>NC_057723.1:38502617-38548215 GCF_004010195.1 Chiloscyllium plagiosum
CTTAATGTATTTGTAAAAACCCTTTGGATTCTCTTTAATTCTATTTTCCAAAGCTATCTCATGTCCCCGTTTTGCCTTCCTGATTTCCCTCTTAAGTATACTCCTACTTCCTTTATATTCTTCTAAGGATTCACTTGATCTATCCTGTCTATACCTGACATATGCTTCCTTCTTTTTCTTAATCAAATTCTCAATTTCTTTCGTCATCCAGCATTCCCTATACGTACCAGCCTTTCCTTTCACCCTAACAGGAATACACTTTCTCTGGATTCTCGTTATCTCATTTCTGAAGACTTCCCATTTTCCAGCCATCCCTTTACCTGCGAACATCAGCTTTTGCAAGTTCTTGCCTAATACCGTCAAAATTGGCCTTTCTCCAATTTAGAACTTCAACTTTTAGATCTGGTCCATCCTTTTCTATCACTAATAGAATTATTGTCGCTGGCCCCAAAGTGCTCCCCCACTGACACCTCAGTCACCTGCCCTGCCTCATTTCCCAAGAGTAGGTCAAGTTTTGCACCTTCTCTAGTAGGTCTTTCCACATACTGAATCAGAGAATTTTCTTGTACACACTTAACAAACTCCTCTCCATCTAAACCTTTAACACTATGGCAGTCCCAGTCTATGTTCGGAAAGTTAAAATCCCCTACCATAACCACCCTATTATTCTTACAGATAGCTGAGATCTCCTCACAAGTTTGTTTCTCAATTTCCCTCTGACTATTAGGGGGTCTATAATACAATCCCAATAAGGTGATCATCCCTTTCTTATTTCTCAGTTCCACCCAAATAACCTCTCTATATGTATTTACAGGGATATCCTCCCTCAGCACAGCTGTAATGCTATCCCTTATCAAAAATGCCACTACCCCTCCTCTCTTGCCTCCTTTTCTATCCTTCCTGTAGCATTTGTATCCTGGAACATTAAGCTGCCAGTCCTGCCCATCCCTGAACCATGTTTCTGTAATTGCTATGATATCCCAGTCCCATGTTCCTAACCATGCCCTGAGTTCATTTGCCTTCCCTGTTAGGTCCCTTGCATTGAAATAAATGCAGTTTAATGTATTAGTCCCATCTTGTCCCTGCCCACCCTGACTATTTGACTCACTTCTATTCTCAACTGTACCAGTCTCAGATTAATCTCTTTCCTCACTATCTCCCTGGGGGTCCCACCCCCCCACCTTACTAGTTTAAATCCTCCCAAACAGCTCTAGCAAATCTCCCTGCCAATTTGTTACTCCCTTCCAATTTAGGTGCGATCCGTCCTTCTTTTACAGGTCACTTCTACCCCAAAAGAGATTCCAATGATCCAAAAATGTGAATCCTTCTCCCATACACCAGCTCCTCAGCCGTACCAATTCTTGCCCTCACTAGCTCGAAGCACTGGGAGTAATCCAGATTCTATTATTCTCGAGGACCTTCTTTTTAAATTCCTGCCTAACTCTGTCGACCCCCTTCAGAATCTCAACCTTTTCCCTTCCTATGTCATTCGTTCCAATGTGGACAATGACATTGCTGGCCCCTCTGCCCCTTGAGAACATTCTGCACCCTCTCCGAGACATCCTTGATCCTGGCACCAGGGACGCAACACACCATTCTGATTTTTCACTGCTGGCCACAGAAACGTCTGTCTGTACCTTGGACTAGAGAGTCCCCTAACACAATTGATTTCTTGGAACCCGACGTACCCCTTGTTGCATTAGAGCCAGTCTCAATACCAGAAACTTGGCTGTCCGTGCCACATTCCCCAGTGATTGTGAATTGATGGTGCCATTTGACCAGCTAGCTTGTTCTTTCTTTAAAAAAAGGGAAAGAGTAAACACATGTATAAAATGAACTGGCCTAGGAAGTTAATTGCAGGTGGATTATTGTTCAAAAGAAGACTGTTGATGTTTTAGTTCTGAAGATGCACTATGCTCAAAAGCTAGCAAATGTTTGAGTGTTAAAAGGGGTGATCACAGGAAGGCCTATGCCAACCATTCTAATAAGGAGAACATTGGAAAAAACATAAAAAGGAACCAAAGTTTGAACTGGCTTTAACTGTGTTTTCAGACATAAAGGTTGTGACTGTGAAAGCTGCTGGAAGGAGGAGTTTTTGGCTACTCTCTAGCTATCCTCTCATTATCAATTTATTGAAAGTATGAAGATTAGAATACCAGTTATAAGAAAGAAATGAATATTCCTTGGACCTTACTGGTAGCTATTTGCATTGACCAGTGTCATCACAATGTGCCTATGATACAATGCATCATTGAAAATGCTGAAGTGAACTGTCCAGTTACATCTCCTTTCAGTTTCTTTTAACTTATCCCTTAACTATGTCTGTTTATTTGTGTGGGGCTACATTCAAGGAAGTTTGGGTTTAGATCATGGACAGGAATTAGATTATCTTGTTTCGTATTGCACTGTTAAAGTTACTGTGCTTATAATAAATTGTTAATATGTGTTTGAGCTATAAACCTGGTGTCAGATATCTATCATTCTTTAAGTCTGGTTAGGAAACATTGGGATAATTTTGAGGGACATTGCATGCTTTTGTTTTACTGTGTTGTGAATATTGAGATAGGGAAGCTGATTTGATTTGTCTTACTATCCCCATATCATAACAATATGGGGATAGTATTGTTATAAGGAGATAAAAAATGTCCTTATCAAGATGTGACTGTATTAGCATAGCTTGCAGAATATCATGAATTTGCACAAGTTAAGGATGATCTAATTAAAGACAGGTTTGTGTTAGGCATATGAGATCCTACAGTGAGAGCATGTCTACAGAGAAGGCATGGAAAGCAACCCATTGTGAAGACTAATGTTATGCCACTCCCCAAACTACACTTTCAATTGTAAAAAATGCTACTGGAGCCAGACCAAGTATTCCCAAACTCTGTCCAGATCAACTATCAGTCCCATAGTTCAACAGCATTCCAACAACGTAAGTTAACAGTTACCTCAGCAACAAGCAATTCGGAATTACACTTCCTGATAGTATCAGTTAGATGAATAGGCAATGATAATGCACACAAACACCATTAAGAAACTGACATGATTTAAAGACGATTAGACATCTGCAGAAACTGATGAGAAGAATGAACCGTGAATACATAAGTACCGTTTTGTGCATAATGGGTAACTTAGATGACTCGTAGTGTGAATGATAATGCATGTTTTATGTCTTAGAAAGGGGATTGAAATGTGATGCTGTACAAATATGCCTCCTGGTTTACCACAGTTATGTGACCTTGACTACACGGCTCTCACTGCAAACATCCACCTTACACTCAGTTCAATGAATGTTCTCGACAAGCAAGACTATGAGCTCCCAACAGTTATGACAGCCTTATCTGTACTGAGGTAGGATGCAATACAATTTAACTTCTGGAATTTTATCACACATGGGATGTGAAAAAGTTGGTGGCAGCATTAGGCCAGCGGAAGCCATTTTTGCATTTTTTGAAGGCATTTTGTGGACCGGAGAAGCAAGAGCACCAAAAATAGAAGCCTTGGTCTTCCTCTTCACTGGCATTCTGTTTCCTTAGTCCCCATGTGTAACCTAAACCATTTCCACCCCCACCCCCCACACTCCCCAAATTTACTCTGCTGGCTATTGGTTTTGATTAGCGTCAATTTCCCACTCAATTTCCTATCACTGGTTCTTATATCATTCCCAGTGCATTCTGGCAGGATCGAGCACAGAGAAATATAAAGTGGATCTGGGCAACAGAATGACCTGATCCTCACATTCAAATACTCAGAGATTTATTTGATGCCCTTCCCTGAACATAAACAAAGTTAAATTTGAGGCTCATGTTGCAAATATCTGCCATGTTCTCCTACATACACCTCACAATAAGATCTCTGCAGTGCAAACATCAAATTTCACATAGAATTTTCTTACAAAGGTGGTTATTACTAGCTTTTCAAAGAGACAAAATTCTGCACAAACCTTTCCAGCACAGGTTGTAAACACAAGGGAATTACACTTGGTCAACGTCCCTGTAGAAGAACTGTGCCAATTCACTCCTGAACAGAACTGCAGTGCTTAATCCTGGAATTTTTCTCATCATATATGATTGTCATTCAGAGCAATTAGCAGACATTTTTCTTGTGAATTTACCATAACAATTTCAACTTCAAAAATAGGCAAAATTACCTTCTATGTTCTGGAATAGTGCAGTGGTATACAAATACGTATAATAATTATCTTTACAAGTGATTTAGGTGTTGACATGAGAGATTCACAATAATTAGTACGATTGTTTTTTGCATGAGAAGGCATTTTCATGATACTGTGGCAAAGATGCTTTTAAATGATCATTTTTATACTGGAGCTACAGTGTGTTGTCAGATCACAACATGCAGATGGCAGAACTGTTCTCAGACGCTAGAGAAGAGCCATGATTTAAATGAAATTCTAAGTTAGTGCTTGATACTTAGAAGTAGCAATAAAATACATGTTGAAGGGAAATAATTGTTCAATTTAATCATCTCCAGAATGAGGGGGATTAAACTGCCACTAGATGGCTGCAAAGATCTCATGCTTCACATCTGTAAAATTTCTGTATTCGGTAAAATGAACAGAAAAATACTCACATCTTCACATTCATTGTTTGAAGCTGCTTTCTCTGCTTTTTTATCTTCTAATACTTTGTTCTCTTTCTCAGGCATTGTGTCATCAAGCCAGCTTAGGTCATGTTTTGAGAAGATGCATTCCATTGCCTTCCGTACCCATACTAATGCCAGGAGCTATGAAACACAACATTGTTATTCAATAAAATTCTAATTAAACTAAAGAAACAACATTTTTATTTATTCTGTCAGAGAAAGTATTCAGTCAACTTATTGAAATGCAAAAGGAATCTTTGCAATAATAATTTTGACCCATAATATTAAATGCAATTTTTAACTTTTATAATCATCAGAAGGGGAGCAGTAGGAATGTTCTGTTCAGCTGACAGGGTTTCAGTTCCTCTATAGATGCAAAACTTAAATATTTAATGGATGGCCAGATCCATTATTCATCTGCTCAAAATTTTATTAATCTGCTCAAAAATGAAATGAAACAAAGCAGGCTTCTGGTTTCTAAGATTCAAAGAATTGTTAAATATGGGGAACAATTAAGTACCAGGAGCGATTTTGTTTTGTTATTACCTTGTTCTAGAGCATGAATTACAGATTGGTTGCAAACATGTGGCATTCGTGCTGCTGAAACTTTTACCCCTCTTTGGATGAAGTTCCCTAATGTTCGGCTCACTCTGTGCTACATAGGTGTAGATGCCAAAGAGTTCCCCAACAGTGGCTGTACCAGGGAGGTGCCATCGACAGAGAGGGTCAGTGCTGTAGAATGGCAAAGGAGTTGGCAACCTGTGTGCCAGACCTTTAAGGTCAATGTTTTATGTTAACCTGAGTTCATCAGACAGGAGAATTGAGGACCTCCAATAACTTGATTAAATATGTACCGTTTGTGGTGTCCCCAAGAGTAGAGGTGCTCAAGTATTAGCAAACTCTCATAACATGTTGTCCCCTTTAAAAACCCTCTGAGTGGTGTGTGCAGCAGCCCCCTCCCTCACAGGTCAAGTCATTGCCGTGTCCACTCCAAGCGTTGTCACAGCCATTTTCTTCCCATTGATTTCCATCTCAATGTGAGCTCATTGCCAGTGGTTCCAAGCCTCAACTTGACTGTGAGCCCCTAAATATCCATATCCCTTTCCTAGTTGCCCATCCTGTAATCTCGTAGGAATCACATGTCGACAAGACCCCACTCAGCCCATTGAACCCATTGACTTTTGGCAACACCTGCCTACTCTTCCCACCAACAGCCTGGAATATGAGGTGATCGTGTCTTGTGTGGTTGTTCATCTTGACCTCTGCCCTACTTGAAGCCAGGTTGCCCCCGAATGTGGATAAACACCCCCAACCCATCAATTACACCGATATGGTCTGGCCATTATGGTCTGGCCTCCTTCATCATCTTGCTTGCCTCCTTCACAATTGCTCTCTACTTTGCCCAGAACCAGCATCCCCAGTCCTGAAGGTTGAAACGCACCCCTCAGTGCCACAGCTGTGGTTGAAACGCACCCCTCAGTGCCACAGCTGTGGCTGCTATTTCACTCCCATCAACCCCCCTCCCCCGAACCCCTTTCCATTTTGGACGACATGTAACTGAAAAATGACAAAAAAATTTGTGACAGGCAATGACCATCTCCAACAAGAGATAATCTAACTATCGTTCTTTGACATTCAATGGCACTACTAATGCTGAATCTCTCACTATCATCATCGTGATTGCTACCAGTGAACTGAACTGGACTAGCCAGGTAAATACTGCGGCTACAAGAGCATGTCAGCGGGTCTGAACCTTGCAATAAATAACTCACCTGACTCCCCAAAACCTGACCACCCTCTACAAGGCACAAGTCAGGAGTGTGATGGAACTCTCACTACTTCCCTGGATGAATACAGCTCCAACAACCTTCAAAAAGTTTGACACAACCCAGGACAAAGTAGCCCGCTAGATTGGCATCATATCCACAAACATCCACTCACTCCACCACTGACACTCAGCAGAAGCGGTGTGTACCACCTACAAGATGCACTCGAGGAAATAACCAAGGCTCCTTCGATAGCATCTTCCAAATCCACAACTATGACTTTCTAAAAGGATGAGGGCCTCAAATAAATGGAAACATCAGCAGCAAGTTCCACTCCAAGCCACTCAGCATCCTGACTTGGAAATATATCATCGTTTCTTCAGTGTTGCTGGGTCAAATCCTGGGAATTCCCTCCTTAAACGCATTGTGGGGCTACCTAAAACACATGAACTGCAGCAGTTCACCACCACCTTCTCTAGGGCAACTAGGGATGGGTAATATATCCCATGATTCAATATTTTAAAAAACCTTACTCATCTAAAGTCTAAGCCTCAAGGCAAAAAAGCCTACAACTCAGCAGGGAGGCACTGATCTAGCAGTATTATTACTAGCCTATTAACCCATAGAAGCAAGTAATGTTCCGCGGACACTGATTCAAATCCCGCCAAGACAGATAATGGAATTTGAATTTCAAAAAGTCTGGAATTAAGAGTCTCAAGATGACCACAAGACCATTATTGATTTTCAGAAAACTATCTGGTTCACTGATGTCCTTTTGGAAAACTCCCATCCTTACCTGGTCTGGCCTACATGTGACTCCAGATCCACAGCAGTCTGACTGACTCTTTACTACCATCTGGGCAATTAGGGATGCTGGCCTTGCCAGTGACACCCACATCCCAGGGATGAATAATAATAATTTTTTGTTTAAATCACTATTTCCTGTTATGGTAGTCAGTCAAATCTTCCATCACCAACATTCCACCACTTACACATGAGCTTTTATTTTACACAATGACTTTAGATGTGGCACCTTATGAAATGCCTCTTGGAAATCCAAGTTCAATCCACCTGTTTCCTTTTATCTATATCATGTGTTACCTCCTTAAAAGAACACCAATGGATTTTCCAAATCTAAGCTCTCTTTCACAGTACTATGTTGACTCAACCTGATTATCTTGAACTTATCCAGGTGCTCTCATATAACTTTTATAAAACTTAGCATTTTCTCTAAAACAGATGTTAGGATAATAACCCTGTAACTTCCTGTGTTGAATAAAAGAATTACTTCACTATCTTCCAATCTAATGGGACCATCCTTGAATCAAGTGAGTTTTGGAAAATTAAAACTAATGCATACACCGTCTCACTAGCCACTCATTTGAAGACATTAAGCCTGTAGGCCATCAGGATCCAAACCCTTGTCAGCCTGAAGTTCCAACTATTTACCCAGCAAAGAAAGAAAGGAAACAAATTTTAAATAGACTGTGCAAAATTGCTCTGAGGTAGAGAGATCATGACTGAAGCTTTCTACATTCTTCAGACTCACAAACGTATCAACCCCACCTTCTTCAGTTGCTTTTGCAGGCAGTCATAGGTTTTTAATTCTAATTTACCCAGAATACTTGGAGTACAAAACCTAAAGTTCTGGAGGTGTAATGCAAACCTTGTCAGGTCACCCTTGTCACCCTTAGCAAGTGAATTGTAGAGAGGCCAACAACATAAGGAGATAAAGCAAACCATTAAATTTGGTTGAGGCAATTCAACCCAAATGACATCCAGCCCACTTTGATGCAGAGAAAAGTTCTTGATCTTGACAATATGATAAAAAAAGTGTGGAAATTTAGATTGAGGCCTTTACCTTATGGTTGATCCTATGGAGTAAGTATAATGTTCTTTGGACAGCAATGCAATCAACTGCATGGCTAGCTAATGTGCTTAACATGCCCATACAGGCGACTAATGTTGACACTTGCTATTTCTTCTTCCTTTCCTATTTCTCATCTACATGATGCCTCTCAGTATCAGCAGAAATATATATTCACCTATACATTGGTAGCACCCAATTGTACATCATGAACACCTTTCTCAATACCTCCACTATCTCAAAGTGGTCTGCTTATCTGACACCAAGTCACAGAAATTTCTTCCAACTAAATAGTAATGAGATTGACATCACTGTGTTTGGTCTCCATATCAAACTCTGTTCCCAAGCCATCAACTCCATCCTTCTCAGCACCCACTATCTGAGATAGAACTAGACTGTTTACAACTTCGATGCTGTACGTGACTCAGTGACAAGCTTCTGAACATATTCAGTACCATCAGTAAGACCACAGGCAGAATTGTTTGGATTGACAAGGTCAGTGAAGAAAGCACTTGAAGCTCCTGATGACCACCATGTAGCTGCAGACAGGCCTTGTGCCTTAAACTGGGAAGGAAGGTCCTTGTCAGAGAGTCTCTAACGCAGGCAAGAACGATAGCCACTGAGAGGATTACCACAATCACACAGTGCAAAGTGATGGATGTCCAAAATGGAGATAAGTCCAGGGGGTCTCTGTCCGGGGGCTGACACAGGAGGTGCTGGAGATTCAAGTGGGTGGGAGCACTCAGGACCTGAACAGGAAAGGAGTCCCATGAGGGAAATGCTTCCTGTAGGCTAACCTCCTGGAAATTCACTTCCATCCTTGACCTCCTTCCACAAGCCTAAAATTATAAAACACTTTGAAAGCAGCCAATAGTTGGCTTTTTACAAGTTTCTGTTAGTGCAAAGGCAGGCAGGTTGCCCCTTGACCCATCTTTATCCATAAAAGTCAAGAATGGTTGGGAAAGATGTGCTTAGGCTGTTCTGTGGCAGCCATCATTTGCACTATACAAGTGCTAGCCAATGACCATCTCTACCATTGGAGAATATAGCCATCTCCCCTTAACATTCAATAGGATTACAATTGCTGAATCCCCTGTCATCAACATTTTGTGGCTTACCATTGACCAGAAACTGAAATGGAGCAGGCACAAAATGACTGAAGCTACAAGTGCAGGCCAGAAGCTGGGAATTCCATGGCAAAGACATGTGTATGGTGACACACTAAGTGATAATGATCGTGGAACATACTCCCTCTAAGGGTAATGGAAGCAAAGATGATGAATGATTTGAAAAGGAAATTGGATAAGCACTTGAAGGAATAAAAACAAATTTTGCAGTGTTACAGGAATAAAGAATGGAATGGGACCGACTTGATTGCCCTACAGAAAGCTAGCAGGGACTCAAAGGTCAAATGGTCTCCTTTTATGCTATGGTGACTCTATGCTTAATTTCCCTCTTGACTCTTCCAAGTCTATCCCCCATCCCTAAAACACAACTTAGGTGTATAATAGAATATCCTCCAATAAATTAGACAAGTGCAACAACACACAAGAAAGCTGACACCATGCAGGTTAAAGCAGCATGCTTTACTGACGTCCTAGCAACCTCCTTATTTACTTCTTTCATCATTGATGCACCATGTTCAAGATTCATTGCTGCAAATCCTAAAGGCTCATTCAGCAGCACCTCCCAAACTCAATCTCTACTCCCGAGAAGAATAACTGTAACAGACATATGGGAACGCCACCAAGTTGCCCTCCAACTAAAACTTCATCCTCACTTGGAATTATATCACAGTTTCTCCAATCTTGCTGGCTCAAATTTCTGAAACTTCCTACCTCAAAGCATGCTACCAAAGGTATCCTACAATAAAAAGACCACAACAGTTCACCATCACTTTCTCGAGGGCAATTACAGATGGGCAATAAATGCTGGCCTGATAGCAATGTCCAAATACTATAATCAAATATAAAGATAATTGGTTCACTTTCTAGATAAGACAGCTGACTATTGTGAAGAGGATAGTGGAATAAAGAAAGATTTACATGATAATGAGTAAGTATTTTACCATTCTGGCTCTGTAATTAAAATTACAGATGATTTTCCCGGCTAATTTTACAAATATTAAGTTCAAATTGGCTTAATGCATATTTATGTTGAAAATGTCTATGAAGTTGTTACTTACCATAACTGGAAATATGATTGCAGCAGCTGTTGATTTCAAAACCCACAGCAGAACCAAGCACAAGATCTGAAGCAATGTGAAAAGGTGGACTCGGCGCAGTGGAACATGACGTAAGTAAATTAAGTCAGGCTGGTGTTTAGCTGGTGTCAACAGCAACTTCAACCTATCCATGAACTATCAAAAAAGAGGAATTGCAGACAGTTTTCTGATTATTACCATTTTTCATCATTTTTCAGCATTCCTTTCATTCATGCTTATTCTCAATTGCAACTTTTCTTATTTTATTGCCATTCTTATCCCTTACAATCAATCCCCTGATTTTCCACCAATATTCTATTTAGTTGGATCTAATTTTCTTTCAAAATTCTTACATTTCAATGCTCACTTACCAAAGAAATCTTTAGTCTGCTGTCAACACAAATTAATTCACAGCAAACAAAATTATGTTTAATATTGAAATCTCTTCAGCAAGGCAGCAACATTCCTGCCTCAATTAAAGTTATTGATAATATCATTCAATTGTGAATGATCTTCTCAAATGTAAAAATCTCAGAAAAAAATGTATATTATAGTATAGCAAACGTTCTGTGGGGCATAATCCTTGTGACAAATCTGTTGTTGCCCTCCAGTGTTGATCTTGAAGTCAGTCAGAGGCCACCTAAATTAAATACTGATGACAGGCATTCCGCCATGACAGTGCACCTTGGATATCTGTCTTCCCATCCAATGATGCTGGAAAATATGGCCTTCAAGTCCAGCCTGGGAAAAACAAAGAGAGGGGGAGACTGTGTGTGTGTGTGTGTGTGTGTGTGTGTGTGTGAGTGAGGCTTCACAAACATAATATGTTCCGAAAACAAGTAATTTTTACATAGGAGAGCATATCATAAAAGTGGATCAGAGTGCTGTCCACTGCCTTTCTCCTAAGCTCATTGCAAGCACTTTCGACACAGCAAGCATGACCAGAGAGGAAAAAAAGGTAAAAAGAAATTACTGTGAAAGCATCTTTAAAACAGAAAACAGGTCTGAACTGCAAAACAAATGGTTGGACTGTGCAACACTATACTTATAATATATAAGACCAGAGTGTGACAGTATTGTTAAAGATAAGATGAAAACAAAACATGCCATACATTCAGAACAAAGCTCTCAATGCAGTATCATTTGTGTGCAGCTTCTTTGCCTCCCCCAGGCTACAGGTTCTGAGTGAAACAGAAGTCGAGTTATTTTATGGCAGTGTCTCCTGAAGCAGCTACTTCTGCTTCCAGTGAAATCCAGAAATAATTCCACCTTTCATTGCAAGAGGGTAGGCAAAATCACAGCTTTATTTTCACCAAAACGCTTTCATTGCAAATTGGAAACTGCACAGTTTACTAAATGTGTGTTTTTACAAAACTTCAGGTGGTTGTAAAAGCTGACTGCAGTAAACGGAATTCTTTCAGATGGATTAGCATTGAAACAGAATTTCCAACTGAATGTGTTTGTTAATGCATTTGTGAGAATAACTTACCAACTGTGCTAAACTGAAAATTGTAGTTGTGGACAGAATTTGAGGAAGTTCTTTAGCTCAAAACTATTCATAACATTATTGCGAATTATACTAAGTGGGAGATTCTGATTGTTGCCATGATCCTATTACCATCCAGAGTTAAAGATGAATGAGCGAGAAGCACCAATGATTTTTAGTCACTAAATATTTAGTGATATTTAGTAATTAGTTCCTGATGAAGGGCTTATGCCCAAATGTCAATTCTCCTGCTCTTTGGATGCTGCCTGACCTGCTGCGCTTTTCCAGCACCATACTCTCAACAACAACTATTTAGTAATGTCGAATCCCCAATATCAACATCCAGAGGGAAGCTTCTTCAGACTGGTCACATAAATTCTGTGGCTATAATAGGTAAAAAGCTGGGAATTCTGCAGTGAGTAACCCACCTGTCTCCCTAAAGCCTCTCCATTATTGGCACAAGTGACCAATGTGATGAAATATTCTCCATTTACTTGGACCAAGCTCTAACAACATCTAAGAAATGTGCCACTTTCCAGGACAATTGCAGCCCAATGGTTGGTAGCCCATCAGTCACTTTCAACATTTACTCCCGACACGGTGGACACACGATGGCAGCACTGTGCACCATTGAAACATATACAGCAGCAACTCATCAAGCTTCTTTCAATAACATCTTCCAAATATCCAGAAGACAAAGGTAGCAGAATACCACAACCTGCAAGTCCCATTCCAAGCCACACACCTGACTTGGAAACCATTCCTTAAGTATTGCTAGTTAAAACCCTTTGTGTGAGCATTGTGAACATATTTTAGCAGTTCAAGGTGGTGGACCACTTAAGAACAATTTGGAAAAGGCAACAAATGCTGGACTAGCCAGTGATGCTCAGAGCTGATAAAAGAATAAAATGTTTTTAAAACATTAATTTGCATTTCCTGTCAGTCATCTGTCCTTCACAAAGGTCAAGTGTCAGTTCGCATTGTGTGCTCCATGAATCTATGCACTTCTGAAGCGAGAAATGTGATGCCATCAGTTTGACAGTGCATCAATATAAACAGGTTATGGGAGAGATTTTAAAACTGCCAAGAGTTGCTATCTGGCCTTAAAGTCATCTTTCAGATCTTGCCCAAATGTACAGCAAGGCTCAGAACAGACTGGCATCAAGAACTGGAAGGCAGTCTCAATTTGGGTGCGGTGGCTATGCTGCAGTAATGAGTAAAGTTCAAGCAGCGTGTGCAGATGTGACAGGGCATGTGAATGTAGCCACTCTCGTGGCTAAATCATGATGACAACAACTGTTAGACCAGTGCACATTTGGAAAGTGAAGCATGCAAATAGTGTACATTCTGATCTGATCCTTTTGCTAAGTTGCTGTTTTCTTCATCACAGTAAACTTCACCTGTCATACAGGAAACATTGCCAATTACTGATATTTCTGAACACAAAATATGCACTCATGATTTTTGAGAAGATTTGTAGCTCAGGTTGATGATCAGTATGTAAGTTAGCTCACTGAGCTGGAAGGTTTGTTTTCAGACGTTTTATCACCATGACTAGGTAATATCATCAGTGAGCCTCTGGTGATTGCCCTGGTTTCTTAAGGTGGATGATGTCATTTCTAGTTTTTTTTTCAAGGGAAGGTAGATAGGATCTAAATCAATGTGTGTATTGATGGAGTTCTGGTTAGAATGCCATGCTCTTAAGAATTCTCGTGTATGCCTTTGTTTTGCTTCTCCTCGGATGTGAGTGATGTCCCGGTAAAAGTGGTGTCCTTTGTCTGTATGTATGGAAACTAGTGATAGTGGGTCATGTCTTTTGATGGCTAGTTGGTGTTCATATATCCTGGTGGCAAATTTCCTGCTAGTTTGTCCAATATAGTGTTTTTTTTAACAATTCTTGCATGGTCTCTTGTAAATGGCATTAGTTTTTGCTAGTAGTATCTAATGGGTCCTTTAGGTTCATTAGTCGTTGTTTAAGTGTGTTAGTAGGTTTGTGGGCTACCATTATGCCAAGTGGTCTGAGTAGGCTGGAAGTCATTCCTGATATGTCTTTGATGTAAGGTAATGTGGCTATAGTTTTTGGTTGCTTTGTGTCTGCTTGTTTGGGATTGTTTCTGAGGAATAAAACATGCATACTATGATTGGGGTGCTTCTGAAGAAAGACCCAACAAACACTTCCCCAGTCATTCACATTTCAAAGCGATCCCACTTGGGGATCAGTTTGTGCTGCATTTTTCAGGAGGGTGGCCTCCTCGCTTCTTCAGGCAGTATTTTTCCTCTTTTGTTGGCTGATCATCTGCTTCAGTTACTTGCAGCCTTTCCTTGGCCTGGCTCCTCCATTTGTAGGTTGGTCTTCTGAAGGGCACAGCAGGCAACTATAATTTTACAGGCTTTGACTATTAGTTGAATCAAATTATTTCCACAATCCCAGGTGAATATCTGGGTCACACTGAACGTGGTTGGGTCCAGTTGTATTGAAAATGATGTGTTCTGCAGTGTTGGGTTGTGGTCACGGTGAAGACTGAATACCATGCTAGTGCAAACTAATGAGCATTTGTTAAATATTTATATAATTTACAGAGTCAAGGTTCAACAGGACTCTATTAGAACAATAATAACTCCATTTGTAGGCTGATTTTTTGGAGGGCTATTTTACTCGCCTTAACTATTATTTGAAGCAAAGACATTTCCAATTCAGGATGTTAAGTGTGAATTTCACTTCATCCCAGGTGAATGTCTGGGTCACATTAGATTGCCTCTGAGCTGTTCTCCTTCTAGATGACACAGCTATCCTGAGTTATAGTTGTGGAACATACCCTTGGTCTCCTAAAAATTTATCCCTGAGATCTTCCTTGTCCTTCAAATAATATTGGAAGGGTAATACTGGATAAATAAAAGATGAAAGTTGTTTTTAAAATGAACATGATTCTGACCCTGTGGTCAAGGATCATGTGCAAACTGGTAGGACATCAATAGTTTCTGTTCACAAATGGTGGTACATTTGGGAAAAGGATAGGTATGAACACAAATGCTCTTTTTGGAATCCACTCATACAATAAAGTAGGAAAATTTCTTAAAGCTGCTAATTGTTTTTCACAGGAAATGTGTTGAAATTTCTGGTTTTGGCAATACCTGCTAGACACAATTATGAATTGATGTACAAAGTGTACAGAAATTTCTCCTGCATTCATCCAGAAGGTGATCTCTGCATTGAAGTTCAAGCCAGCAGCAACAGTTATAGTCAGTGACACAGCCATCCCTGCACTGGAAAAAAACTTAGCTCTCTATTAACAAATGTGAGCATGTGGATGAATGTGAATGAAGTACCTGAAGATGTCGTGTCCTTTGCAGTCCTTTTTCCAGACTCAACCAATGGAGAGTTACACTCAAGAATGTGCATTGTTTCATACTCTGGTTTTCTCCAGAACTATAGCAATACAAACTGCTAAGCTTTAACAAGCTACAAGAAAGACAAGCTCAATACCTTCCTTTGCCCAAGATTAAAACGGTGTAGAAACAGATATTAAGCAATATAGCAAGAACTGAACAGTAATTTGAAAGGTAACAACTGAACTTTCTATATCAGGTAACTCTCACTCTTACTCTCATATCATGTGGATGGGCCTTCAAGTGAAATGGAGTGGTATTAATGCTGGGACTCATCCAAAGCATTATCTGACGCACAGTGTCACAGGCAGCTCCCTTCATGTTTCACTTCCAAGAGAGATTCAACAAAAAAAAAAAAGAAATATTTTTGGGAACACATAATATCAGAATTCAGTTAAGGTCAAATTGGATACTTGTGAAAGGCACACTACCTGAATTCAGATCTACATACTTTCAATGTCCTACTCTCTCACCTTTTACAGATTCCCAAGTAATTATTCCCAAAATAAGAAATAGTAAATGTCAGCAAAAAATTAAGATAAGCCAACAGATGAAAAGCAAACACTTTAAAACAGGACAAAAATATAGTAGGAAATTTTTGAAAGCATAAGCAAGAAACTGGAAGTGGCGGTAGCATGGTAGTAATTTAAAATACTGTGTAATGTAGTAAGGAACATTGGATTGTGTACAAGTTTATGACTGGGTAAGACCAGAAACAATACTAGTGTAAACTAATGAACATATATTAAATGTTTACATAATCTACTGAGTCAAAGGATTCAACAGGACTCTGATAGAATATCTTTAGCATTCCGTCACAGTTTCATGTGATTTAGCATAATCTGACTACGTGATGGTGAATTCTAACTATTAGCAGAAGAGCTGTTAAACCCTTAAACTTCAGCTTGCACCACAATTATCATGTTTTGAATTTCCCATCTCAAATGTGCTGCGTGGAGGCCAGGCAATTTTCACCAAAGTGGAACTTGGTAACTCAGCATTCCCAACATCTTACAGACTATCAAATGACCAGATGCGCTGCCCAAGATCTGAGAATAGTTTTGTTGCCTGGTTTCTTGAGCTGAAGAATACAGAGTTGTACAAGGACGTCTCAAAGTGGGACAAAAAAAGAATGTCTGGGGATGGAGTGGGATGTTGGAGGGGAAAGAAAATAAATGATGTGTAAAGGAACCCCTACTCAGAAAGTTGCTTCATAGAAGGTTTCCATATGAGATAAAACGTTACAACCTTTTCTTCAAAACAGAGTTAAAACTACTTAGTGAAAAACATATCACCACATTGCTAAATATTTTAAAAAGAAGTTGAGTGCAGAGAAGATAAATTCACTGCTGCGTAATGAACTGCAATTTTCAGTTTAATTTAAAGGGCTATACCAGGAATCTGAGCACACATTTAACATTCAGTTCTGAAAGCACAAAAATAGGGTAAGCCTCTGATTGCTTCAGAGGGATAGGTATTCTATGTCTCTGCCAAGTGATAGCCCAGAGACATTCACTATGTACATTCAGAGCAGTGTTTAATCGGGATGTCAGGAGTCTTGCCTAAAGGAAAGCCAGCCATATTATATGAGACTCAGACAGTTAACTGGGCAGTGGTAGACCTTCACTGGAGTCAAGGACACCAGTGGTAGAGGTCCTGTCTGCTAAGAGTTGCTGACTAACAAAGGCTGATGGTTCTATGAATGGCAGCATCACCTGCAAGGTGGTGGTAGCTGCTGGTACAATACCTATCAGAGACCTAAGGGCATCACCATGGAAGAGAGAGAATGGGTTACAGGGTCAGCAGCAAAGGCAAGGGTGTAGCTCTCAGTGTGTGCCCCTCCATTAGGCACTGAGACCCTTTGAATTAGGAGGATCTCCCCCTTGGGCTTACTTGTCATGCTCCCCGAAAGGTGGGTCCCCGCCCGATGTTGAGTTAGTACCAATGCTATCAAAATGATGCCCAATTGTATTCCTGCACTCTACCAAACTCACCACAGAACTGGGCATTACATTTCCTCCTCATTTTCCAAAATTTTATAAATTAGTATAGTTTAAAGTCATGAAAATGAATGATAAGCTGAGGTGAAGCTAAGTGTCTAAATTGGAAGCATCTATCAATAACATTGTTATGCTTAAAAGGATCTCTCCCATGAAAATAAATAAGCTTCAGTCCAATGTTTGGTTTATAATTCAGTTCTAGTTTGGAATAGGCTGTGAGCAGTCTTTTCTATTTTTAGCAATAATAGTTCATTATTTCCTGATCTGAATCGTAAGACCAAGACTGTACATGTACAGTAAGTTAACAACATAGCAAGATTTCAAGCATGAATGAAATGCGCACAAAAATCTTGATAACTATGATTTTTTAAAAATTGACTGGAGAATCACCTAAAGGTATACATAAGCTTCTTGTGGGCGTACTTTTAGAAATATCATGTTTGGTAGAAGCCTGTGGAAGTAGCTCAGATTATTATTATTTCCCTCAAATCTCCTTTCATTTGAGAAACAATAGATGGGCTATTCCTACAATGGTGGGTTTGCAGCTGACTGGGAATACCTTTGTGTATATACACCACTTTTTCTTATCCAATATACTCTTCCATGAAAATCTTTACTCTCTAGGTATTTGTTATGTATTTCTGACTGTGTTTAAATATATTTATGAGATTAATCACAACTAACACACATGCTCCTGGGCGTCAGCAAGCACAGTCATCTTGCTATTCTACAAGCTCCAACCTGCACGGTCAGCTCCATGTGTTTGGTCTTCACTTGGTTCGTAGGCAGCCCCTCAGGACTAAGGATGATTTGCTTCCACTCCAGGGTTGTGGATGTGAGGTTCTAAACAGTCCAACGCTGGGTCTGTACACCCAGCCACAGGTGGGGCAGCTGAGTGGGATATTCAGGTTTTCTGCTGTTTATGCTTAGCCTCCATCTGGGCCTGTCAGCGACACTGAAAAATGGTTAACACCTTTGCAGCTAATTCTTCTCCAGTTTGAGATGCCCAAATCTCATTTGGAATGAAATTTCCACAATTTGGCAGAAATATTACATTTTTCAGGGAGTCTCTAAGGATGGCCTGTTAGTGTATCCTCTGGTCTCCCATTAACCACTTGTAGTGATGAAGCTCAGAGAGTAATTTTCTGTGGGTCTTATGTCAGGCCTGCAAACAAGGTAGTCCACTCAATGCAACGAGAACTTTGCAATCCTACTGGTACATGGACGGTGTCAGGGGAGATAATCCGAGTCCAGGTCCATCTTCCTGTGACATTACTCTCACCTGGGCTCAGCTACTACTATCCTGGAGCCAAGGTTCACTCAGTCCCAGCAGCACACAGGAGGAACTCAGTGGTCTTTGCTATACACCTACAAAGAACAGACCTGAAATCCAATGCCCAGTTGTATGAAATAAATGCAAAATAACTGACACTAAAATAAGAAATATCAGAGATAAACACCCCACAAATAACATTCCCACCCACTCACACACTTGTATGTAAGATACAGTCACTGGTTAATCAGCAAGGCCTCATCCAGTCTCACAAGGTCTCAGGGTAACATGAGTTAGACTGACAGCACCAGGAGAAAGCTGTCCAAGTTGATGGAGTGCTCAAGGGGAGATCATCCTCCACAAAGTAGAATCAATGTCATACAGCACAGAAGCTTTGGTTCTGCACTGACCAATCTACATAATCCCATTTTCCATCACTTGGCCCATAGTCCTGATTGTTATGACATTGTCATCCATGTACTTTTTAACAAGGTTGTCAGATATCCCATCTCTACTACCCTCCCAGGCAGTGCATTCCAGATTCCCACCGCCCTCGAGGTGAGAATCATAATCCTAAAATCCCCTCTAAACTTCCGGTCCATTCACCTTTATGTCAAAGTTATGCCCCCTTGTGTTAACCCTTCAACAATGAGGATCAGCTGCTTTGGCCCTTTGGAAGAGCTATCAACTTTGTCCATGCCCCTCAATCTTATACTTCTCAATCAGGTTCCCCCTCAGCCTTCTCTGCTCCAAAGAAAACCACCTGAGCACATCAGCCTTTTCATAACTAACCGGCTCCATCCAAGAAATATTCTGGTGAATCTCCTCTCACCCTCTCCAGTACAAATTATATCCTTCCTATAGTGTGAGGACCAGAATGGCACACAGTACTCCAACTGTGGCCTAACCAAAGTTTTATACAACTCCAACATAACCTCCCTGCTCTTACATTCTGTGCTAAGATAGATAAAGGCAAGTGACCATATGCCTCCTTAACTGCCTTATTAATCTATCCTACCACTTTGACAAGCACGCCAAGATCCCTCTGTTCCTCTGTGCTTTTTAGTGGCCTGCCATTCATTGGTGGCAAGGTGGCTCAGTGGTTAGCATTGCTGCCTTGCAATGCTAGGGACCTGGGTTCAATTCCAGCTCAGATGACTGCCTGTGTGAAGTTTGCACATTCTCCCCATGTCTGGTTTCCTCCAGATGCTCCAGTTTCATCCCACAGTCCAAAGATGTGCAGGTTACGTGGATTGGCCATACTAAATTGTCCCTTGCTACAGGGATGTGCAGGCTAGATGGATTAGCCACGAGAAATACAGGGCCAGGGTAAGGTTTGGGTGGGCTGCTGTTCAGAGGGTTGCTGTGGACTCGATGGGCTGAATGGTCTGCTTCCACACTGTAGGGATTCTATGAGTACTTCTGTTTCATGTTACATATTCCAACTCACAATTATTAGGGTTAAATTCCATTTGCCAGTAATTTGCCCATCCGACCAATCCATCTAGATCCTCACCCATTTGGCCAATCCTCATGTAATCTGCAAATTTCCATATACCCTTCAATCTCACCAATATCATCTGTTAATCACAAACAATAAAGGACCCATCACTGATTCCTGTGGTAAGCCACTGTATACCAGTTCCAGTCATACAAGACAGTCTTGTACCACTAGCCTCTCTCTCCTACCACTGAGCCAATTTTGAATTCAATGAGCCCAGGTCACCCTGGTTCCCAAGTGCTTTTACTTTTTTTTATCAGTCTCCCATATGGGACCTTGTCAAAGGCACAGAAACTATATCAACTGAACTACCCTCACCTAACTACCTCCTTGAAAAACTATGCCAAATTTGTTAGGCATGACATCCCTGAAAAAGCCATGCTGATTATCTCTGATCAAATCTTGCCTCTCCAAGTAGAAATCAATTCTCTCCTGCTGAATTTTCTGCAATAGTTTCTTTACCAATGATGTAAGCCTCACTGGTCTGTATTTCCCTCTTTACAACCCTTCTTGATAAGTAGAATCATATTGGCTGTCTTCCAGTCTTCTGACACTTCTACTGTGACCAGCCAGGAATTGAAAATTTTGGTGAGAATCCCTATAATTTCTCTCTCATCTCCCACAGCAACCTGGGATGCAATTCATGTAGATCTGGGAAATTGTACACTTTTAAACTTGCCAAAATCTCCAATGCCTTCTCACTCTCTGTCAGTCTAATCAAGGACCTCACAGTCCCTCCCTGCAAACCCTTTACCTCCATCCTGTTTCCCCAAAGAGGACACCCAATCAATGTTCTCTGGCTTCACATACAGATTGTTCCCTTGGTTCCTAATAGGTTCTACTCTTTTTTTCTGATTATCCCTTTCCACTTAATATATGGTTACAGAATCTCTTGAAATTATCTAGAGGCAGACTTGATAGGGGAGCTTAAGGTGAAGGAAACCTTAAGAGGCAGTAATCATAATATGATATAATTTACTCTGAGGCAGAAGGTGGAATCAGATGTAAAGGTATTAGAGTTGAATAAAGGCAACTACAGAGGCATGAGGGAGGAGCTGACCAGAATTGGCTGGGTAAGGAGCATAGCAGGAAAGGCAGTGGAACAGCAATAGCAGGAATTCTGGCAGTAATTCCAGAGACATAGTAAAAATTCATCCTGAGGAAAAAGAAGCATACTAAAGGGAAGATGAGGCAACCATGGCTGACTGGGGAAGTCAGGGACATCATAAAAGCAAAAGAGAAAGCATATAATGTGGGAAAGGGCAGTGGGAAGTCAGAGGATTGGGAAACTACAAAGACCAAAACAGGACAACGAAGAAAGAAATAAGGAGGAAGAAGATTAAATATGAGGGCTAGCCGATAGTATCAGGAAAGATTGCAAGACTTTCTTTGGATATATACAGGGCAAAAGACAGGCAAAAGGGGACATTGGGCAGCTGGAAAACGATGCTGAAGAAATAGTAATGGAGAACAAAGAAATGGATGAGGAACTGAATAAGAACTTTGCATCAGTCTTCATGACGGAATACACGAGTAATATCACAAAAATTTAACATAGTTGGGTGACAAATATGAGTATGGTGGCCATCACCAAGGAGAAGGTGCTAGAAAAATTGAAAAGTCTGAAAGTGGATAAATCACCTGGACCAGATGGGCTAGGGTTCTGAAGGAGATCACTGAAGAGAAAGTGGAGGTTTTAGTAGTCATCTTTCAGATATCCCTGGAGTCAAGGAGGGTCCAAGAGGACTTGACAATCACTAATGTAACACTCCTATTTAAGAGGAGAGCAAGGCAAAAGACAGGAAATGATTGGCCAATTAGCCTGACCGCAGTCGTTGGTAAGATTTTGAAGTACATTGTGAACTATGAGATTTCTGAATACTTGGAAGTGCATGATAAAATAGGGCAAAGTCAGCATAGTTTCATCAAGGGGAGGTCATGCCTGAACAATCTGTTAGAATTCTTTGAGGAAGTAACAAGCAGGTTAGACCAAAGAGAGCCAACGGATGTTATCTATCTGGAATTCCAGAAGGCCTTTGATAAGGTGCCACACAGGAGGCTGCTGAGTAAGATAAGGGTCCAAGGTGTTAGAGGCAAGGTGCTAGCATGGATAGAAGGTTGGCTGTCTGGCAGAAAGCAGAGAGTGGGGATAAAAGGGTCCATGTCAGGATGGCAGCTGGAGACTCGTGGTGTTCCACAAGGGTCAGTGTTGGGATCACAAGTTTTCACTTTCTGCATGAATTATCTAGATGAAGGAACTGAGGACATTCTGGCTAATTTTGGAGATGATACAAAGATAGGTGGAGGGGCAGGTAGCATTGAGGAAGTGGGGAGGCTGTAGAAAGATTTAGACAGGTTAGGAGAGTGGGTGAAGAAGTGACAGATAAAATACCACATGGGAAAGTGTGAGGTCATGCACTTTGATAGGAAGAATAGAGGCATTGATTATTTTCTAAAAGGGGAGAAAATTCAGAAATCTGAAGTGCAAAGGGACTTGGATATCCTAGTCCAGGTTTCTCTTCAAGTAAACATGCAGGTTGAGTCGTAGTCAGGAAGGCAAATACAATGTTGTCATTCATCTTGAAAGGACTAAAATGTAAAAGCAGGGATGTACTTTTGAGGCTTTATAAGGCTCTGGTCGGACCACATTTAGAGTATTGTGTGCATACTTTGGGCCCCATAACTCAGGGAGTTGGCCCTGGAGCGGGTCTAGAAGAGATTCATGAGAATGATTCCAGGAATGAAAGGCTTAACATATGAGTAACGTTTGAGGGGTCTGGGACTATACTCAAAGGAGATTAGAAGGATGAGGGAGTATCTGATTGAAACTTTCAGAATACTGAATGGCCTGGACAGGGTGGAAGTTGGAAAGATGTTGGAAAGGAGAGACTAGGACCTGAGAGCAAAACCTTAGAGTAAAGGGAAGACCTTTTAGAATGGAAATAAGGAGAAACATCTTGAGCCAGAGCGTGGTGAATCTGTGGAATTCATTGTGGAGACCAGATCACTGAGTATATTTAAAACAGGGATAGATAAGTTCTTGATTGCCAATAGAATCAAAGGTTACGGGAAGAAAATGGGAAAATGGGGTTGACTGAATGGCAGAGCAGACTCAATGGGCTGAGTGGCCTAAATTATGTTCCCGTGTCTTATGGTCCTACTCCAAATTTTACCTGCCAGTATTTTTTAATGCCCCTCCTATTTTGCTCTCCTGTATGATTTCTAAAGGTTTCCCCCCTGCATTTTCTATCCTCCTCTCAGGCTTCCATTGATTTGCTCCTTTCGTACTTGTTAAAACCCTTTCTCCTTCTTGTCCACTCCTGAATATTCCTTGACATTCTGGCCTGTATGGGCTTGTTTCTTCGACATTTCACCCAAAAGGAATAATTTACCCTCCCCATTCCCTTTTTGAACACACCTCACAGTTCAGCTGTGGATTTACCCACAAGTAGCTGTTCCCAGTCTACTTTGGTCAGATCCTTCTTTATATTTTTAAAAATCTGCCTTCTCCCAATCCAAAACCCTTTCTTTTTGTTGCAGATTATCACTTTCCTTCTCTATAACAAACTCAAATAAAACATTGTTGTGGTAATTTTCACTAAAATGTGGCCCCCTGCCTGGCTTTGTTTCCCTAAGACCAGCCCGGAATCATCCCTAATTGGTTATTTTACATATTGACATGAAAAGGTCTCTTCAAATCATTTCAAGAGACTGCATACTATAAACTCTTTGCATTGTGCTATCCCAACTAATGTTGCGTAAGTTGAAATCCCTAAACATAATTTTTCTGTTACTGTTTCTGCATATCTCAGTGAATTGTCTATTATCTGCTCCTATTAACTATTACCTATTGACCATTTGGGAATCTATAATACACTCCTAGCAATGTGTCTGTCCCCTTTATGTTCCTGCATTCCAGCCACAAAGCTTCATTTGAAGACCCTTCCAAGATATCATCCCTTTTTACGACAGTAACCAACTCCTTGATTAATAATCCTCTATTACACCATGCCCTGTCTCACCTGAAATGTGAGTTGAGTTGTCAGTCCTGTCTGTCTCTCAACCATGTCTCTGTGCTCACAGCAATATCACAATTCCACTTGAGAGTGTGTTGCTGGAAAAGCCTCAGGTGTGGGGCTCCCAATCTCATCTTAGTGAAGGGCTCCGGCCCAAAACGTTGATTTTCCTGCTCCTTGGATGCTGCCTGACCTGCTGTGCTTTTCCAGCAACACACTGTCAACTCTGATCTCCAGCATCTGCAGACCTCACTGTCTCACAATTCCACTTGCCAATCCATGGCCTTAACTCATCTTGCTTACCTGTAAAATACTCCTGACATTAAAGTATGTTGCCATCTAACTTGCTTTATTCCTTTGAATTGCAACATGGCTGAGCTCCTTTGCTATGTTATGCTGTGTCTCTACTGTACTAATTCTCTGTATCTCTCCCTTCACTGAACCATTTTTAACAACACTGGCAAACTTACCTGTGAGGATGTTATTTCAGGTACAGACCATCCCACTTGTACACGTTCCACATTCCCCAGAAAGAGTTCCAGTCGTCCAAGAAAACACAATCTCGGTGATTCCGAATGAGTCTCCATGCCAGGCCCCATGGCTTCCAGTTAGCCCTATTTTGTCACTGTGTCAATAACTGGCATTTTTGTCTTAGACTCATCAAATGCACTTTAGACTCTGAAGCCGGATATTCACAGTTACTAACATATAGATTCTGCCAACCAATTGGAAGTTAATACTGCAAACATCCTGAGAATTAAAAGTGTATTTCAAGTAAAAATAAAAAAAACACAAAAAGCTTAACCAATTTGCAGACAAACTGCCTTCTCCCTTTGCATTAACTGTTCAATATAGTCCCACTTTCAATGTCTATTTTTCCTCCTAGCCTCTCTGCTCTCTTATTATTAGCAATTTACACACATTTCCTGTATCATTTGTGAGAAATTCATTCTCCACATCTCTCATTGAAAAAAACCTTCCCTTTTCTCAGCTCATCTTCCTCTTTATTATCTTCATAGGATATGGAAATCATAGGCAACATTAGAATTTTTTTTGGTCAAGATGGTGGTGAATCATGTGCTTGGATATTTGATTAGATTAGCTTACTAATATACTTTGGAGCTCAATCAAGTTACGTATCGGCCATTCTGAGGAAGGACGGCAGTTTGTCTTTTCAGAGGGGTTTTGTGAAACAGATGGGTATTTGCAATCATTATTGATTCTAGCTTTTTAATTCCAGATTTATTACAGTGAATTTAAATTCCCCAGTGATCATGGTGGGGTTTGAATTTATGTCTCTAGATTAGTAGATCCTGCATCTGGATGACTCATCCAGTAATCCTATAAATTCTTCATGACCTGAATTGACCTACAGAAGAAATGCACTCCCTGCCACTGGAAAAATGGCAGTGGACACAGGTAAGATAATGGGCAAAGCACACTGCCATAGTACCCATTTTTACAGCCACCTCACCAACCCTCTTGCCCCTAGAGACAACAAAATTCATTCAAGATTCCAGTCAGTGATAAAATGCAGATGCAAGTGTTTGTGGGTTTTAGTTTTCATTACAAAAAAAAGCATGCTGAATGGTTTCATCACATTTTCCACTGGAGATAAAAATAATGCCTAGAAACAAAAACCAAATTTGCTTACCTGAACACTGCTGAGAGCAGACATACCCATATACAGAAAGATTCCAAACAGGACTGGCAATGGGATATACTAAGAAGCAACAGAAATTTATCATTGATTGCATTTTTTAAAAACACTATCAAAATTTATTTTTAATATGATTTATAAAGTTTAAATGTAACGGCTGTGGAATTATCATCACCTTAAGAATTGGAGCCAAACAGAGGGATACGCCAATGAGGATGAAAACAAGCAGTCCAGTCACTCTTTGCTCTCTACAAACATACAAAGAAATGAAGTAATACATTTAAACTTTTCCATTTAAATAGGAACAAACTTTTTCTAATCATGGAATTTTAGTTTTTTTTAGATTACATACAGAATGGAAACAGGCCCTTCGGCCCAACAAGTCCACACCGACCCTCCGAAGAGCAACCCACCCAGACCCATTCCTCAACATTTACCCCTTCACCTAACACTATGGGCAATTTAGCATGGCCAATTCACCTAACCTGCACAGTTTTGGACTGTGGGAGGAAACTGGAGCACCCGGAGGAAACCCACGCAGACACGGGGAGAATGTGCAAACTCCACACAGACAGTTGCCTGAGGCGGGAATTGAACCCAGGTCTCTGGCACTGTGAGGCAGCAGTGCTAACCAGTATAGATTTATACCAATGAGTAATTACATTGATTTACATAAAACAGTGTCAATGATGCTATCTAAAACAAATTTAGCAAACCTTTGACCGCATAATTATCAACAAAATATGGGAAGCAAAGGATTCCATTTGAAGTATCGAATGATCCATCTGCACTGGGTATGTTTTGCAAGTAATATTGACAATGAAGTTCTATTCCTGTCTACAGCACCCACTTGAAACTGCGATTAAGTCTATACAAATAGAGGTCCTAATATCTATTTCAGATCTTTTCCTAAAAGATCATCAAACTGAGAGTACTACGCACCATGTGCACTGTAGTCACTTTTTTTCAGATGAAAATAAATGGTCTTCAGACAAGATCAATAGAGCTTCCAGCAACATAGCACAAAAGTAAAAACTTGAGTGTGAAGCTAGAAAGAGAAGTGCTTATCCCATCTTCAATTTAAAATTGTGGGCAGCAGATACCCTGTTGCTCTCATTATTACCTCCTCTCACCCAAACATATCAGAAGAAAGCCTCTGAAATCTTGTTCCCAACTGTGACCAGTAAGCTGTGTCCCAGCTATGATTTATGTTTACAGTTCACTGTCATATCCCTAGGCCAATTTATCATGATCTAATTTGTAAGCCATTATTCCTTGCATTGATAATTCCCTTAACATTATTATAGAACTGGCTTATGAGCCCCACCCGTGGGACCTACAAAAAGGATTGATGAATTATTTAAAGTTAGAGCTGTCATAGTCTTGATACGTCAGAGCCTTCAACTTTCATGCAGTATTCACTAAACTTTTTTTTTGGTTGTCTCCATGAAGGCAGAGGTTTATGCTGGATGCAATTCTGTCAATAAAGGCGGTTAATTTGAATCTTACTGGACTGAATTTTCTTTTCAACAGACTATTTAGTCCAAGCTCTGGGGTCCTGTGGTCAAATGTAGTGCCCTACTGCTACCCTATTTGAAACATATACAGGGGAACAAGAGTAGGCCATCCACCTGTCTCCCCATCTAATTAAATCTTGACTGTTAAATCATGACTCAATTTCCCCTGATATGCTAATGAACAAATTGTTGAAAATTCCACTGGTCCCAGTATCCACAGCTTTTGTGGGAGAATTCTAAATCATATTACTTTCTGCGTGAAGTCAAGAGCAGCACCTCAACTCGCCCTTAGGCGTATTTTTAAAAACTTAATCACATATGGAATTTTATAGGAGTCTGAGCAACATGGGCTATGGTGAGATTTTTAGCAGAATCAGGCAAGGAGTCTGGCAAAAGGCATGGACATTGGGAATAACTCGCTTTCTGTTATGCTTTGCTGAGCAATGAAGCAAGTTTCTCCCTGAGTAGCGGCGAATTGCCAAGTCAGGAGGATTATTGCTTTTTAAGTACCTCATTAATGCTCCAACTGACTTCATTAATATTCAGCTTCCTATCTTACTAAATGTGCTGAACAAACTATATATTGAGAAATCCTGAAATGGAAGTCAAAGCAGATACCTGGCAACATCAGCTCACCGCCTGCAGTGAACAGCCTCCATGTTGGTCAGCATGAACCAGCATAGAACACAGAAAAGTACAGCACAGAACAAGCCCTTTGGCCCACGATGTTAAGCCAAGATTTAATCCTAATGTAAATAACTTAACCTATGCATCCCTCAACTCACTGCTGTCCATGTACATGTCCAGCAGTTGCTTAAATGTCCCTAATGAATCTGTTTCCACCACCACAAGCTGGCAACGCATTCCATGCATTCACAACTCTCTGCGTAAAGAACCTACCTCTGACGTCTCCTTTATACCTTCCTTCTAATATCTTCAAACTATGACTCCTTGGACCAGTTAGTCCTGCCCTGAGGAAAAGTCTCTGGCTATTGACTATCTATTCCACTCAGCATCTGTATACCTCGGTCAGGTCTCCTCTCTTCCTCCTTCTCTCCAGATAGAAAAATCCGAGCTTATTCAACCTTTCTTCATAAGGCAAGCCCTCCAGTCCAGGCAGCATCCTGGTAAACCTTCTTTGCACCCTCTCCAAAGCTTCTGTATCTTTCCTATAGTAGGGCGACCAGAACTGTACACAATATCCTTGAAAAGAGGAACAACATTCGCCTCTTTCCAACCCTCCGGTACGACTCCCGTGGAGAGTGAGGAGGCAAATATCCTCGCCAGTGGCTTAGCAAACTCCTTTCTCCCTTCCCAGAGCAGCCTAGGATAAATCTGGTCTGGCCCTGGGGATTTATCAATCTTAATGTTTTCTTAATGCTTAATAAGCAAAAAACTCATTTAGGACTTCCCCTATCTGCTCAGATTCCATGCACAAGTTCCCTCCGCTATCCCTGATCGGCCTAGCTTCTCCCTGATCATTCTCTTATTCCTCACATATGAGTAAAATGCCTTTGGTTTTCCCTAATCCTTCTGGCCAAGCCTTTTTTGTGCCCCCTCCTGGCTCTCCTCAATCCATTTCTGAGCTCCTTTCCAGCAAACCTGTAATCCTCTAAAGCTGTGCGAGATCCTTGCTTCCTCTACCTTATTTAAGCTGCCTTCTTCATTTTGATGAGAAGCTCCTCTGTTCTCGTCATCCAAGGTTCCTTAATCTTACCTGTCTCAGAGGAACAAATTCGTGCATCACTCACAACAACTGCTCCTTAAACAGTCTCCACACGTCTGCTGTGCCTTTTCTGTGGAACAATTGCTCCCAGTCTGTACTTCCCAACTCCTGTCTGATAGCGTCATAATTTCCTTTTCCGAAATTAAATATCTTCCCTTGGTAACTGCTCCTTTCCTTCTCCAAGGCTATGGTAAATGTGAGGCAGTTGTGATCACTGTCACCAAAGTGTTCTCCCACCGCGAGATTTGACACCTGTCCTGGATCATTGCCGAGCACCAAATCCAAAATGACCTCTCCCTTCGTCGGTCTGTCTACATACTGAGTAAGGAAATCCCCTTGAACACACCTGACAAAAATGGCTCCATCCAAACCATCTGCACTTAGGAGGGTCCAGTTGATATTGGGAAAGTTGAAATCACCCACAACAACAACCCTGCTACTTCTGCATTTTTCCAGAATCTGCCTGCCTATAAGTTCTTCAACCTCCCTACTGCTATTAGGTGGTCTGTAGAAAACCCCCATTGCGGTGGCTGTTCCCTTGCTGTTCCTCACTTCCACCCATACTGACTCAGTGGACAAACCTTCCTCAATAACCTTCGTTTCTGTAGCTGTGATGCACTCTCTGATTAGCAATGCTACACCCCCACCTCATTTTCCACCCTCCCTGTTCTTTTTAAATGTTCTAAATCCGGGAACATCAAGCAACCATTCCTGCCCTTGTGAAACCCACGTCTCTGTTATGGCACAACATCGTAGCTGCAAGTATCTCAAGTTACAATCCATGGGCACCACCCACATGCACCCCATGAACACGGACATTGACATCTGACATTTGACAGCCGTCATGACCATCATGGCACCTCTCTGACCCACCTGCTGGCCACTTAGAAAGTACAGGCTCACATTGTAGGACAACCCAGCAACTAGCATTGAAAGGCTACAACTGTATGGACAGATACTTGGCTCATGCAATGAGCCAGGCTGTCTCTCAGCGCTTTGTCAATGTTTGCTCACTAAGCGTATACAGTACTTGCATGTTTGCAACATCCATGCCCTGCCTTGTCAGTTAGCACAGCCACACATCCAGGCAGCTTGCCTTTCTAGTCAACAGTCCTCAGTCAGGGACACACATATCTCGGTATACAGCAGTGTGCTAAGTCAATTTCACACCTTGACTGTGCACTAGCATATGCAGCAAGCAGGCAGCTATGTCTCAGTGTCTTAGGGGTGTAGTCTTCATTAAAGTCAATGGAGATACCCATTAGTCAGGGGCTCCTAGCATAGTACATCAAGAAAATCTCTGATCCCAGACCAGGGGATTAGCCACGGTCAGCCACCCAGTCAGGCTGATTCATTCAGGGGGTCCATCCCTCTCCAGGCCAGGAAATGGGTTACTGTCAGTCCTGTGGCTCTACAGCAGCCAGTCTGGGAAGGTAGGGCTAATGCAGTCTGGGAATTTCTCACCCAGGGCTGTCCAAGAACGTCACTCAGAGAAGGTGAAGCATGGTCAGTCTATCAGGACTATCCACAAAAGCTGATGCCACGGGAAGGAGACTTTGGAGCCTAGTTTTCAGGATGCAGTCTGGGAATTTCTCACCCAGGGCTGTCCAAGAACATCACTCAGAGAAGGTGAAGCATGGTCAGTCTATCAGGACTATCCACAAAAGTTGATGCCACGGGAAGGAGACTTTGGAGCCTAGTTTTCAGGAATGGGGGCTGCAGGTTGGTTGGGAGGATTGTGGGAAGGCCAGAAGAGAGGTTGACAATAATGAAGAGGCAATAGTTTGCAAGGGAGTATCTGGTAAAGCATAGAAATGTAGGGGTGCCATAAGGAAGGTTGAAATGTTCATGGTCGGGCACTCTGGCTTTAAGGGGGACACAGGCTAGGCCTGGTCTCCTCACTTGCCAGGCAGTAGAAAGTTGTTGGTCCATGTAAATTGGTTGGGTAAGTACCTGGGGAGGTATAAAGCTTATGGTGTCTATGGGAAGGCCTAACAGGAAGGGGGAACTAGGTGTTTCAATGTTTGGGATCTCATGGGTATACAATGAATAAGAGTAGTAGATAACTGAAAATTGATCCTTGAGGCTCTCTGTGTGCTGTATATCTTTCTATTTCAGACATCGCTGACCACCTCAATCAAACCAATGCTTTTGGAAACAGAGGTCATGGAATTGATAGGAATGTTGTAGGACAAGAATCAATGGTGTAATCAGCACCCATTGTCCTGTTTGCACCTTGTTCATCTGTGGTAGGTAAGTTACTTGAGAAGATTCTGAGAGATACGATGTACATGCATTTGGAAAGACAAGGTTTGTTTGGGAATAATTAGCATGGCTTTGTGTGTGGGAGATTATGCCTCACAAATTTGTTAGAGTTCTTTGATGAAGTGACCAGGAAGGTTGATGTTGGCAGGGCAGTAGACATAGTCTACATGGATTTCAGTAAGGCCTTTGATAAGGTTCTGCATGGTAGACTGCTCTGGAAGGTTAGAGCACATGGAATCCAGGAGGAGCTGGAAAATTGGATACACAATTGGTTTTTTGGTAGGAAGCAGAGGGAAATAATGAAAGGATGCTTGTCGGACTAGAGGCCTAAGGGGTTGGTGCTGGGCCCATCGCTATCTCTTATTTATATCAATGATTTGGATGAGAATGTACAAGGATGATCAGTAAGTTTGCTGATTACACTAAAATAGGCCGTATCATAGACAGTGAGGAAGGTTATCAGAAATTGCAGTAGGACCTTGATCAGCTGGGAAAGTGGGTCAAGAAATGGCAAATGGAGCTTAATATAGATATTTGAGGTCCTGCATTTTGGAAAGTCAAATCAAGGAGTTTTATGATGAATGGTTGGGCCTTAAGGAATGTCGTGGAATAAAGGAACCTTGGAGTTCAGGTGCATGGTTCTCTGAAAGTGGAATCACAGGTAGACAGGGCAATGAAGAAGGCTTTTGGCACACTGACCTTCATCAGTCAGGGCACTGAGTATAGAAGTTGGGAAGTTATGTTGCAGTTGTACAGGATGTTAGTGATGCCACATTTGGGGTATTGTATTCAGTTTAGTTCATCTTGCTATAGGAAGAATGTTATTAAACTGGAAAGAGTGCTGAAAACATTTACATGGAGTTTGCCAGGATTCAAGGGTCTGAGTTAGAGGGAGAGGTTGGACAAGGTAGAACGTTTTCTTTAGAGCAGAGTAGACTGAGGGGGATCTTATAGAAGTGTATAAGATCTTGAGAGGCATGGATAGGGTGAATGCACTCAGTCTTTTTCCTAGGGTTGGGGAATGAAAGACTAGAAGGCATCAGTTTAAGAGTACAGGGAATAGAATAAAAGGAAACCTGAGGGGCAACTGTTTTACACAGAGGTTGGTACATATATGGAATGAGCTGCCAGTGGAAGTGGTTAAGGTGGGTGCATTAACATTTAAAAGGCATTTGGACAAATACATGGATAGGAAAGGTTTAGAAGGGTATGGGCTGAGTGAATGAAGTGGGGTTAGTGTGGATGGACATTTTGGTTAGCATGGACCAGTTTGGGCTGAAGGGCCTGTCTTTCTGACTCTATCTTGTTTCCACACGCTACGGCAGGCTCTCAGCACTAACACTGATCCATTGTACATCCAGTAGGTATCATACTGGCACTGTTACATTCAGGACCACGCAGAGACTTAAACAAACAGATATAAAGTCAAAACAGTAGCATTTATACAAATGTGAGAATTGAAATGCACAATGTAATGTCACCCGTATCGTCATAGTGCCCTCAATAAGTTTTAAGGACATGAGACGAGAAGTAGGCCATTCAATCCTGTAAACCTACCCCGCCATTCTATAAGCTCATGGCTGACCTGCCCCAAGCCTCAACTCCTCTTTTAAACCAGCTCCTCATAGCCCTCAACTTCTCGATATTTCAAAAATTACCTCCTCTTTTAAACACTTCCAGCGATCCAGCATTCACAACTCTCTAGGACAGAGAATTTAAGACACTACCCTGACAGAAGAAATTCCTTCACATCTCAGTTTGAATTGCGTATCCCCTTACTCTTTACTATGTCCCTAGTTTAAGACTCCCCCACCAGTGGAACCATCTTCTTACATCTAAGCTGCCAAGACCCCTTGGAATCTTGGAAGTTTCAATAAGATCACTCCTCATCCTTCCAAACTATAATGAATAAAGGCATACTCTGTTTAACCAATCCCAATAAGTCAACCTCTTCATCTCAGAAATCAGCCTGGTGAATCTATTTTAAACTATCCCCAGTGGCAATATATTCTTTCTTAAATACAGGAATCAAAACTGCACCCAGTGCTTCAACTTGTTTGTAACAAGACTTCCTTATCTTTAAACTCCAACCTCTTACCAATAAAGGCCAAAATTCCTTTTATGTTCTTAATTATTTATTGCACCTCATGTTATCATTTTGTGTTTCATGCACAAGAGAACATAAATGCCTCTGTACATGCACTTCAGAGTCCCTCTCATTCCATTAACTTAGTTAAGGGTGGCGGGGAGATTAGTAGTACTCACCAGAAGTTATTAAATCTTCCAGAACAAGTAATAGGACAGAGTGTAGAGAATATCATGAACCTAACTTCAACCACTGCAGGTAAGGGAAGAGTTTCAGGGTTGCAGCAGGGAGCGTTGACTCAGGACTGAGGGTGTTGTAATTAATTGCACAAAGTATATGAAACAAGATACATGAATTTGTAGCATGGGTTGAAATTGGTGGGTACGATGTTGTGGGTACCACAGAGATGCAGCTGCAAAGGGATCAGGGCTGGGAACAAAATATCCAAGGATACAAATCCTATCAAAAGGACAGGTCGATGGGCAAAGGGAGCAGGGTTACCTTGTTAGTAAGAAATGAAATTAAATCAATAGCAAGAAGTGGCATAGAGTTGAAGGTGTCGAGTCTGTGTGGGGAACGTTGAGGAACCTGCAAGGGAAAAGAAAACCTAGGCCTCCTAGCAGGAGTCAGAATGTGGGGGAGGAAATAAAATCAGGAAGTAGAAAAGGCAGATAAGAAAGACATTATTACGATAATCATGGGAGACTTCAGTATACAGGTTGATTGAGAAAATCAGGTTGGTAATGAATCCCAATAAAACGGGGATTTGTGGAATGGCTACCAGATGGTTTCTTGGAGCAACTTGCGATGGAGCCCATTGTGGAACAGTCAACACTGGACTTTGTGATATGTTGAGGTAGATTTGATTAGGGAGTTTAAAGTGAAGCTTAAGAGGGTAGTGACCATAATGCATCAGAATTTGCTCTGCAGTTTGAGAAGGAGAATTTTGAATCAATTGTAACTGAATTACAAATGAGTAAAGCTAACTACAAAACCAAATGGGAGGAACTGGCTTGAATTGATTGGAAGGGGAGCTGAGCAGGGTTTTCCGGGGGGGGGGGGGGGCGGTTTGGGAGACACAGCAGAAATTCATCCCAAAGAATAAGGAACATACTAAGCCAAGGATAAAGTAACCATGGTTGACAAGGGAAGTCAGGAACAGCATAAAATAAAAGAAAAAACATACAATGTGGTGATGTTTAGTCAACGATAAGGATTGGGAAGCCTTTAAAAATCAGCAGAGTACAACTGAAAAAAAGGGTAAGCTAGTTAGTAATACAAAAGAAGATTGCAAGAGGTTTTTAGATATGTAAAAGATATAAGAGGCAAGAGTAAATATTGGACCACTGGAAAATGAAGCTAGAGAACTAGAAATGGTGAACAAAGAAATGACAAGGAACTGAATAAGCATTTTGCATCAGTTCTAAGTGGAAGACACCAGCAGCATACCAGAACTTCAAGAGAATCGATGGAGAGGTAAGTGTAGTGGCTACCATTGCAGAGGTAGTGCTGGGAAGCTGAAAGTCCTGAAGGTGGATACATCACCCAGACCAGATGGACTACACCTAGAGTTCTGAAGGAGATAGCTGAGGAGTTTGTGGAGGCACTGGTGGTGATTTTTCAGGAATCACTGAAGTCAGGGAGGGTCCCAGAGGATTGTAAAATGGCTAACGTAACACCCCTGTTTAAACAGATGGGAAATTATTGATGACTTAGTCTGATCTTGGTTGATTGTAAGATTTTAGAGTCCATTATTAAGGATTAGATTACAGAGTACTTGGAAGTGCATGGTGTAATATGGCTGAAACAGCATGGCTTTGGAAAGGGGACATGATGCCTGACAAATCTGTTAGAATTCTTTGAGAAGGCAATGAGTAAGTTAGACAGTAGAAAGCCAGTGAACATGACTGACAGTATTTGGATTTCCAGAAGGCCTTTGACAAGGTGCCACACAGGAGGCTGCTAAATAAGACAAGAGCACGTGGTGTTCGGGGCAAGTTACTGGCATGGATGAATGATTAAAATGTCTTTTTCAGGATGACAGCCAGTGACTAGTGGGAGTTCTGCAGGGTTCAATGTTGTGACCACAACTATTCACGTTACACATTAATGATCTGGACAAAGGAACTGAAGGCATTGTGACTAAGTTTGCAGAATACATAAAGATAGATGGATGGATAGGTAGTGTGGAGGAAGTGAGGAGACTGCAGAAGGCCTTGGAGAAGCTAGAAGAGTGGGCAAAAAAGTGGCTTATGGAATATAATGTGGGAACATGTGGGGTTATGCAATTTTGTAGGAAGATTAGAGGCATAGACTATTTTCTAAATAGGGAATGACTTTGGAAACCTGAAGCACAAAAGGAACTTAAGACAATCCTTAACTAGGATTCTCCTCCCATGCACCAGCTCCTCCACCAGGACCTCTGTGTCCCTGTCAGGGTACAGCAGTGCCATTTTCCCCTTTCTCTGACATGTTCAGATTCTGTCCGGCAATAAGCAGGGCAGCTTGGAATACTCATCTGGGTCCATAGAAACTTTTTAAATAATCGCACGGTGGCCAAGGATGTTTGTTATTTGGCCGACGTCTGGTGAGTGGCAAATTGTTTTGGGAATAGTGTGTAGTAAGAAGGGGAGAAGTGGGATGTGAGGGTTACTATACTGACAGGCAAGTGGTTAATGAGGTGAGTTTGGTAGGGTACAGCAAGAAACCTCACTGGGCCTTTCAGTGAGGATCCCTCCAAAAAAACCCAATGTGACTCACATTTAACCGGAGATTCATTTGTTTCAGCCCTTTGTTTTTAATTTCACCCTTGAATGACCTTGTTATAATTCCAAGTTTATTCTACAAAAGAAAATGAATTCGCTGAGTCCTTTTACATTTTAAACACCTTGATCAGAGTAGTTGATTTGAATTCCAAAATCTCTGCTCATTTACAATCTCTCGTTTCTCACATACAGGAAGCAATTTGATGTATCTTTCTTGAGGCCAATGTGAATGGTCTCATACCTATTCACATTCAAATTCACTTGTCATAGTTTTACACAGTTGCTTAATCTGTCCCCATGCATTTGCAACTTCTTATTTTTATTCCTTACTTTTAATCCTAATTTATTGTCATCTGCAACAAGATAAAAGCAACTTTTATCACATAATAAATATAGAGTGAAAAATTGAAGCCCTAGAGCAGATCCCTCCAATCAGACTGCCCTTTCTTCTCATTTACTTTTCCAATTGGTTTCCAATTTAAGTCAATAACTTATTTGCAATTTCATATACATTTATTTTTGCTCATAATCTCATATGTGGAATGATACCAAATGCCTTTTAGAAGCCCCTGTAAATATAGGATAACATCCATAATTCTCCCTTATAGGCCTTATTAACAACATCCTCAAAAAAAATCAACTAAATTTGATTTTAACAAACTAACTACTGTTATATAGATGAGGCATCTAACCCCAGATGTCTTGTGTTGTATTATTCACTTGGACCACTATGTGTGACTCCTCTAGAAACCTTTATTTCACTATTCTATCTCCCTCAGCTCTTAAGGGGATATCTGGATACATTTCCACAGAGTGGCCCAAATGCCCATTTTTCAGATCAATGCAGTGAATATTTGACACATTTCATCTCCAAGACCAATCATGACTTCACTTAAAGGTCTTCAAGAAAAAGAGACAAATCAGACTGGCAAGTAAAGAATCTCTCACTTGTCAAACTACTACAAAAACAACATTTTTTCTGAAAAGGTTATATTAAGGCCAAGTGAACCCATTACATTTTTTTAAAATGCTGTGCTATTTACAAACATTGTGTGTCTTTTTGCTTATAGAATCATGGAGGCATAGAGTTATACAGCATAGAAACAAGCCCTTGGGTCCAACTCAACCACGCCAACCAGATATCCTAAACAGTCTAGTCTCATTTTCCAGCATTTGGCCCAAGTCCCTCTGAACCTTTCCTATTAATGTACCCATCCCAATGCCTTTTAAATGCTGTAATTGTACCCATTTCCAACACCTCCTCTGACAGCTCATTCCATACACGCACCACCCTCGGCATGAAAATGTTGTCTCTCAGATCTGTTTAAATCTTTCTGCTGTCACCTTATGCCTATGCCCTCTAATTTTGAACTCTCATACCCTAGGAAAAAGACTTTGGCTATTCACCCTATCCATGCCCCTCATGATTTTATAAACCTCTTTAACAAAACCCTTTGGCCCCCAAAGCCCCAGCCTATCCAGCCTCTTCCCATTGCTCAAAGCCTCCAGTCCTGACAACATCCTTGTAAGTCTTTTCTGAACCCTTTCAAGCTTCACAACATCCTTTCTCTAGCAGCAAAAACAGAACTGAATACAGTATTCTAAAATTGGCCTCACTAATGTCCTGTACAGCCACAACATGACCTCCCAACTCCTACACTCAGTGCACTGACAAGTGAAGATAAGCATGTCAAACATCATCTTCGCTACCCTGTCTATTTGCGACTCCAATTTCAAGGAACTATGCACCAGCAACCCAAGTTGTCTTTGTTCGACAACATTTCCCAGGGCCCTACTATTAACTGTATAAGTCCTGCCCTGATTTGCCTTACCAAAATGCCTCATATTACACCTCACATTTATCTAAATTAAACTCCATCTGCTATTCCTTGAGAAATTGGTCCACCTGATCAAAGTCCCATTGTATGCTTTTTCGACATGAACTTTCTTCACTGTCCACTACACCACCCAGTTTGGTGTCATCTGCAAACCTACCAACGATATCTCCTATATTCACATCCAAATCATTTATAAAAATGAAAAGCAGCAGACCCAGCACCAAGCCTTGCAGTACATCGCTGGTCACAGGCCTCCAGTCCAAAAATTGACACTCCATCATCACCCTCTGTCTCCTAACTGCCAGCCCATTTTGTATCAAATTGGCTAGCTCCCCATGGAGCTCAAGTAATGTCACCTTGCTAACCAGTTTACCATGCAGAACATTGTCTATATAGACTTCAGCAAGGCATTTGACAATGTGTACCCTGCTCTGCCTTCATCAATCTTCTTTGTCATCTCTTCAAAAAACTCAATGCATTGTCCAAATTATATTAGCATGTCATTTTAATTTGTGATAGTCAATCAATTTACCAAGTAATCGTAGTCTGTGTACATTACTCCATCATTAGTTTATTGCTTTCAAACATGATTGGGAATTATTCTTCACATATTCTCTCACAATAAGATTACAATCACAGAATAATTGTTAAATTTGCTTGTATTAATCCATATATTGTGCTGAATGTGAGATTGAATTCATAACAGTCTGCTCATGGAAACTACTGTGTAGCCATGAAACAACAGCATGTGCTGAAAAGAGAAAGATTAGGTACAATGATTATACTTAGACTAAGAATCTGAGATAATAACTGATACATGTCTATGGATATGTTGGATGAGAATACAGCTCAGTCGATTACATGAAGAACACAATTATGCTCTAAGTAAATGCACCCAATTTAAAAAGAACTCTAATTATATTATTTCCATCAACAATCTATTAAAAATCCTCAGAATATTGCTCAACATACCTCACTCCCATAAATGTGGGCTCTACACCTGGGGCAGATTTTGCAGTCTCCATTTTCAAGCTGTCTATGTGTGCAAGGGATATTACAGTTGCAGACACGTACCAGGGCAGACCCATGAATGAAGTAAGGATCATAATGATAGCTATCCAGAACAGGTCTAGGTGAAAGCCAGCACCTTTCTGTGGGGTAATTGTCACAGTTTGAATTGGGAAAAGAAAACACATGCTAAATAGAAATTGCATCCGTCCAAAATATTACTTACCCTGATTGCCATTTCTCTAAAACTTCAAGATTGGTCTTCTGTTAGAGTTGTACAATGGAGTCCCTTTCAGATGTTATAAAATAACATTGTTTCCCTCACAATAGTCATTTCAGTTTTCAGATTTCAGCCACTATTCCATGTAAAGTATTCATATTTCACTTTTATATATTAAATTAAGTTACATACAATTATTTAGAAAAGTTCCTATTTTGCTTGGTGAACAAGGGATTGAAGCTAAGTGATTCACTTTAAATTGACTTATTTTTCAATATTCTACATTGCAGCCAGTAGATGATCTCCTAGTATTGTAGCAATTATTTGTTTATGTAGGGTTTAATCAGTATATATATTAAAGTGAAAATGAATTAATAAATGGTCCATAGTTAGGTGAAATTGAATGATTTTAATAATTTAAATTTATTTTTAAATTTACACAATTAATATCCCTTCTGTTTATGGAAGGAAGGTAATGTGGCAACTTGTATTTCGACTTTTCTGCCCTCATTTGGCCTTGAAATCTTTCCCCTTGTTCTCTCTTGAAACTCATTGCCATTTGCTGAGACAAGGTTTCCATTTTCCAATATCTCAAAGTAATGAGTCGTAATGTTTGTATCTGGAGAATTGGTAAGGGGAAGTTATTTAATAATGTGGACTGTTAATCTGAGTCTGTGCTGTTCCATGTGTGAACATGAAGACTTCAAGAGATCATTGTCAAATTACTTCCTTTGTCAAACACTGAACAGGTTAATGGAAGAGGGATAAGTAAGGACAGTATGTGGCTATTGCAGATGGATAGGGCTCTCATTACCATGACATTAGAGTAACTTCTAGGTCTGGAGAAGGCTGTACAGTAAAGTAATGCATCTATATGGTTTTTTTAAGTTGAAAATGCTCCATGACACAGAGGTATCATCAGACAAAAATAGATGCTGAGACAGTTAGTGAGATAATAGAAGCGGTAGCCAATGGGAATTAAAAGAGAATCTTACAGGTGGAGAGGGAGCAGGTAATTTGAAGGGTTGGTGGCTGGGGGTTCAGTGTCTGGGTTGGGGAGGGAGGAGAAATATTGAAATCAGAGTGGTAAAACAAAACTGAAACTTGAAACAGTCTTATGATAATGAAGAACAAGACAGTGCTAAAGCTGATCTTGAGGCACACCTAAAGTGTAGGAGGGAAATGAAAATGAGGCTTTAAAGAGCAAAACAGATTATTCAAGGAAGACCAACGAATAACATAGAAGAGGATATACAGTGCATTTTGGGGAGAGGCATTCAAATCCTGCCATGGTAGATAGTGGAATTTGAATTTTTTTAAAATTGTGGAATTAAGAGTCTATTGATGACCATGAAACCATTGTTGATTATCAGAAATACCCTTCTGGTTCATTAATGTCTTTTAGGGAAGGAAACTGCCATTCTTACCTTCTTATGATAATGAAGAACAAGACAGTGCTAAAGCTGATCTTGAGGCACACCTAAAGTGTAGGAGGGAAATGAAAATGAGGCTTTAAAGAGCAAAACAGATTATTCAAGGAAGACCAACGAATAACATAGAAGAGGATATACAGGGCATTTTGGGGAGAGGCATTCAAATCCTGCCATTGTAGATAGTGGAATTTGAATTTTTTTTAAATTGTGGAATTAAGAGTCTAATGATGACCATGAAACCGTTGTTGATTATCAGAAATACCCTTCTGGTTCATTAATATCTTTTAGGGAAGGAAACTGCCATTCTTACCTGGTCTGGCCGACATGCAACACAGACCCACAGCAATGTGGTTGACTCTTAACTGCTGTCTGGGCAATTAGGGATGGGCAATAAATGCTGGCTTAGCCAGTGATGCTCTCACCCCCTAAATGAATACAGAATTTTCATGAAAATAGAAAAAAGGAAAAGAAAAAACAAAAAGAGTCAAGCAACTTCAGGATGTAGGAAGTAATCTTAATTGTGTAGACTGAAAATGGCACATATATTACATGTCCATAACCTGGAACTTCCTTGGAGTTGTCTATGCTGCACCATCATAACTTCCCGTGAAGTTATGTCAGCAAATTGGGAGCTGCTTGAAGAAATTATCAGTCAATATTTTGCATTTACCTTAACAAAACGAGAGAGCTTTTGTATAGTAGCAGAACTTTTGAAACAACCAATCAATAAAACAATTGATATCGGACAACTCAAATTGAAACAGAAAATACTGAATAAACTCAGCAGGTTTGGCAGCATATGTGGAGAGAGAAACAGCGTCAACATTTCAAGTCCATTGTAATTTTTCTTGAGAACTGGCTGCGTTTGCTTTCATTTGATATCAGACAACTGATGATTCAGAAAATACCCAAGGTACTCAGTACGTCACTCAACATTAATGTAAGGTAATTGACCTTGTTTCTTTCTCCATTGAAGCTACCTGAACTGCTCTGCATTTCGTTTTTCAACTTCAGATTTCCAGCATCTGCAGTATTTTGCTTTTATCTGACATACTGTTCAGGGTTGATAAGTTAGAAGACTCTAACACATGTACCCAGGCTACAAAAAAGGAATCAAAAGTTGGATAATAGATTCTCTGATCACAATTTGCGAATCCTGATTAAACATGAAAGTTGTGCCCTGGAACCAGAGACGAGAGGATATCGCATCATTGTTTAGAAAACGGTAAGTGGTTAGTCACACAACTATAGATCTGTCTGTCTAATAGCAGATGCAATTAACAGTTAGATATTCTTAGCAACTTAACAATCGATTTTTAATCCCCGCTGTCTGTTTTGCTGAAAGACACATTGTGTTTTACAAGTATAATACCTTTTTGAAGAAGTGATGAACTAGATAAACATTGTATGTCAGATAGATTTTAGAAGATACTCAAAAGATGCCACACAAGATGTCTGTTAGAAATTTCTGTTGCATTGGAAATGAATAGGGAGAGGTAGAACATTGTTTAATAGCCTAGACAAAAAGTGGGCTAAAAGTGTCCCACGTGTATTCATACAAAAGATTTGGATGAATGTTGTCAATTTAAAAATAGAATGAGCAATATAAAGACATAAAGACAACAAAAGTAGGCTAATGGAATGTGTCAGATGCAATTTAATATAAATAAGTCATTAAGCAATACGTTTTGAGGAAAAAGGAAATAAAAAGATTATTTCACTTATGGAAAGGCACTGAAGGGAGTGGGTGAAAGGACTTAGGAAATTCAATTCCATGATTTTATAAAAATGCAACTGTAATTAGATGAGGCCATAAAAAGGTCGATAGAATTTTGCATTTTATGAATATAGATTTGGATGTGAATGAAGAGTTAACGAAGAATTTATATAAATACAGGCTCAGATACAGTCGAACTGAATCTCATCTCATGCATCACCAATGGCATACAGAGCATGAGCTGAGAGCACTAAATGACGTAGTTACAAGAGGAGAAATGAAATCTTGCAATTCTTTCCATATAGCAGAGAAAGCTAAGGAGATGAAATTGAGATTTTTAAAATTATAAGAAACTTAAATGGAAAACATTGTTTGTGCTGATTTGAGAGCATGAGAAAGTGAGGATTGCAGATGCTGTAGATCAGAGTCGAAAGTGGTGCTGGAAAAGCACAGAAGGTCACGCAGCATCTGAGGAGCAGGAGAATCGACGTTTTGGGCATAAGCCCTTCATCAGGAGTGTGTGTGGGTGTGTGTGTGTGTGCGCACGAGAGAGATGAAGGGCTTATGCCCGAAACGTTGATTCTCCTGCTTCTCGGATGCTGCCTGACCTGATTCGAGAGACAGCAAAGAATAATCAGTTTAAGACTGGAGAGTGAGGAGAAGTGTTCGGAAATATCTCTTAACACAGACGTTGTTAGCATATGGAATGCTTTGCCACTGAGAATGGTTAGAATAGATACCACACTCTCTTTATAGAATTTGATGCAGCAAGATGAAGTAATATGAAAAAGCATGGGATTATGAGATTAGGTTTGAATTGCTCTGCTGAAGAATCAGAATAGATAGGATAGGTTGTCTGACTTTCTTTATCATAAACTTATATGTTTGTAATGCTAATATTAATAGATGACATAATTTCAGCAAATACATGGATTGTTAATTATAGCTAAATTTCAAAAATAATTTTGGAATAAAGTTAGAACTGTCATGTGGTTTTGCAAATATTTAAAGAAACAAACCATCAAGCAATTGTTTTCCAACTGACAGTGCAGTGAAACAATTTTTTTTCAAACAGGAGAAATTAATGACAAACCTTGAGTTTATGTTCCTTGCGGTTCAGGATGAGAGCAGTAATCTGCTGGTCCATAAAGATAAGTATGGTGACCAGTAAAGCTGGTGCAATTGCAATGAGGCACATCCACCATTCATTCCCACCAAATGGATACACAAACCACCCTCTGTGTGGGTTCGTTGGCTTTAATAAAAAGAATAATATCCATTATATTGCATTTCCTCAAAGCATTACAAAGTGAAAAGCTCCATTTATCTTCCACACATCTTTCCTCATCTAACGATCTATTTCACCCTTTATTCCTGTTTCCCTCATCTGTCTATTTAGCTTCTGCTTAGAAGTTTGTATAGAATTCATTTCCATAAATCCGTGTGGTAGTGAGCTCTCAACACTTATGAGTAAGGGTGTTTCTTGAAAATTCCCTCCTGGATTTATTGGCTTATTCTATTGCAGAGAAAATTGGACACTTTCTGTAACTCTGACAGTTCATAAGCTGATAAATGTAAGTTTATTGTTTAAACATCAAAAATAAATGCATTTAAACAAGTGTTTGTGTGATGGAAGAATTCAATATCAGTGTAGATTAATTTGTAATCAGCAGATTAAACAAAAATTGCCTACATTAAAAAGTATTCAAAGAACAGTTGTATTTTGAAAGTTAAAGACCCTGAAGAGCTGTTACGATGTCATTTGGATAGCCATGCTTAAAACCCATGAGTTCATATAATTCAGGGAGATTTGAGTTGATAAACAAATACAAAAAAGTTTACCCAATCTCTTTATTATGGCAACAATGTCGTCTTTAAGTTCATACTGTTGCATGTGTTGGTAATAGACAAACCAAACAATTTACTAAAGTATTAACTATGCAGAGGTATTATGTTTAAATATTATTGTATGATCGTCCCACAAATAAAAAATTAATGCTGCTGCTTTGTTTAACACTAAATCAGAATTAGTTCAATGTTTTGATGTTTCTGTGTCGATGCAATAATTAAAAATAGGTATTTTAGCCTCCTAAAGGGCCAGAAAAGCAGCTTAAATATTTTGCAATCCCGTGTGACAATAAAAACCTTGATTTTTGATTATAGTGGCAAAGTGAGAGTACACCAAATTGGTGGGGTTAGCTTCCTATAACAGGGTAAGTTTCGAGAACAGGCAATTGTAGTTTACAGTACTGACTGGAATAGCCTTGAGACTGCTTTTCTTCTTTTTCATTAAGACCTTTTACAAAGTAAATTTGCCCAGTTATTATTTTAAAACTTCTACTATCCTTAATAATCCCAAATGCAAATATAGCAATGTAATTACATCATGCCATCTTAAGGCAGTAAGAGAAAGTCCATAGAATATTCATGTTAGATGTGACAAAGCATCAAATTTTACCTCATTACAGTTTTACTAACACAATCCGGAGACAAATATAACAAATGTTTTGCCAGAAGCAGATGATAAGCAATGACACAAATTGCTAATTTCATAATTGGATGTCTTGAATTCACCAAATTGTCTGCAGGAAGTGCACGAATAATGAATCCCACTGCCTCGATTTTACATTCATTAAGTGCACTTTGCTGCAGGATGTGACAGCTGTGTGTTTAAATTAAACCCTAGTCCTTGTTCAGATTTGTTAATTATATCTAGACTGGACTTCAAAACTTTCTACCTGGGGAAATGGATGGGATAAGACAAAAGTTCAATCTCTGGCCCCTTGCTGAGATATTTGTATCACCGATAGTCACAGGTGAGGTGACGGAAGACTGGAGATTGGCTAACATGGTGCCACTGTTTAAGAAGGCTGATAAAGACACATCAGGGAACGACAGACCAGTGAGTCTGACGTCGGTGGTGGGCAAGTTGTTGGAGGGAATCCTAAGGGACAGAATGTACATGTATTTGGAAAGGCAAGGACTGATTAAGGATAGTCAACATGGCTTTGAGCGTGGGAAATCTCACAAATTTGATTGAGTTTTTTGAAGAAGTAACAAAGAAGATTGATGAGGGCAGAGCGGTAGACGTGATCCATATGGACTTCAGTAAGGTGTTCGACAAGGTTCCCCATGGGAGACTGATTAGCAAGGTTAGATGTCACAGAATACATGGAGAACTAGCCATGTGGATACAGAACTGGCTCAAAGGTAGAAGACAGAGGGTGGTGGTGGAGGGTTGTTTTTCAGACTGGAGGCCTGT
>NC_057723.1:38548269-38580347 GCF_004010195.1 Chiloscyllium plagiosum
TCATTTATATAAATGATTTGGATATGAGCAGAAGAGGTATAGTTAGTAAGTTTGCAGATGACACCAAAATTGGAGGTGCAGTGGACAGTGAAGAAGGTTACCTCAGATTACAACGGGATCTTGACCAGATGGCCAATGAGCTGAGAAGTGGCAAATGGAGTTTAATTCAGATAAATGTGAGGTGCTGCATTTTGGGAAAGCAAATCTTAGCAGGACTTAATGGTAAGGTCCTAGAGAGTGTTGCTGAACAAAGAGGTCTTGGAGTGCAGGTTCATAGCTCCTTGAAAGTGGAGTCGCAGGTAGATAGGATAGCGAAGCAGGCGTTTGGTATGCTTTCCTTTGTTGGTCAGAGTATTGAGTACAGGAATTGGGAAGTCATGTTGCAGCTTTACAGGACATTGGTTAGGCCACTGTTGGAATATTGCGTGCAATTCTGGTCTCCTTCCTATCGGAAGAGTGTTGTGAAACTTGAAAGGGTTCAGAAAAGATTCACAAGGGTGTTGTCAATGTTCACAACATCATTGCCTTGACTTGCTTTTTTGCTCTTTGCTCCCTCAGAGCTTAAAGGCTTCAGCCTTCTGTCCAGCCTTGCTGTTAGTACAGACACAAAGCTATGCAACTTGTCATGGCTGTCAGCAATCAGACAAGTGAGTGGATATGTTGCTGTACAGCGCTCTGCTACTTCAGTGTTACAGCTGCAGCTGACAGAGCACACACACTGCATTTACGTCAACAAAATGGCCAGGTCTCAAAGTAGTCCTCAGTCAGATCAAGGGAGACCATCTTCAGCCAGGTGTCCCAACACGGTTAGAATAAGGGCATCAATCATTATTAGCTCAAAGGCTTAGATACAAGCCAACTGCCTAGGACAGTCAGTGTGGGGGTCCATATCACCATTTGTAGGGAGTGCGCTATGATCAGTCCTGCATGCCCAGTGCAACCAGTTCAGGGGGTTGTGGGAAGTCAGGCAGAGGAGCTCTGCAGAGATTAGTCAGGGTTCTACTCAGTCAAAAGTATGGCTCTGGAAAAGCACAGCAGATCAGGCAGCATCTGAGGAGCAGGAGAGTCGATGTTTCGGGCATAAGCCCTACATCAGGAGTGTGTGTGTACGCGCACTGAGAGATAAATGGGAGGGGTGTGAGACTGGGGGAGAAGGTAGCTGGGAATGCGATAGGTGAATGAAGGTGATGGTACTAGGTTGGAGCTGAGGGTGGAGCAGACACGTGGGAAGGAAGATTGACAGGTCAGACAGGTCAAGAGTGCAGTGCTGAGTTGGAGGGTTGGATCTGGGATAAGGTGGGGGGATGGGAGATGAGGAAACTGGTAAAATCAACATTGATCCCATGTGGTTGGAGGGTCCCAAGGTGGAAGATGAGGCGTTCTTCCTCCAGGCATTGGGTGGCTAGGATTTGGCGGTGGAGGAGGCCCAGGACTTGCATGTTCTTGGCAGAGTGGGAGGGGGAGTTGAAGTGATTGGCCACAGGGTGGTAGGGTTGTTTAGTGTGTGGGTCCCAGAGATGTCCTCTGAAATGTTCTGCAGATTGGCGTCCTGCATCCCCAATGAAGAGGAGACCACATCGAGAGCAATGGACACAGTAGATGAGGTGTTGGATGTGCAGGAAGATCACTGTCAGATGTGGAAGGATACTTTGGGGCCTTGGATGGAGGTGAGTTGGGGGAGGTGTGGGCGCAGATTTTAAACCTCTTGCGGTGGCAAGGGAAGGTGTCGGGAGTTGAGGGTGGATTGGTGCAGGGGGCATGGACCTAATAAGCGAGTCGTGAAGGGAATGGGATGTGGAATGCTGATAGGGGTGAGGAGGGAAATATATCTCTGGTGGTGGGGTCTGACTGTAGGTGGTGGAAATGATGGAGGATGATCCATTGTATCTGGAGATTGGTAGGGTGGAAGGTGACCACCCTGCCAATCCTTGTTGTGGTTGGAGGGGTGGGGTTCAAGGGCGGAAGTGCGGGATGTGGAGAAGATGCGCTGGAAGGCATTGTTGACCACATGGGAGGGGAAATAGCAGTCCTTGAAGTCAGAGGCCATCTGGGATGTTTTGGAGTGAAATTGAACCTCCTGGGAGCAGATGCAGCAGAGGCAGAGGAATTGGGAGTAAGGGATAGCATTTTTATAGGAGGTGCAGTGGGAGGAGGTGTAGTCCAGGTATCTGTGGGAGTCGGTGGGTTTGAAGTAGGTGTCCGTGTTGAGTCAGTCACTGGAAACGGAAATGGAGAGATCCATAGTGCAGTGGGAGGAGGTGTAGTCCAGGTAGCTGTGGGAGTCGGTGGGTTTGAAGTAGATGTCGTGTTGAGTCAGTCACTGGAAACGGAAATGGAGAGATCCATAGTGGAGGAAAAGGTGTGGAATGGTGCCGGTGTAACTGCGGATGATGGACTGTTCCTTGTACCCGACGAAGAGGCAGGCACAGCTAGAGCCCGTTCAGGTGCCTATGGCTACCCCTTTGGTCTGAAATTGGCAATGGTGGCAGTGTAATGGGGCAGCTGGGGCAGAAATGATATCATCATTTACCGCAGTGGTGGCTGTAGCAGCCGCATGGCTAATGGTGTCTGAGTGGTCAGTCAGTCAAGGTTGACCATCCAAGTTGTCAGAGGGTGGCAGATCATGGTCAGTCTTAGGGATCAGCTCAATAAAAGTCAATGGGATTTATCAGGGGCCAATGCTGTGGTAGTAAAGTTAGTGAAGTCAATTCTGTGGACTTATGGCAGCATGCTGGGATGCAGACTGGACAGTAATTGTAAAAGGGGAAAGGGGGTGAAATGATAGTGCATTAGAGACAGGAGCTACTGCAGGGGCTGAAGAATTGTCACTGCTACGCTGACTCTGATAATTGGGAGCTCACTATTGCACCCACTGTGATTGGTATGATTAAGCTGTATGCTACACCAGGGATTGGGCGATAAGTAGCACTTCTCTAGATAGAATTCTGAGATTGATGACTTTCAGCCCTTTGTAACTTTTCATTTGAAAATATTGTGACCTGCAATCATGTTGTTGATTTCTGTCATTGCTTTTGTTTTCTCAAAATGTCATTTTTCTCCACTGTGCTTTTCTACATTTCACAGTTAAATACATGTAACTGTTTTTAGGTGTCTACCATCTTGTTTTCAAGGAAGATTTAGATAGAGTTCTTATTGCTGCAGAGTATGGTGAGAAAATGGGAACACGGTACTGAGTTGGATGATCAGCCCTGATCATATTTAATGGTGGAGACAGCTCAAAAGACTGAATGGCCTATTGCTGCTCCTATTTCTGCCACAGGGAGAATAGGAACTTATTAAGGTGGTGCTGGCAGGGTACTTAGAAAATCTCAATGCAGTGTGGCAGAGTCAACATGGTTTGTAAAAGGAAATCATGTTTGACTATTAGCATTCTTTGCAGAAGTAACCAGCAAAGTGGCTAAAGGGGAACCTGCAAACGTGACATACCTTGATTTGCAAAAAGCATTTTACAAGGTATCACACATGTTATTACATAAAATAAGAGCCCATGATGTACAGAGTAACACATTAGCATGGATACAAGATCGGTTCGCTAATAGGAAACAGAAGGTAGGTAAAAGTGGGTCATTTTTAGGTTGACACGATGTAACAATTGAAGTACCACAGGGATCAACGCTGTGACCTCTTCCACTATTAATGATTTATTTCAGTTTAAGTGAGAGCTTAGGTGTATGGTAACTAAATTTCCTGATGACATAGACATAACTGTGAAGGCAAGTTTCAGACAGTGTGTATAGAGTCTGCAAAGGAATAGATAACGTAAGTGAATGGAGTATAATGTGGGAACGTGTGAAACGTGTCCACTTGGGAAGGAAGAATAGAAAAGCAACATAATATTTAAATAAAAGAGAGACTGCAGAACTCTGAGACAAAGATGGATCTTGGTGTCTGAGTGCATGAATCATAGCAAGTCACAATGCAGGTACAACAAGGGATTAGGAAGGCAAATGGCAAGGTAAGTAGAATGTAACAGTATAAGTGGTCTGTGATATTTGTACAGGTCTTTGAAGAGACCATCACTAGGCTAATTCCTGGGATGAAAGGGTTATTTATCATGAACAGCTAAACAGGTGAGGCCTTTATTCATTATCACTTTGAAGAATGAGGGGTGAGCTAAGAGAAACATAAGATTCTGAGAGATCTCAAAAGTTTGAGAAACTTTTTTCCACTAATGGGGGAGTTTCAAATTCGGGAACATAGTTACAGAATAAGGAAACATTCATTGAAAACAGATATGAAGGAATTTATTCTTTCAGAGGAAGTGAACATCTGGAATTCTTAGTGGATTGTGGAGGTTAGATTAACGAAAGAAATTTAAAAAGTAGTTAGTTTTTTGAAATTAATCGAGGAGCTCAGGACTACGAGGAGTTGGTACAAAAGAGGAATTTAGACCTGAGATAGATTAGCCATGATCTTGTTGAATGATGAGGTTACCATGAGAGGCCAATGGCTTATTCCTGGTCTTATGTTCATGTAACTATATTAGTGCATTAAGGAGATATTTCATTGCATTAGAAGCAGTTCAGAGAAGGTTTACTTGACTGATTCCCAATAGGAGGGAGTTACCTTTGAAGGAAAGGTTGGAGAGACTATGGGTCTCTATCCATGTGCGTTTAAGAAGTAAAAGATCCTAAGAGGATTTCACAGGGTGAATGCTGAATGGACATTTGTGTGGGAAAGACTAGAATTATGGGTCACAGTTTAAAATAAAGGAGGCTTCCATTTAAGATGGAAATGAAACAATTTGTTTTCCCTCAGAAGATCCCAATTCTATGGAATGCTCTGTCCAAGAGAATGGTGGAAGACACTGAATGTCTCTAAGGTAGAGATCGATGGACATTTGGCTAACAATGGAATCAGAGAATAGGGGACAGGCAGGAAAAAGTGGAGGTTACAGTTAAATCAGCCAGAATATGATTGAATGGTGGAATAGGTTTGAGGGTCCAAATGATCTAGGAAAAAGTGAGGATTGTAGATGCTGAAGATCGGAGTTGAGAATGTGATGCTGGAAAATCACAGCAGGGCAGGCAGCATCCGAGGAGCAGGAGAATCAACGTTTCGGGCAAGAGCCCTTCATCAGGAATGACCTTCCCCTATTCAGAGTTTGCATGATTAGGAGCATGTACAGACCCCTGCCAATACATCTTTTCACCAGAAGCTTGCTTGGTACTTCGGCATCCATTCACTCATTTGTAGGATTTTAATACCATATTCAATTTTCCTTTTCTTTATCCTTCTCACTGTAAATATACACACTCTGTGTATAAAGGTTTATAGGTTTTCCTCTTTTATTTCAACTATTTCAAATATTATTAAACTGTTTCTCCACTGCCTCATACTTCAATCCCTCTGTTTATTAATCTCATGCTTTTAATTCCTTCACGAACTACAAGTTTTGCTGATTGTTAAATAACTGTGTATTTTAAAATAAATCATGAAGTATATAGTTCCATTAATGCCTTTATTGGCTAAGTGTAATGATGTCTGAGAATTACGTATGGAAAGAGGTGAATAATATCTGTCACACATGATCAAAGATCACAGAATTTTTATGGTGTAGAAAGAGGCCATTTATTCTATCGTGTCCACACTGCCTTGTTGAATAAACAACTTGCCCTGTGAATTCTCTTACCTTCTCCTTGTAATGTGTGCACTTTTCCTTTCTAGTTAGTGGTCTTAGTGGAAACTGGGCAGTGCATTTCAGTTCCTAACTGCTCACTACATGAAAGAAGGTTTTGCTTATATTACCTTGGTTTGTTTTACTTGTTACTTCAAACTTATGTTGAAAAGGGTGGTGCTAGAAAAGCACAGCTGGTCAGGCAGCATCTGAGAAGCAGAAGAGTCGATGTTTTGAGCATGAGCTTTTCACCTTCCTAATAAAACATCGACTCTCCTGCTCCTTGGATGCTGCCCGACCAGCTGTGCTTTTCCAGCACCACACTTTTCGACTCTGATCTCCAGCATCTGTAGTCCTCACTTTCTCTTACTTCAAATTTATACCCTCTCACTCATGACACTTTTACAAGTAGGAAAAATTTCGTGCTAACCTTTCTATTCAGACCCTTCATGATTTTGAATACCGCTGTCAAATCTCCTCTCAGCCATTTACTTCCTCCAAGCAAAACAGTTCTAACTTCTCCACTCTGCCTTCATGACTGAAGATCATCATCCCTGGAACCATTCTTGTGAATCTTCCCTCCACTCTCTCTAATGGCTACCCAAGCTTCTTAAAATGCACTGATCAGAACTGGATGCAATTTTTCAGCTGAAATAGAACTAATGACTAATACAAGTTCAACATAACCTCATTGCTCTTGTACTTTATTTCACTGTTAATAAAGCCCAAGATACTGTACACTTTATTAGCCACATTCTCATCCTGTCCCGTCACCTTCAATGATTTCATAAACAGATGTACACAAACATCCTATTCCTGTAAGTCCTTTAAAAGTTTTACCCTTCATATGATCTCTCCATTTTTTTTTCCAAAATGCATCACTTCATATCTCTCTGCATTGAAAATCATCTGTCCACTTATTCAATCAATTTGCTGGTGTTGACAATGTTTCCACATACTAGAAATGGTTTATGGCAAAGTAGCCTTCACTTCCAAGAAAAATCAATGCATTAATTAGACTGAGCAAACAATCTTCATATTCAGTGACACAAACCTTAAGCTCACTTGGCACAATGAGTTTTGGGGTATCCACACCAACGAGGATATCAACTCCACAGAAGATCAGTATTGACAGGATGATGGAAAAATCACTAATTAGTTTCCTGACCTAAGGAAGAAATCAGTAAGTTGTAAAACAATCATCATACAAAACAATTTAAATGGTTTCATATGCAAAAATTGGAGTGTTGAACTTTAATTGTTAAACTTGAGTCAACTATAATTATGGAATGAATTGAGAGAGCCAATCTAAATGTAATCCAGTTCTGATTATTTACAAGGACATTCCAGAACAAATGTGCTCTGACAGGTTTTACAGAATAGAATATGTCTGTCACAAGAGGCAATGGATCAGTTGGTCAATGTTGGACCCCAGCTCACAAATTCTGGCTGATTAGGCGCATGTTACTTGTTCTGATCTGTTGAGTGAAGTAATGCTAACTTCTTACTTCTGTGCACTGGAGGTACTGCTTCTTAAGCCTTTCTATCCATTAGTCATGTACATGAACAATAGCAGGCCGATTAGCCTAAACTCAGTCCTGGGTAAGAGTTTGGAGTCCATTTAGAAGGATGAGTTTTCTGAGTACTTGGAAGTGAATGCTTGAGATGGGGTAAAATAGGGTAAAGTCAGCATGGTTTCATCAAGGGAGGTCATGTCTGACAAATCTGCTAGAATTCTTTGAGGAGGTAATGAGCAGGCTAGACCAAGGAGAGCCAATGGATGTTATCTATCTGGACTTCCAGAAGGCTTGTGAGAAGATGCCATAAAGGAGGCTGTTGAGTAAGATAAGGGCCCATGGTTTTAGAGGCAAGGTTCTAGCATGGATAGAAGGTTGGCTGTCTGGCAGAAAGCAGAAATTGGGGATAAAAGGGTCTTTCTCAGGATGGCAGCTAGTGACATGCAGTGTTCTGCAAGAGTCAGTGTTGGAACCACAACATTTCACTTTATATATTAATTATCTAGATGAAGGAACTGAGGACATTCTGGCTAAGCTTGCAGATGATACAAAGCTAAGTAGAGGGACAGGTAGTATTAAGGAAGCAGGGAGAGTGCAAAAGGATTTGAACAGGTTAGGAGAGTGGGCAAAGAAGTGGCAGATGGAGTACAATGTGGGAAAGTGTGAGGTCATGCACTTTGGTAGGAAGAATAGAAGCATGGACTGTTTTCTAAATGGAGAGAAAATGCAGAAGTCCGAAGTGTAAAGAGACTTGGAAATTCTAGTCCAGGATTCTCTTAAGGTAAACCTGCAGGTTGAGTCAGTAGTTAAGAAAGCAAATTCAATGATAGCATTTATTTTGAGAGGACGTTAATATGAAAACAGGGATGTACTTCTGAGGCTTTATAAGGCTTTGGTCAGACCATATTTAGAGTACTGTGCACAGCTTTGGGCCCCATATCTCAGGAAGGATGTATTGGCCCTCGAGCGCGTTCAGGGGAGGTTCACAAGAATCGTCCCAGGAATGAAAAGCTTAACATATGAGGAACCTTTGAAAACTCTGGACCTATACTCAATGGAGTTTTGAAGGATGAGGGGGGATGTGATTGAAACTTACGGAATACTGAATGGCCTGGACAGAGTGGATATTGGGAAGATGTTTCCATTGATAGCAGAGACTAGGACCCAAGGGCACAGCCTTAGAGTAAAGGGAAAACCATTTATAATGGAGATAAAGAGAAACTTGTTTAGCCAGAGCGTGGTGAATCTAAGGAATTCACTGCCACCAAAGGCTGTGGAGGCCAGGTCATTGAGTATATTTAAGACAGAGATAGATAGGTTTTTGATTGTCAAGGGGATCATGGGTACAGGGAGAAAGCGGGAGAATGGAGTTGAGAAACCTATCGGCCATGATTGAATGGTGGTGCAGAGTCAATGGGCTGAATGGCCTAATTTCTGTTCCTATGTGTTATGTCTTATAGCATTCCTGAGCTTTAATGTGCTACCAATCAGTCTCAGATTGGCTAGGTAGCCAGCTCAATTTATGATTGGTTTCTTAAAGGTGATAGTCATCTTACTGATATCACTTCCAAACATCCCCTGACTGGTTCCCAAAGGTGTCAGTCATTTTTTGAATGAATTATTTCATTACAGCTTTTCCTTGTTAGGGTATTATCTGTACGGCTCCTCACTGAAAATGAAAATTCACTATGAAAGTGCTTTGTGTATGCTTAGAGGATATATAGTCGAATTGATACTGCTAAATGTTCAAAGCCAACCAATTCTTTTTAGATAAAAATAACTCTTTGTTTATGTACTACTTCACAGTAATTGCTGCTGACTGCAACAAGCTAACTTACAAGACATCTTTTTAAAAATTTCCTAAGATGTAGGGGTCATATTAACAAGCATTAAACCTTAAAATCACACTATATCTAAGTCAAGATTGACTTAAGAAATCAATATGTAGCATTAGAACTTATATTTCATACATTTACATTGAAATTAAAGGCCTGTCTCTTACATTGGATGCTTTAAGGAGAAAGTTACAACTTTAAGTTAAAATAACTAAACCAATTTCAAACAAAAGCTGTTTCACTTCAAAGCATCGTCACGAACATTTATTCTGTCACAAACATCTGTCTTTTTTATTTTGTTTGTTTACTTGTTTATTTTGAACTGAGGCGATGTGACACGTTTCACTAGAATAGGTAACGTCACCATAGTCCCAGATGCCTATATGGTTGCTCTCTAATACATATGCAAGTTACAGAAAAAGGCCATATCATATTGCACTGACCATAGCTCAACAAAATATAAAATCTAATGTCTGCTTGCTTGCACATACCAAATTATAACTAATTATTGAATAATAATCTTAATCCTACATTTGGACTAGCTAATTCCAATGTAATAAAACAAACGTAAAGCAAGCATAAACTGCAATTAAAGCAGCAGTACCCATTTTTAAATGGACACTTGCATGACTGAATTTGTGAACATGTTATGATTAATGATAACTAAGAATATCTATGGACAAGGATATTTAATTTCAAAACTGATAAAAAAACAGATTTAAAAATAATACCAAGAAGTTCATCTTGATGTAAGCAGTGTTTAGAAGCAAACAGGAGTAGAAGCAAAACGTTTGGAATTATTTAAGAGATAGTTTGATGCCCTAATGGGAAGTCAAGTCTTTTTTTCCTGAAAGGATGAGCTCATGTAGTTTGAATGCCCTCTCAATCCCATGTTCATCTTGTGATCTTTCCAATCTGAGACAAAAGTGCTAACTATTTTCAGCATGGGAACTGAACAGTCATGCTTTGTCCTAAGTTTGAGGGTAATTTAACCCAATTTGTTGCTAGAATTGACTCTGCATGATTATTTCAAACTGATGTCTCTGTCAAACCACAACAAAGCTAAGTTGCACTCATGAAATAATTTCAATGCCTTTTCAGGGGAAACATAAAATACGGCCAAATATTATGATAATACAAATCTCTACAATGTATCTGCCGGTACATTGCTGAGGTACAAAAATAGTCTTTCACCTCCTTTTATTTTCTTGGACCAGTCACAAGTTTAGTTCTTCTTTCAGTAACATCTTAACTTCATGCCAAAGCTAACCAGAGATAATAGCATCACAGAAGAGGGGAGTGCCATCATCAGAAGGCAAATCTGGCATGCAATGAGTTCAGAGCAATTTTATTCTGATCTGACAATCACACACACTAGTTTACGATAGTTGATGAATACTGATCAGAAATGGGAACATTGGGTGACTTTCCCCTCTTCTCACTGGACTCCTAGGGATGTTTGGCACTTCTCACACTATCAACCTCCTGCAAAGGTGGGTTGCCAATTTAGATTCACCAAAACCTAAACATTTAAATTTAACAACATGCCAGCAATATGATGATTTATTTATTGTCACAATGATTTATTTATTGTCACTTGCATTTTACAGTGAATAATATAGTAAAATACAATGAAAAATTTCAACAGTTGCCGCAATCTGGCACCATTTTGAATAGTCTAAGACTAAAAGGGATAAAAGACATAACTAAAAGAAATTGCTGAGCCCTGAGAGAGCTCACCATCACCTACGCCATCACCCCTCCTCCACAGCCTTGCCACCATCTGTGCTGGTCCCACCAACATAGGAGTTGCCACTCTTCAGGCGCCATCTCTTCACCACTGGGCCCACCTAATCGCCAATGGCAGGTCCCATGCTGAACCCACATTTGCTCCACACCCAACAGCCTGCAAGCAGCCCTGCAACTCTGCTGCCAACTTGAATATACATTGAACATATGAATTTGACTTAGTTTCCAATGTCACTAAGATTATTCACAAGTCTTGGTCATCCAGACCAGGAAGGTGTGATTGCAAAATTCACTGATAACACAAAGATAGGTAGGAAAATAAATTATGAAGTGAACATAAGGAGGCTACAAAGAGATATAGATAGTTTAACTAAATGGGCAAAGATGTGGAAATAGATTATAATGTGGAAAAATGTGAAATTGTCCTATTGGAAGAAAGAATTTTAAAAAAAGAATTTTATCAAATGGTGAGAAATTGCAGCGCTTTGACTTGCAGAGGGTTACGGGTGTCTTTGTGCTTAAGTTGCAACATATTAGTATGCAGATAATTATGAAAGCTTATAAAATATTAACATTTATCATGAGTGGGTTGATTATATAAGTATGTGATTATACCTCAATTATACAGGAACTCCCAAGATCTCATCTGGAATACTGTATCTAGTATGTGTTACCTTATTTATTGAAGGATATAAATCCATCAGAGACAGTTCAGAGATGAGGTGAAATGTTTTGCCTCAGAAAATAATAAGGCTTTGGAATTCTTCCTTAAAAAGGTAGAGGTAGATAGTTTATTTTTAGTAATGGGCTGAAAGCTTATTAGGGATATGAGGAATGTGGATTGAAGGTTACCACTGGATCAGCAGTGATCATATTGAATGGTGGAACAGGCTTGATGAATTGGATGGCCTACAACTGGTCCTAGTTCACACGTTTACATGTAAGCTTTCATCACTAGCTAACTAGGCTTCTGTATTAAGCTCTACCTTTAATTACAGATGGATTTGGGGATGCCAAACCCTAAAGGAAAATCATCCTCAACCTGCCAACCAGATACATGGTCATTTTTATAATGTATAACAAGATGTACAAGTCTCTTGCCTTAAAGAACCTGGAGACTTCATTATAATATTTAAATCAGGCTTAGACAGTCTAATGATGAGTCTGATTTAAAAGTGCTTTCAACCAGGTTCCTGAGAGTTTGAGGAATCAGGCAGCAAAATAAACTGTTCTGAGAAGGTGCTTTTTACAGCACTCCATGTATTCAGAAGGAGCAGAAATGCTCCCTCCAAACCATTGGAGCAGCCTTTCGCATCACATCCACCAATCAGAACTGCTCTGCTATAGCTACAGACCTCCAGTTCACCATTCCTACCCTGATCTGTAACCTATCCTGTAAATTGATACAATCTGCCCCACCTCCCACCATAACGTCATCTGTCCCACCTCCAACCATGATCTAAAGCCTGCCCTAGAATTCGTGAGATCTCTTTCCAAGAGGGCATGCTGTGGCTTCTTGCCCAGAGTTTTCCCATCCAACAGCTGGTCAGCCTATCAATCAGTCTGACGGCTGGGCAAAAAATAGAAACAAGGTTAGAGGTTGTGTCTTCTCATTCACCAAGGACACCTGTCCCAGGTGTAATCTCTTACGTTACTAAGCAAGCCTGCACCCAACCTGTAAATATCAGTACACTGATCATATGCAGTGCTGCAATTACAATCAAAGGAACATATCCAGTGTTCCTACTCCAGGTCACCCTACAGTGACCCCTGCTGGGTGTATAAAAAAAGGACAGGAGAAACTATTTTATACAGAGTATTTAGAGGCTATGGTGTTCACTTCCAGGTATTGAGACATATGCTGTGTGAGGAATTTTATTCCACCATTGCCTGATAGAAATTGGAGAGCACTGGAGAGAATGGTAGCAGGTAAGATGAATCCAGGACTCACCTCTTCTGATTCAGTCACCTTCCCATTGGTAAGCTTTTAAAATTTTACCTGAATTTATTTTAAAATGTTAACTGATAGATTGTAAAGTTTTATATGAGGATTCCTTATATATCAAGAGGTGGAGTGTTTCCCCCTCTTCTTCCTGATCATCTGAAGGAATGCCCCCTCCAGTGACCACCACAAGTAAATCTCATTCTGTTGCTGCCAAATTCCCTTTCTTGCTTGCAGGTCAGATTTTGGATCTGGCTGAGTTGAGGCAGAACACTGGAAACTTTTATGTAAATGAAGATCAGCCAGGTCCACATGTGTTCCGACTCCCTGGGGACACCCCTGATAACTTCAAGCAATGGCAGACATGGTACCCCGTCTGCCTCCTCCCCTCGATTATGTTTAAACCAAGACCAATAAGTTTTGTTTTCTGTCTGCCAACTGATTGCCGTTGATGAAACATAAACTCTGCTATCCACAACCTTTCAGTTTTCATTGCTAATATTAGCTTTGTGACAGTTAAGTGACTGGTGTTTTGGTATTTTTAGTTTTCAGAGCTGCCTAGAGGCATGTTGCTTTCAACAACATCTAGAATGCGTGTTCTCGACAGTGGCTCTTAAAGCAGCTTTTTAAGCAGCTCCAATTGATCATTCATTGGGCAACTGGCTCTCACTTTATCTCAAATAACCGAAGTTGAGATATAATTTTCAATTATTTGATAATATTACATTTTACAAAGCTCAATAACGTTGACTCATTGTAAACTGGTTCTCAACAAGGCTTATTTAGAAATTAAACGGGGTTATAAACTAAACTTGTGATTACTTGCTGTTATGAGAAAGCAACTATAAAAATTTTTTAAAATATTATGCTTACCGCAAATGGGAAGTATCTGCTTGTTTTAAAGTTCTTCAGCGACATGGAACAAACAAATGTACCAAAGAAAAGAATAAAGGAAATGAGTGTGATGTCTGGAATATAATCACAGGTTTTGCCCACAAGCTGTCCTCCGTACTTCAAACAGTCTTGCTTTGTGAGTGAAGGCCAATTGACAGACTCTATATTGGGCTGAAATAAAACACACAGTCAAGTAAGATTATTATAATTTCTTACAGATATTTAAGAAATATACAATCATGCGCAAGTCATAAAGATAGAGATCTTAGTTTCAAAAAATCCTGTATTGCATAATTGCATATAAAAATCAGGCGAAATTGCACATGATATATTTCTACCGAAAAGAAGCAAAACATTATGCTGAACTGGTCATGTGACTAATCTCTCAAAAACACCACAACTGGAATCCTGCTGAAGGCTCAATAAGTAAATGCAGCCTCCAGTGGAACACAAACAGATAGATTTGATTTGGGGTCTGTACTGATCTCAACAGAAACTGGTTTGTAGCTACTTTAGTGATTCTGGAAGTGTTTTCAATACCATTGGGTTAATGGAGGAAAGTCAATTTTCTGATTTTTGTTCAGTAATATCCAAGGGACATGTGCATGTATTGACATCTGGTCAGAACAGCTTCTGACCCAGATATGTAGCTACATTTTGGTGAAGAGCCAGGGCAAATAAACCCAACTGGCAAATCTTACCACTCAGGCTCCATTCCTGCAGACTGCTACTTTAACTGGACTCTGTTGTCAGTGTCAGCCTGGTTAGTTAAGAAAATCAGATGTCTACGACATAATTAACACTCAATCGACATTTTAATTACTTAGTAACTTGGACTCATATTGCAACTGCCCCATTTCTCTTGGGAGAGGTGCATGAGCTTAAACACTATGTCACACAGGGTGTGGAAGACAAGAGTTCTTTTAAACCCCACCTAAAACATCTGCTCTTCAGGCCTCTTCCTTTTAGTTTTTAAAGAGATCATGACAAAACTTCCATTACAACTTAACTGAGTGCAATCACTAGTCTAGCAACTCTTTGTTTAGTTTTCAGCAAACTCTTTATACCCATGTTTTGCAAGTAACTGGCCAGCAAGATGTAAATGAGGTCACAGTGAAAATCGCACAGATTTCCAGTGGATACTGTCCAGAAGTGAGCATTGATTTCACACTCGCTCACTGAAACTGGCCTTCAAGACTGTCTCCATGGCAACCTAGGCTCATGTGAAACCAAGACCTTGGAAGGGCTGCTGTGCATTTACCAACATCTTCATGAAAATAAAGGAGAAAGTTTAAATAAGAGTTAATTTCAGAACATGACAACATTTACTTAAAGCCAAAACTTACAGTTGTATTATAGGTGGCAGTGCTGAGTTTAAAGTGTGTCTCAGTTGTTTCGTTAAACAGACTTGAAACATTTTCTAAAAGAAAGAAATGAATTTGATGAATTCTCTAAATCTTCTTCCAATAGTTTGTCTAAAATTGTGGAATCAAAGATTTCTCTAGCAGGAGAATCTTACCTGTTTCAAAAGGAAGACATAAGCAATGATCGAGAGTAACGTGGTCAATGTTAAAATCAGAATTGATTGGAAAATTCTTAGCCAGGTTAAACATTTTCTGAAAAGCATCATGGATGAAAATGCAGCTGATCAGTGTGCAAAAGCCTTCCTCAGTGAAACGTGTAAAATATTGAATTAGGTAGCTGGCATCTGTGGCGACCAGAACGAGACAAAAGAATGCTGTCCATATTCCAATCCAAAGACGGAATTCCAAATAGTCAAGTTGATAGTCACTGTGAATTTATATTTAGAGAATAAAGAATGAATACTGATTGCGCATTAGATAAAAAGTGAAATTTTTCCATCATTATAACTTTAGACAGCTCTAATTACAGTTGATCAGCTTTGAAGTTTATAGAAATTAATGTAAAGTCACTAGATAAATACACGTATAAAGATACAAACTATACACCAGAATTTACACAACTGATAGTGAAATCACTCTAAGTGTTTTGAATTATGAATGTATTTAAATTTCACCTGACTTTTTATCCCAAGATACAGTTCAAGAACAAACTACATTTCCAATTATTGTACAGGGTCTTTCTAGACAACATGGAAAGTGAAACTACATAGAACTTCTGTATGATTCTTTTATGGGGTGTAGACATCGTTAGCAAGGCCAGCATTAGTTCTCATTCTGAAGAACCATTGAACTGAATGGTTTTCTAGGCCATTTCAGATAGCAGTTAATGAGCAGCTACTATAGCGTAGGCGTTATCTCCAGCAAGGTATTAATACCAAATGCAGCTATACTTAGGTTACCTCCTGTAACACAAGAACTAAACATGGGTAACATGGTATTGAAAGAGTCAACAGATATTCATTACAGCTCCTGATATTTACTAATGTTACAGTCACGGCACTTCTGGTCTAATATTAAACTGTTTGATCTCAAAGAATAACATGCTTTCACAAAGTATCATGCCTCAAGTGACCCAAGTTAAGATGGAGTATGAGACCTTAATACTGTGAGATGACATGCAATGATACAATTTTAATATGATAATGCCATGAACCTGTCTCTTAAAACGTATACTACGTACTAGTTGGGAGACATAGTACAACAGTTGAGTGCCACTCATATTACTGTGGGTCTGGAGTCACATGTTGGCCAGACCAGGCAAGGATGACAGATTTTCTTCCCCAAAGGAAAACACAGATGAGTGTTTATAACAATTAAAGTTGTCATAGTCACCATTACTAAAACTAACAATATTCCAAATTTTTAAAAACAATTGAATTTAATTCCACCAATTACTATGATGGGATTTGACCCCATATCCCCAATTTATATTGTTCTTTGGTACCTCTCCTGCAAACCCTTTATACACATTTTATTCAGGGAAGTGGCCAGCAGGATGTAAATTAAGTCAGCAGTGAAAGTCACAAAGGCTCCAATCTTCAGAAGAGCTCTGAAGAAGAGTCATATTGAATTCAAAATTTTCATTCAGTTTCTGTATCCACAGATGCTGCCAGTTCTGCTGAGTTTATCCAGAGTTGTCTGCTTTTAATTCAGATTTTCAGCATCTGCGGTGCTTTATTTTTATTACCACAGTGTTAACCTGGATCACTGGATTACCAATCCAGTGATATTACCATTTCATCACCATCCCTCAGGTAAAATATCTGTGCTGAGCTAGCAGATTGCAACTGGGGAGATAGAATTGGCAACAGCATGCCCAGGTTAGGGAGCAATCAGATAAGGTTATAAAATTATGGCTATATTGCCTGCTTCAAAGTGCACTTAAGTGAAAAAATGCCCTAACAACACTGAAAGTAAACCAACATACCCTGCTTTACATGAGACCATAACGAAAGCATCAATGGAGTGTCATTCAAAAAAGTTGCACCTCATAATCCCTCACCACTTTTTTCATCTATTTTGAAAAAAGGTGGAATGTATATAATGGGTAACTGATTTACCACTGGCTATCTTATGATCTCACCAATATCTGTCTGACTCTTCAATACTGCAGTATCTACATCCAGTTTCTTGGAAAGCCAAACAGCCAGGCAGCTCAGATACAAACCCTTCAGTCCAATCAATCCTTGCCAAACATAGTCCCAAACTAAACAAGTCCCACCTGCCTGCTCCTGGCCCATATCTCTCCAAATCTTTCCTTTTCATGTACTTAGCCAATTGTCCACATCCACCATTTCCTCAGGAAGTTCATTCCTTCATTCCACACGCTCTGTGTAAAACAGTTACGCCTCATGTCTTTTTTAAATCTCTCTCCTCTCACTTCTAAATGTGCCCCCATCTTGAAATCACCCATCCTTGGGAAAAGATACCTCCCATTAACTCTATCCATACCCCGCATTATTTTTTAAACTTCTGTAACAACATCCTAAACTCCAGTTGAAAAAAGTCCCAGCCTATCCAGCCTTTCTTTATAACTCAAACCTACTCTATCCATACCCCGCAATTATTTTTAAACTTCTGTAACAACATCCTAAACTCCAGTTGAGAAAAGTCCCAGCCTATCCAGCCTTTCTTTATAACTCAAACCTTCCATATCTGGCAACATCCTTCTGAGCCCTCTCCAGCTCAATAATATCCTTCCTATGACTGGGTGACCAGAACTGGACACAGTCGTCCAGAAGATGCCTTACCAATGTCCTGTACAACCTCAACATGACTTCCCAGCTCCTATACTCAAAGGTCTGAGCAATGATGGCAAGCGTGCCAAATGCCTTTTTAACCACCCTGTCTATATGTGACACAAACTTCAAAGAATTATGTATCTGCATCCTTAGGTCCCTCTGTTCTACAACACTACCCAAGGCCCTACCATTCATTGGAAAAGCCCTACCCTTGTTTGTTATATCAAAATGCAATAGCTCCTATTTATCCAGATTGAACTCCATCTGCTATATTTAGCCCATTGACCTATTTGATCAAGATTCCTTTGTAATCTTAGAAAACCTTCTTCACTGTCTACCGTGCCCCCAACTTTATTGTCATCCACAAACTTACTATGTCTTCTTTATTCTCATCCAAATGTTGCAGGAAATAACATAAGTAATGCCAAATGAGGAAAAACATACTAATGGAGGTAATCTGACAACAACCAATATAACTAGGAGAAAGTGAGGACTGTGGATGCTAGAGATTAGAGTCGAGAGTGTGGTGCTAGAAAAGCACAGCAGGTCAGGCAGCATCCAAGGAGCAGGAGAATCAACATTTCAGGCAAAAGTCCTTCAACAGGAATGAGGCTTGTGAGCCAGGGGGCTGAGAGATAAGTGACATGGAGGTGGGGTGGGGGGAAGGTAGCTGAGGGTGCGAAAGGTAAATTAAGGTTGGGGATAATGGTAATAGTATGGAGAGGAGGGTGGCGGGGATAAGAGGTAGGGGCAGGTCATGAGTTGGAAGGTTGGATCTGGGATAAGGTGGGGAAGGGGAAATGAGGAAACTGGTGAAATCCACTTCAATCCCATGTGGTTGGAGGGTCCCATGGCAGAAGATGAGGCGTTCTTCCTCAAGGCATCAGATGGTTAGGTTCGGCGATGGAAGACGCCCAGCACCTGTGTGTTCTTGGCAGAGCAGGAGGGGGAGTTAAAGTGTGCTGGGGTTGGTTCGGGCATGTGTCCTGGAGATGTTCTCTGAAGTGTTCTGCAAGTAGGTGTCCTGTCTCCCCAATGTCGAGAAGACGGCATCGGGAGCAACAGATACAGTATATGACATGTGTGGAAGTGCAGGTATATCTCTGATGGTTGTGGAAGATTTCTTTGGAGTCATGGACAGAGGTGAGAGGGGAAAAGTGGGCGCAGGTTTTGCAATTCTTGCTGTGGCATGGGAAGGTGCCGGGAGGGGGTGGGTGGGTTGTTGGCAGCATGGACCTGACAAGAGAGTCTTGGAGGGAATGGTCTTTATGGAAAGCAGATAGCAGTGGGGAGGGAAATATATCTCTAGTGGTGGAGTCCATTTGTAGGTGTGGAAATAGCAGAGGATGATGTGATGTGTCTGGAGGTTGGTGGGGTGAAAGGTGAGGACTAGGGGTTTCTGTCCTTGTTGCGGTTGGGGAGATGGGGTTCGAGGGCGGAGGTGCAGCAAGTGGATGAGATGTGATGGAGGGCATCATTGACCAAGTGGGAGGGGAAATTGCAGCCTTTGAAGAAGGACGCCATCTGGTGTGTTCTGCGGTGGAACTAGTCCTTCTGGGAGCAGATGTGGCAGAGGCGGAGGAATTGGGAATAAGGTGATAGCATTTTTACAGGAGGCAGAGTGGGAGAAGGTGTAATCAAGGTAGTTGTGTGAGTTGGTGGGTTTGTAGAAGATTTCCGTGTTGATTCGGTCACTGTTGATGGAGATGAAGAGGTCCAGGAAGGGGAGGGAGGTGTCCGAGATGGTCCAGGTGAAATTAAGTTCGGGTGGAATGTGTTGGTGAAGTTGAAGTGTTCAACCTCCTCGTGGGAGCGCGAGGCGGCGCCGATACAGTTATCAATGTAGCAGTGGAAAAGGTGGGGAATGGTGCCGGTGTAACTACAGAAGATGGACTGTTCCATGTAACTGATAAAGAGACAGGCATAGCAGGGGCCCATGGATACCCCTTGGTCTGGAGGAAGTGGGAGGATTCAAAGGAGAAATGGTAGAGGGTGAGGACCAGCTTCAGCCAAATTAATGAGAGTGTCGGCGGAAGGCTATTGGTGGGGACCCTGGGAAAGGAAGAAACAGAAGGCTTGGAGACCTTGGTCATGGCGGACAGAGGTTCATAGGGACTGGATGTCCATGGCGAAGATGAGGCATTGGGGACCGGGGAAACAAAAGTGATGGAGGTGGTGTCCCTAACGTATGTGAGGAGTTCCTGGACCGGGGGGATAAGACAGCATCAAGGTATGTGGAGATGAGTTCAGTGGGGCAGGAGCAGGCTGAGACGATAGGTCGGCCAGGGCAGTCAGGTTTGTGAATCTTTGGTAGGAGGTAGAACCATGCGGTGCGGGGTTCCCTGACTATGAGGTTGGATGCTGTGGGTGGGAGATCCCCTGAGTTGATGAGTTGTGTATGGTCTGGAAGATGATGGTTTGGTGATGGGAGTTGAGGTCATTGTAAAGGGGGCAGTAAGAGGAGGTGCCCGTGAGTTGGTGCGTGGCTTCAGCAGTGTAGAGGTCAGTGCACCAAACTACCAGTGTGCCCCCCCTCCCCTTGTCCACTGATTTGATGGTGAGGTTGGGGTTGGAGTGGAGGGCTGCACGTTGCGAGGGTTCCCAAGTATTGAGGGGGGTATTGACTCGGGAACACTTTCGAATACAACTAGCCAATTTTAGGAACATGATTACAAAATATGTTTTACATTAAAAGGGAGAAAACGGCCAAATTGAAAGCAAGAGAATTATAAAGATTTTAAATATTAACAAGATGGAGTTTTGAAACATTCTTTAAAAGATCACAGTTTGTCACTTTTCTTTTGTAAGGAAGAATTAAGGAAAATTAAGTTTTCTAATATTCTTTATCAATTCTGAACAGATGTTTGTTTCTTGTAGAGTTGGGAAAACATCAACTAATGGGTGCAACCGCTCAAAAGAAAAATAATTCATATAAAAAGGATTCCTCTGTATTTTGAAAGACCTTAAAGAACTACAGTGTCCCAGTGGCTCAACTGTTTCAAGCAAAGCATAACCAAACCTTACTGATCAAAAAGATCTCATGTTTGATTTCCAAGATAGGATTTTAATTTTGAGTCAGGTTACAAACATTGGCAAAAAATGGAGGCACCGATCTGCAAACTGACAGGAATAGTAATTGGGTATCAACCTTTATTGAATTGATTAGTTAGCAGCTTGAAGACAATAGGAAATACCTTCAAGAGGAAGATAAATCAATGGAGATATTTCCCTCTTGCCCATTGCTGGGGACCTCCTGACAGGGATTCTCCTGTACTTGAGATTGCCTCCTCAGAGAACCCAGTCCAGATTCTTGCAGAGTCAGCCTCATCTGGTGTCAATTATATATGGGTTTTTTTTAAGATTAGATTCCCTACAGTGTGGAAACAGGCCCTTCGGCCCAACAAGTCCACACCAACCCTTCAAAGAATAACCCACCCAGACCCATTTTCCTCTAACTAATGCACCTAACACTGTGGGCAATTTAGCATGGCCAATTCACCTGGCATGCACATCTTTGGACTGTCAGAGGAAACCGGAGCACCTGGAGGAAACGCAGACACAGGGAGAACGTGCAAACTCCACACAGACAGTCGCCTGAGGCTGGAATCGAATCTGGGATCCTAGTGCTGTGAGGCAACAGTGCTAACCACTGAGCCATCATGCCACTGGTGGGGCTGAATTCAGGGATATCCATTAGAATTCCAAATGACAGCTGTTTTTACCAGCATGGAATAAGCAATCTCACGACCCAACTTGGCTACCTCCATTTCTGAGTTATGCAACTCATAGCCCCTGCAACTTTCATTTGGGTATATTGGAGTAGCTTTTGGGTGGGTCATAGTTCACTTGTTCCCCTTTCATGATCTCTGTGCTTCCCAGGCCATCACCATTCTCATCTATTCCCATGAACTGTGCAGAGAACAGTGACCTATTTAGTAAATAATGGCAAGTTTTGAGATGCTGAGAAAAAGACACCCATTCAGAAATCTGCTTTATATAACCCTATAAAAATATGAATCAGACAGGATCAGTAATAGAAGCTTTAACAACTTTGCACATCTGAGTCATAGCTAAAATTAACACTATTACAAAGCTTCACAGGAAGAAGAACATTTTATAACCATATAAGATTGTCAATCAAGCAAGCAAACATTCCATTTCAACTTGTCCAATAGAACCCAGCTGAAGTATGCAGTTCGAGGTTTTAGAGATCAACATTTAATATAAACTGCTCTGGGAATGTATCAGAATGTATTTGATTCTCATCTTGGGCTTATTTGTCTGTTTTTTCATATGTTTCATATAAGAGAGACCATTCTGCCACAGCTTCTATAACAACTTCAATCTCTTACTTCAGCTAAAGAGCTAATATTCCCAGTCAAATGTGACAATTGATTATTTGCAGTCATTAATATGGCATTTTCAGATTTAGGACTAGGAAACCAGTTGGCATTTCACAAAAAAATTCGCCAGAATCAAACTTTACGCCAAAACTTAAGTAACATCCAACCACAATTACTGTACCTGCTAATATTGTAGAGGAGTCGCTCAAATACCAACACAGGGCCAGTGCTGCCAAGAACTGTTAATGGTTGGCCAGCAAAGAGACAAAATACTGTTCCAGCAATTGCAGTTCCAAGGAAGCTTTCTAGGACTCCCTAGAATACATACACACAGACAACAAGTGCTGATTATAATATGTTTTTTTTTGGTCTACAACAACACAGTAGAAGAAGATTAGCAAGAAATAAAGAAGCAAAAAACTAGAAGAGAAACTAAGTGGAGAACAAAGAAACTGAAAAGCAGAAAATGACAAGAAAAGGAATACAAGTATAAATGGTAAATTATTAAAATTGTAATATAAAACAGAGCTTAAAATATTCACATATGTACAGCACATGAACAGGGATAAAAATAGCAAGTAGAAAGCAGTGTAAGTGTTTTGCCTTTTGATTAGTCAAGCTTCATGGACTTCAGTAAGGCATTCAACAAGATTCCTCATGGGAGACTGGCTAGCAAGGTTAGATCTCATGGAATATTGGGAGAACTAACCATTTGGATCCAGAAATGGCTCGAAGGTAGAAGACAGAAGGTGGTGGTGGAGGGTTGTTTTTCAGACTGGAGGCCTGTGACCCTGTGTGCCACAAGGATCGATGCTGGGTCCACGACTTTTCATCATTTACATAAATGATTTGGATGTAAACATGTGAAGTTTAATTAGTAAGTTTGCAGATGATACCAAAATTGGAAGTGTAGTGCAAAGCAAAAAGGATTTTCTCAAAGTACAACAGAATCTTGATCAGATGGTCAATGGACAGCAGAGTGGCAGATAGAGTTTAATTTAGATAAATGTGAGGTGCTGCATTTTGGAAAAGCAAATTAGAGCAGGACTTATACACTTAATGGTAAGGTCCTAGGGAGTGTTGCTGAACAAAAAGTGCAGGTTTATAGCTCCTTGAAAGTAGAGTTGCAGGTAAATGGTATAGTGAAGAAGGCATTTGGTATGCTTTCTTTTATTGGTCAGAGTATTGAGTACAGGAGTTGGGAGGTCATGTTGCGGCTGTAAAGGACATTGGTTAGGCCACTGTTGGAATATTGCGTGCAATTCTGATCTCCTTCCTATCAGAAGAATGTTATGGAACTTGAAAGGGTTCAGAAACGATTTACAAGAATGTTGCCAGGCTTGCAGGGCTTGAGCTATAGGGAGGAGCTGAATAGGCTGGAGCTGTTTTCCCTGGAGCATCAGAGGCTGAGGGGTGACCTTATAGATGTTTATAAAATCTTGAGGGGCATAGGATAAATAGACAAGGTCATTTCCCTGGGGAGGGGGAATCCAGAAATGGTGGGCGTAGGTTTAGGGTGAGAGGGAAAAGATATAAAAGGGACCTAAGGGGCAACCTTTTCACACGGAGGGTGGTGCATGTATGGAATGAGCTGCCAGAGGAAGTGGTGGAGACTTGTACAATTACAGCATTTAAAAGGCATCTGGATGGGTATATGAATAGCAAGGGCTTAGAGGGATATGGGCCAAGTGTTGTCAAATGGGACTAAATTAGGTTAGTATACCTGGTCAGCATGGACGTGTTGGACTCAAGGGTCTGTTTCCGTGCTGTACATCTCTCTGACTCTAAGCTGACTATCCAACTAGGATAAAGAGCATTATAATGTGTAATTACTGCGACTAAAGAAGTCTTTTATGGTGCAGATGCTGGGCACTTACATTCTAAATGAAAATTGCAACATCATGCTCCTAAAATAAATAACATCCAAGTAATCAGCATACAAACCTGCATGTTGTCAGTTGCATCACCCAAGATTCCTCCAAATGTAATTGCATTTGTTACACTGGCCAAATAAATAAACAGGACAGCTGACAGACATTGAAGGTTCAGAGCATCATAAAAGTCACTGGCAAACCAAGGTGCTTTTCTTTTGATGTCATTAACCAATCCGCCAAATAACCTAGAGATAAGACAAAAATTACTTCGTTATTGTAACAGATTTTAATGGTTTACATTATCAAAGTAATTTTCTGCAACTGTATTTAAGTTTAAAGGAATTCTCCAGTTCCATCTAATTGAATTACTTGGTAACTATACAGTTCTATTTGATTTTGAGCAAGATTTTCAGCTTCAAACCATGATGTAATTCTCAACTGGAATGATTTTTAATTCATCTAGGAGATATGGGTGTCACTGGCTGGACTAGCATTTATTGCCATCCCAAGTTGCTCTTGGAAACATGACAGTGAGCTGCCTTCTTAAATTGCTGCAGACCAGTAGGTGTAGATGCACCAACAATTGTATTAGGAAAGGAATTCCAGGATTTTGATCCAGCGACACTGAAGGAGTGGTGATAAATTTCAGTCAGAATGGTGAGAGGCTTGGAGAGAAACTTGCAGGCAATGGTGTTCACATATATCTGCTGCCCTTGTTCTTCGAGGTGGAAGTGGTCGTGGAAGCACTAGTTTGGAAGATGCTGTCTAGGGAGACTCGATGAATTTCTGCAGTGCTTCTTGTAGAATAGCATACACAATTACTGCTGACTGTCAGTGGTGGAGGAAATGTTTGCTGTGGATATGGTGACAGTCAAACGGGCTAGATGGTGTCAAGCTTCTTGAGTGTTGTTGGAGTGGCACACATCCAGGCAAGTGGGGAGTACATCACATTCTTGACTTGTGTCTTGTAGATGGTGGACAGGCTTTGAGGAATCAGGAATCGAGTTACTTACTGCAGGATTCATAGCTTTTGACCTGCCTTTGTAGCCACTGCGTTTATGTGACAAGTCCAGTTGAGTTTCTGGTCAATGGTATTCTCAGATTGTTGATAGTAGGGGAATTCAGTCATGTTAATGCCATTGAATGTGAAGGGGAAATGTTTAGATTCTCTCTTGTTGGAAGTAGTCATTGCCTAACTCTGAAGTGGCACAAATGTTACTTGCCACTCATCAGTCCAAGCCTGGATATTGTTCAGGTCTTGATACATTTGAACATGGATTGCTTCAATGTCTGAGGAGTCATGAATGGTGCTGAACACTGTGCAATCATCCGTGAAAACCCCTTTCCTCTAACCTTATTCTGGAGGAAAGATCATTCCTGAAGCAGCTGAACATGTTTGGGCCTAGGACATTACCCTGAGGAACTCGGAGATATCCTGGAGCTGAAATGACTACCCTCCAACAATCACAACTATCTTCCTATGTGCCAGTTTATGCTCCAACCAAAGGAGAGTTTGCCCCGACCCCCATCGATTCCAATTTTGCTAGGACTCCTTGATGCCATACTCAATCACATGCAGCTTTGATATCAAGGGCTGTCACTCTCACCTTACCTCTGGAATTCAGTTCTTTTGACTATGTATGAATTAAGGTAGTAATGTTGCCAGAGCTGAGTGGCCCTGGTGGAACCAGAATTGAGTGTCAGTGAGCAGATTATTCCTTTAAAAGTATTGTTTGATATCACTTTTGATGATACCTTCATCACTTTACAGATGATCAAAAGGAGACTGCTTGGGTGGTGATTGACTGGGTTGGATTTGTCCTGCTGTTCTGGAGAGGATGTAACTGGATAATTTCTCAAGTCAGGTAGCTGCCAGTGTTGTAACTGTACTTGCTGATGTGTGGTAACTTTTACTTGGGTGAAAGTTCCATCACCCAACTTTCCAGGGGGTGATGGAAAGTTCATACTCCTGCTGAAATGTTGTCAGGGCCCCCAATCTCTGTCTTCAACAAATTCTTGATGTCATACGGCTTGAACTGAATTGGTTGAAGACCAACATCTGTGATGCAGGATACTTACGAAGGAGGCCAAAATGAATCATTTACTTGACACTTCCAGCTGAAGCTTGTTACAAATGCTTTAGCCTTGTCCTTTGAACAGATGTAATGAGTTCTTCCATTAGGGATGCTGGAGAAATTTGTGGAACCCCCCTCCTCCAGTGTGTTGTTTGATTGTCCACCACCATTCACAATTTGATGTGGCTGGACTGCAGAACTTAGATCTGATCCATTGGTTGTGGGATCACTTAGCTCTGTCTGTCACTTACTGCTTATGCAGTTTACTGTATCAGTAGTCCTGTGTTGTAGCTTCACTAAGTTGATATCTCAATTTCAAGTGTGCTTGGTGCTGCTCCTGGCACTCTCCATTGAACCAACGCTTGATGGTAATGGTTAAAGGTGGGATATATCAGGCCATGCGGTTGCAGATTGCTTTGGAGTACAATTCTGCTGCTGCTGATGGCCCACAGCACCTCGTGGATGGCCAGTCTTTAGTTGATAGATAGTCCAAAGCTCATCCCATTTATGAAGAGGTGATAACTTAGTGTTGTTATCGTGAGGTTATTAATCACAGGTAATGTTCTAGCGACCCAGGTTTGAATCCTGCTATGGAAGATGGTGGAACTTAACTCAAACGTCTGAAGCTAAGAGTCTGACGATGACCATGAAACTGTTGTCAATTGTTAGAAAAATCCATCTGGTTCATTATTGTCCTTTACCGAGGGAAACTACCATCCTTAACTGGCCGACGTGACTTCAGATCCACAGCAAATGTGGTTAATTCTGACCTGCCCTCTGGGCAATTAGGGATTGGCAATAAATGTTGGCCTGGCCAGCAATGGCCACATCCTGTGACTGAATAAAATCAACAAAGTACAGTGAAAGTGTCACACACCCAATAGAAGGTATTCTCAATGTGAAGGCACGACTTTGTCTCCCCAAAGACTCTGCAGTGGTCATTCTTACAGATGATGAACCCTTATGGTAATGGACAGATGCATCTGCAGCTGATAGATTGGTAAAAATGAGGTCAAATATGTTTTCCCCTCTTGTTGGTTCCCTCACCAGCTGCCATAGATCCGGTCTAGTAGTTATGTCCTTTAGGACCTGATCAGCTCACAGTAGTGCTGCTGCTGAGCCAATCTTCGTTCTGGACATTGAAATCCCCTATCCAGAGTACATTCTGTGCCCTTTCCACCCTTAGTACTTCCTCCAAGTGTTGTTCAACATGGAGGAGTACTAATGCATCAGCCCCTGTTGGGGCGGTGGGGGAGTGCGGGGTGGAGTGGGGGTGCGGTATTGGATTGTGATACATGGTAATCATGGGAGATCTCCTTGCCCATGTTTAACCTGAAGCCATGAAACTTCATGGAGTCCTGAGTTTATGTTGAACACTCCCAGGGAAATTCCCTGCTGATTATATATCACTGTGCTGCCACCTCTACGGAACACAGTCTGGAATGATTATGGTGTTTTCTGGGATAGTGTGTATGACTGTGTCAAGCTGTTGCTTTACTCATCTGTGAGACAGTTTTTCCAGTTTTGATGCTCACCCCAAGATGCAAATGACTGGTTTCATTCCTTTATCAAGACCGTCGAGCAGTTTGGATACAACTGAGTGGGTTGCTAGACATTTCAGAGAACAGATTTGAGTCAATCACATTACTGTGGGTGTGCAATCACGTACAAGTCAGACCAGGTAAGGATGGCAGATTCCTTCCTTAAAAGGATATTAGTGAACCACATGACTGATAGATTTGATATATTCGTCTTGTTTGGATATTTATTCTTCTTTGTCAAAAATATATTTTATCTATAAAACTTGTAAAAGTACATGACATAACAATTAAACTTGGCTGTAAATAAATAAAGTGGAATAAATTTCTTTCAACAAAATATATGACAATCTGAATTTACAATTATAGGTTATATGCATCATATACATTTCATGTCAAATATGCTTTTCCTTCAGTATTGTAAATAAGCCAAAAAGTATGTAGATACTCACTTTCCTGTTCTTTTCAAATCTTCAGCAACATGCAGGTTACTCCCATATCTCTCTTCATGCTGAATATGATTTCCTTTATACATGTGAACTTTAGAACCAAGAGAATACATAGATTTCCTATAAGATAAAATGTTAATAGGAACAATGATTTCACTAAGATGTAATTTTAATATCGTGCCAAGATAATGTGTTGTACAGATTGTTATACTATCAACGTGAATGGAGAACAATTTACTTTCGTAATTTATTTCAGGGCTACAAAAACTAAAAAAGTGACTAATGCATAAGATATCTTCTGATAGAGCTCACATTACAAGATAGTAACAGAAAATGTGATTAAGAAATGGACCAAATACAAGACTATGTGAATAGGTTGAGAAAAAAATAGACTGCGGAATGACAAATGGTATTTCGTGAGGACAGCAACAGAATCTGACCACATGTTTTGAGAACTGGGCCAACTGATCCCTTATCTCCTTCACCATCAGATCAGATCACCTGAAAATGCTGCAAATATGGTTTGGCGGGGCCAAGGTGAGGCAGGAATTCGTCTTTTGGGAACACTGCTCTGTCTTCATTTCAGGTAAGAACACAGTCATCAGGTGTGAGGCACTTCCTCTGAAGTGGTATGTGGCACAGATCTGGCTCATTCCCTGAAACTGTGTCATTGCGGTCACCCGAGCCATCTTCCATTTCATCTGGAGATCTAAAATAGACTGTGTGCACAGAGTCCACATTCCTGATGAAGGGCTCTGGCCTGAAATGTCGATTTTCCTGCTCCTCGGATGCTGCTTGACCTGCCGACCCAACCTCCACTCCCGGCACCTTCCCTTGCAACCGAGGGCTCTGGCCTGAAATGTCGATTTTCCTGCTCCTCGGATGCTGCTTGACCTGCTGTGCTTTTCCAGCAACACACACTCAGGTGTGTCCACAGAGATACCCATGTACAAAATTCTGGATAATGGGGAGGTGGGCAAGTGAGGTGGGGGACATTCCAACACTGTCATTATCCCGATGGACATCTTAGTCTGCGGCTGCATCAAGCTGTGCGTAGACCCTAGGTATGCAAACACTAAGAGTCACAATGTACTGACATTCTATCTGTTCCTGGTGTTGCGAAGGATGGGACTGGCTCCAAGGACTTGGACTGTTCTGTATTATCTGTCATTCATGGAGAAATTTGCAAAGAAAATGTAACTTGAGACCCTGCAGGTAAAAGAAACGATGAAACCTGTCAAGTGATTCCCTGAGCAGACTGCCAAAGTAATTTGGCAGAATGCCTCATCACCAGAACTTTCCCAAAAGTGGCAAGACATCGCTTGGTTGATGATGAAAAGGGCACTACCTGTGAGATCCTTCTTGTACACCGGTCAGTCTGCACCACTGCACGCTGCCCTCAAAGTGGCTGGGTTGCGGGAGTGGAGTGTTGAAACTGTCATACATCTCCTTCTGGAATGTGCCTTTGCAAAGGACGTCTTGAAAAAGGTGTAGTGGTTTTTGTTGAGGTTCATCCTGAGCAGATCTGTGACACTGGACTCTGTGCTCTAGAGTCTGTTCCCCAGGATGCACACCAAGACAAACATCAACTCCGCCTACAGGACATCAACTTGGTGAAAGACCCTCTATGGTCTGCCTGAAATTTGTTGATCCTCCAGAGCAAGGAGTTGACTTTGACTGAGTGTTGCAGACTGGCACATTCCAAGTTCCAGGACTATGCGCTGAGGGATGCATTAAAGCTTTGGGCAGCTGCTGCCCAGACGCAGTGGGAATGACCACAGTCTGAGGTCTTCCTGCTGAAGACAAATGGGGATCCATTCAGTTATCGGACTGGTGACCCAAATGCCTATAAATGTAGCCTGGTTCAAGTACGAGATACCTTTGGTTTGTTTGGATACAGTAAAATTCCAGTGTTTATTTGTTTCTTTGATATGCTACTGTACAGAACCGAACTGCATTTGTGATTATGTGTGTGTTATTTTTTAATTAATAAAGTATATTTTGAAATTTAAAAAAATAGAATCTAGCATTTATAAAATGCCCCTGATGTCATCACTGTCACAAGGCTCTTCACAGGAGCACCGTGGGCGGCACGGTGGCACAGTGGTTAGCACTGCAGCCTCACAGCGCCAGAGACCTGGGTTCAATTCCCGCCTCAGGCGACTGACTGTGTGGAGTTTGCACATTCTCCCCGTGATTGCGTGGGTTTCCTCCGGGTGCTCCGGTTTCCTCCCACAATCCAAAAAAGTGCAGGTTAGGTGAATTGGCCACGCTAAATTGCCCGTTAGTGTTAGGTAAGGGGTAAATGTAGGCGAATGGGTCTGGGTGGGTTACGCTTCGGCGGGTCGGTGTGGACTTGTTGGGCCGAAGGGCCTGTTTCCACACTGTAGGTAATCTAATTCAAATCTAATTCAAATCTGATGTGAGAATAAGAATCCAGATGTTTGAGGAGATGTGTATGTGTATGTTTTAAGTAGTACCTTAGAAGATGAAAAAGTCGCAGAGAGATTTGGTCAGGGAATTCTAAAGCTTTGGGATTAACATCTGAAGTCTTGCGACTGAAGAAAATCAGAGCTTCACAAAAAGCAAAATATGAGAAGCACAGGGGGCTTTTTAAAATTCATTTACAGAGTGATGGTGTAACTGGCTAGGCCAGCATTTACTGCCCATCCCCAATTGCCCAGAGGGCAGTTTAAGATTCGATCATATTGCTATGTGTCTGGGGTCACATGTAGGCCAGGCTAGGTAAGGATAGTCAATTCCTTCTCTAAAGGACATTAGTGAACCAGATGGGCTTTTCCCAACAATTGACATTGAATTACTGGCCATTGTTAGACTTCTTATTCCAGATTTCTATTAAATTCAAATTCCACTATCTGCCAAGGCAAGATTCAGACCTAGGTCCCCAGAACATTATCTGGGTCTCTAGATTAATAGTCCAGCGATAATACTACTAGGCCATCACCTGAGCATTGTGAATGTGGTGCAAGTTTCAGAATTGAAGGGGTGAGGTTATGGATAAATTTAAAAACAAGATTATGATTTATATAATCAAGATATTGCCAAACCAGGAGTCAACTTATGCTTGGACCCCAAATATTTACGATAATCTATGAATTACTTGGATGAGGGGACCAAATGCAATATTTCAAATTTGTTGACAATTGAAAACTGGGTGTGTTTGAGAGTGGTGAGGGGAACGCGAGGAGGCTTTAAGGTGATTTAGATAAGTTGAGTGTGTGGGCAGATGCAGTATAATACTGATAAATGTGGTTATACATTTCTGTGTGTAAAACAGAAATGCAGTGTATTATTTAGATGATTATATATTGGGAAGTGTGGATATACAATAGAGATCTGGCGTCCTTGAACACCAGTCAGTGTAAGAAAACAAGCAGGTTCAGCAAACAATGAAGAAGGCAAATTATACAGTATGTTGGTTTTCATTAGAAGAGGATTTGAGCTTAGAAGTTGAGATGACTTATTGTACCTATACAAGGCCTTGCTGAAACCACAGCTGGAGTATTGCACTGCACCACATGTGCAGTTTTGGTCTTCTTATCAAAAAGAGGATTTTATGCCATAGACGGAGTACAGCAAATGTTCACTCGGCTGATAACTGAGTTAGCAGCACTCTAGTATGGAGAGAGATTGGTTTGATTGTGCCTGTATTCATAAGAGATTAGAAGAATGAGAAGCGATCTGATTGAAACATATGAAATTCTAACAGAGCTGGATACATTAGATACAAGTAGGATGTTTCTCTGGAGAAAGTGAGGTCTGCAGATGCTGGAGATCAAAGTTGAAATTTTATTGCTGGAACAGCACAGCAGGTCAGGCAGCATCCAGGGAACAGGAGATTCGACGTTTCGGGCACAGGCCCTTCTTCAGGAATGAGCAGAGAGTGTTCAGCAGGAGAAGATAAAAGGTAGGGAGGAGGGACTTGGAGGAGGGGAGTTGGCAGAGGAGATGACCTGGGGTGTGCAGTGAGAGAGGGACTCACTGAGATCTTTGTAGAGAGAGGCAGAGAGCTTCTTCAAGGAAGGCACCCTTGTAAGA
>NC_057723.1:38580481-38617079 GCF_004010195.1 Chiloscyllium plagiosum
TCTCCAAGTCCCCAAAGGAAACTTCCATATCCGCCACAGATTCACCTGCCCCTCCACCCACATTATCTACTGCATCCGCTGCAGCCGGTGTGGCCTCCTCTATATTGGGGAGACAGGCCGCCTACTTGCGGAGCGATTCAGAGAGCACCTCTGGGCCAACCCAATCACCCTGTAGCACAGCATTTCAACTCCCCCTCCCACTCCACCGAGGATATGCAGGTCATTGGGCTCATCCCCCGCCAAACCACAACAACGCGACGGTCGGAGGAGGAGCGTCTTATCTTCCGACTGGGGACCCTCCAACCGCAGGGGATGAACTTGGACTTCACCAGTTTCTTTCTCCCCCCTCCCCCCACCTTGTCTCCGCCGGGTCCCCCCAGCCCGGCGCCGCCTTCCTGACCTGCAGTCTTCTTGTTGACCTCTCCGCCTCCATCCTACTCCGACCTATCACCCTCCCCTTGGCCTCTTTCCACCTATCACATTTCCAACGCCCCTCCTCCAGGTCCCTCCTCCCTACCTTTTATCTTCTCCTGCTGAACACTCTCTGCTCATTCCTGAAGAAGGGCCTGTGCCCGAAACGTCGAATCTCCTGTTCCCTGGATGCTGCCTGACCTGCTGTGCTGTTCCAGCAATAAAGTTTCAACCTGTTTCTCTGGAGTCTAGAGCCAGGGGTCACAGGAGACGGGTTAAGCCATTAGGACTGAGATAAGTCAACATTTCTTCATTCACAGGGTGGTTATTCCAGGGAACCTCTTGTCACAGAAGGCTATGGAGACCAGTTCATTGAGTATAGTCAAGAAAAAGTTTGATAACTTTATAGATATTCAAGGTATTAAGGAGTATCAAGAAAAAGCAGAAATATGGTATTAAGGTACAGGATCAGCCATTTTCATATTGACTGGTGGATCAGGTTCAAACGGCCAAAAGGCCTACTCCTGTTTCTTGGTTTCATGCTTATATATATCCATACTTTGGATGCAGAATAGAGCAATGAAATATCATAAAATATCCTTTTGTCTCAAAAAGTGCTAAAAATAAGCCATAATTAAAAGAGAATGGACCCATGGATAAGTGACACCTGAAGGAATCAATCATGAGTTAGCTGGATACCTGACGTCAGTCAATATCCATCAATGGGGTGGTACGGTGGCTCAGTGGTTAGCACTGCTGCCTCACAGCACCAGGGTTCCAGGTTCAATCCCAACCTCGGGCAATTATCTGTGTGGAGTTTGCACATTCTCCCCGTGTCTGCGTGGGTTTCCTCCGGGTGCTCCGGTTTCCTCCCACTGTCCAAAGATGTGCAGGCCAGGTGAATTGGCCATGTTAAATTGCCCATAGTGTTAGGTGCATTAGTCAGAGGGAAATGGGTTTGGGTGGGTTACTATTTGGAAGGTCAGTGTGGACTTGGTTGGGCCGAAGGGCCTGTTTCCACACTGTAGGGAATCTAACCTAACCTCAAGAGCGAATCACAGATTGATCATGCACCCTTGAGCTAATTACAAATAAATCTGGCCTCATCCAGGCTAATCTGAATGTAATAATGTTATTGATCTTGCAGTGCATGGAAAGAGTTAACAAGAACCAGCTTTCATTGACAAGAGTATAAACCAAGTTTGAAAGTGAAATTAGAATACTTTGCTGTCCTGTGGATATTTGAAAATGACAGAGGTATTGGGAAGAGATTGGAGACCAAGCATCAACCCTTGCCCTCATCTAAACTGGAAAATAAGAAATGTAGTAAGCCTGTAAAGATACTATCCTGCTTTATTAAGTATTACTTTATAACATAAGTTCCCTGAGTTACTGTCTCCTGTTGCCTGAATGTTCAAAGTAGATAGATGTTGAGGTTTAGATTTAAACTGTAAAAGCTTACCTGTCCAATGATACATCTTTGGAAGCTCCTGAGCTCATGGTGCAGGCTGGGAAGCTAAACCATTGCAGGAGCTATTTTGGCTATAATGATAGATGGGCATTAACCTTGTTGAGAGTAGTCCTATCAAACTAGATAACAGAGTGGAGGTGTTGGGGGAGGATGGTGTGGTCATCTGTGTCCACATAGTTGGCACACAGTTCAAGATGCATAAAGAGTGATAACTTACCACAGACAGACAGACACAAATGTGCACGAGTCATATGATATGTCACTTGTGATTTTTAGAAATGAGTCATTTCAGTGCACATGGATGGAAACCAAATTAGAGGAGTTCAAACAAAGAACAGCAGGAAAGATGGCACAGATTTGCAAGTGACACACTTTTGGGAACTTTAGAGAATAAGAAAGTTTGAAAGGAAGCCAATAGTTTGCAAGAACAGAGAAGTGAAGGAAAATGATGTAAAGACCAGAATAATTTCTTGCAGAACAAAATTGAAAGCAGTAACATCTAGAAATTGGTTTACAAATGAGGATGATCACAAAGTTCCAAATATTCTGAATGAACATATATCCTTCAGGTATCATAAGGAAAAACATGAACAAAAATTTGTTATCGGTGGGACAGAATGTGAGAAAGGACGTTAGAAAAGGACAAACATTAGATACTGACTTTCATAGCCTCAGCATGTCCCAAAACACTTCACAGTCAATGAAGTACTTTTCAATTATAATTGTAGTTAGGTTGTGAGACGATGTGGCACCGAATGTTGCAGGGTCCCACACACAGCAGTGACATAAATGGCTATATTTTCTGTATTAGTCAAGTTGGTTGAGGGAATAAATATTATCCAGTGTGTTGGAGAATTCCCACAATTAGAGCTTTCTCACTGAAATCACTATTATAGATTCAATTAATTACTAATGTGCATAAGGAGGCCATTCAGTCCATAGTGTCTGTGCTATAGCTGGAATGGGACTTGAGCCCACAGCAGTCTAGGTCCTATGTCAGTCTGTATCAGATTGTTGCCAGCCTCAGTTTGGCTGGTAGAAATCAGGAGACAGCGTTCTTCTCCCAGTGTCCTTGATTCCCAGAAAAAGCTTGCCTGATTGGTAAGTACAGAGGTGGGCCTTCCCCACAAGGTGGCCTGGGGCTTTCACCAGTCCTTCACTCATATCACCTCAATTAAATTCCACTCAAAACATTTATTCTATCCACCCAAGTCCTACTTCATTGTTGTTCTTTCTATAGGAAACCAAATACAATACAATACAGCACAGCACAGATTCCTATCCTTATTTAGACCTGCTACTTATTGCCCATGTGAAGTAGCTGTCACTCTGTTTGCCTCACATTCGTATGTCTATCAAGATACGCCTTAGACATCACTGATGTCTGATATGTGCTTCTGCCACTGGCAGTGCATTCCAGGCACATTACCCTCTGTGTGAAAACTTGTCCCCACATTTTTTCCCTAAGTTTTCCCCTTTTCACTTTAAACCTGTGCCCTTTTGTAGTTGACCTTTTCACCATGAGGAAAAAGTCTCTGACTCTCCACCTATGTCCTTCATAATCTTGTCAATGGCTGTCAGGTCGCTCCTCAGTCTCCGTCTTTCCAATAAAAACAATCTGAGTTTTTCAACCTCTCCTCACAACTAAACTCCTCCAGACCAGGCAACACTCTGGTAAACCTTCTCTGCACCGTCTCCAAAGTCGTCATGTCCTTCTGCTATTTTGAAAGAATAGCTTTAAGAAATTACTTAAATATTAATCTCAACTTGCTGTTAGAGGTTTATAGAGATGACAACAATGCCTTTTAGAAAGAAAAGGTCTATTCTTCTGTAAAATACCATCTCAGACCAATTTCATGGCTTCTCTGGTGATCGGTGGATTCTTTTCCTATTGTGAGATTAGGAAGAATCCAGTGGTTAAAATGTTCCAGCATAATTAGTGGATTTATGTGTGTGATGAGGAAAAAAACCAATTCATTTGGCACTTACCGTTTGTGTGGCGATGGAAGTATTTTTGGTGGTGCTATCCGTAAAGTGGGATCCCATTTCCCTGGAGGCAGTACAGTTACCTCATCAAGGAACTCATCAATTCCAGCCAGTAGGTCTTCCCTCAATTTTGCCTTGAATGCCACAATGTGGAATAACTGCAAAATAATATTATCAGCAATCATTAATCAACTAATTAAAAGAATGAATAATTCATTATAAGTAAATGCCAACTATAAATAAAACTCTTTTAGATTATTTGCTGAAGATCTGGAAGGAAATAAATATTAATTGAAAGTTGGAGAATATCTTTGTGTTTCTAAAGTTGGAAGAATTATGAAATTCTATTCCACATCTCTGCTACGCTAATCCTAGCATACAGATGGCTCGTCAGAGGTGTCAAACCGGTTCTGAAGCAGTTGAAAACCTGGCTGGCAGGAGCCATTTCTGCTCTTCAAGACTGTTTTGACCGCACTGACTGGCACGTGCTAAGAGAGGCGGCAAACGATGCGGTTCCACCAACTTAGAGGAGTACACGGTGTCAGCGATTTGCTACATTAACAAGTGTATTGACAACATCACTGTGTCCAAGATCATCACTTCTCATCCCAACTAGAAGCCGAGGATGACCGCAAAGGTGTGTGCACTGCTGAGGACCCGTGATTCCTTCAGAGCAGATGACAAGGCAGCCCTAACAACAGCGAGGGCCGAGCAGACCCAGGCCGTCAAAGGGACAAAGCGTGCACACGCACAGAGAATACACAGCCACTTTCAGGACAGTGGCGATATGCGGAGCATGCGAAAGGGCATCCAGGCCATCGCCAAACACAGAACAGCATCGTATGCTTGTGCTGGTGATGCCTCCCTCCCGGATGAGCTGAACAACTTCCATGCACAGTTTGAGGCACGAAACGACATGGCAGCGAGAAAGCCCATCCCCCTCCCAATGACCAGGTGCTGTGTCTTACCACGGCTAACGTGAGGAAAACCATATGCAGAGTCAACTCACGTAAGGCTGTTGGACCAGATAACATCCCTGGCAGAGTGCTCAGAGGATGCTCTGACGTACTGGCTGATGTTCTCACAGACATCTTCAACATCTCCCTGAGCTGTGCCATAGTTTCAATGTGCTTCAAGGCTGCTACCATCGTCCTCATGCCGAGAACACTTCAACATCATGTCTCAATGAATTATACCCCATTGCACTAATACCCATCATCATGAAGTGTTTCGAGGGGGTCATGATGAGGCAAATTAAGACCTTGCTGTCCCCTTCACTGGACACCCTGTAGTTTGCGTATCATCCCAACCACTCAACCGATGATAACATTTCCACCACCCTCCATCTGGCCCATACCCACTTGGAGAAGAACACCTAAGTTAAATTACTGTTCATAGACTTCAGTTCTGCTTTTAATACTATCAATCGTCTGCATCTGATTGGAAAGCTGAGTCTGCTGGGCCTAAATACTTCCCTTTGTAACTGGATCCTGGATTTCCTGACTGGGAGACCCCAGTCAGTGCGGATTGGGAACAGAATCTCCAACACGATCACATTGAGCATGGAGGCGGCCCCCCCCCGCTGTATGCTCAGTTCACTGCTGTTCACCATGCTGACACATGACTGTGCAGCAATGCACAGATCGAATCACATCATTAGGTTTGCTGATGACACAACTGTAGTGGGTCTCTTCAGCAGGAACGACAAGTCAGTATACAGAGAGGAGGTGCAGTGGCTAATGGACTGGTGCAGAGCCAACAACCTGTCTCTGAGTGTGGACAAAACAAAAGAGATGGTGTTGACTTTAGGATGGCATGGAGCAACACTCTCTGTTGGACATCGACGGCTCCCCCATGGGGATCGTGAAGAGCACTGAATGTCTTGGTGGCCACCTAGCGGAGAATCTCACCTGGTCCCTCAACGTCAGCTCCATAGCCAAGAAAGCCCAGCAGCATCTCTACTTTCCGTACAGGCTGAGGAAAGCCCACCTCCTACCCCCATCCTCACCACATTCTACAGAGGGTTCATTGAGCATACCCTGAGCTGATGCATCACTGCCTGGTTCAGTAATTGCACCGTCTCGGATCGTCAGACCCTACAACGGATAGTGAGGACAGCTGAGAAGATCATCGAGGTCTCTCTTCCCTCCATTACAGACATTTACACCACACACTGAATCCAAAAGGTTAAGAGCATTGTGGAAGACACCACACACCCTTCGCTCAAACTCTTCCCCCTCCTGCCATCTGGCAGAAGATCTGGCAGGCATTTGGTCTCTCACAACCAAATTGTGCAACAGTTTCTTCCACCAAGACATCAGGCTCCCTAACACTGTATGATTGAACTCTTTTCCATCTGAAACTCTTTGCACAACTTTGAATTGCTGCTTGAACGATGCCTATTAATTATCATTCTTTTATTACACTTGAATTTATGTGTTTTGCACTTTATGTCTCTCTTTGTATGGTCATGTAGTTTGTGCTGTCCATGTAGCACCTTGGTCCTGTAGGAACGCTGTCTCATTTTTAACTGTATCAGCTGCATTTGATAGAAATGACAAATAAAAACCATCTCTCTCTCAAAAGTAAGTGATAAAGCCTGCACCAAATTGAAAACTAAAGGCTCAAAAACTGCCAACAAAATAACTCTGAATTTCACGTACATGCTGTTCCTAGTGTGTAAATTGTCCAGCAACTTGTGATAAGGCAAAGATTCTTCATAATTCGTAAATAGTCAAATGTCGCAAGAAGAATTATACCAATCCACTGCTAATCTCAATTAAACAGCACCAACTATCCCATGAATTTCATGTCGTTGCTGTATTTGCATATTAATTGCCCACTTAACGCTGCTCAGAAAGTTAAGGCTGATAAATAATGATGTAAATATCCTTAATAAGAAGATTAATGTACCTAAAGAACAATCATTTTCTCTAGCCCAGAAAGCAAACAATTTAAATTGTAGAGTCTCATTCCAAAAGTTACTATGAGCTCTCTTGTGGTGCAGTGGTAATGCCCCTACCCCTGGACTGCAGAGGCCTGGGTTCAAGTTCCACCTGCTCTAAAGGTGTGTAATTATATTGATGAACAGGTTAGGGAAAAAATTTGGTAATTAAAAAAAAAGTCTATACTTTTGTTTTACTGAATCTTTGTTTTCTTTCCCTTTCTGATTCTTATCTCTCTCTTAATCCAATTTTTTACCATCTTATTTTTCTTTCTAAAACTGATTTGACTTTAATTTACCCATTCAATTCAACCTTTTTTTCCTTTGTTAAAAATTACACAACACCAAGTTATAGTCTAACTGGTGTAATTAGAAGCACACTAGCTTTCGGAGCGCCACTCCTTCATCAGGTGATGAAGGAGCGTCGCTCCGAAAGCAAGTGTGCTTCCAATTAAACCTGTTGGACTATAACCTGGTGTTGAGTAATTGTTAACTTTGGACACCCCAGTCCAACACCGGCATCTTCAAATCATGACTTTTTTTCCCTGGTTCCTCTGTTTCTTTCTTAACGGAGTTACATTGTTTTCTGATTCTAGATGCCTCATTGTCTTTACCAGGTGGTCACCGTTTTTAAATTTTTAAAATATTTATATATTTTTTATTTTTATTTGTTTTATATTTTATTTACGTGGTTATCAGTTCACATTTCCAGCTGCATGCACCCTAACCCTAACCCAACACTGCACAGTGAACTGCTGCTTCTCCATCATCCACCAGACACCTGGCCTCAAGCAATTTGCCCTGCAAACTGTTTTTGGAATCTACTCTCCAGCCACCGAATAAGATTTAGGGTCCCAGACATCCTGTATCTTATTCAAACCCCTGATATTTCAATTTTAGAGGAATATCCTTGTACTAACTGGAAGGTTGGTCAAGTCAGTCTTATAGTTGTTCAATATCTTCCTCTTGTCTGATGCTCACTTATACATAGAACATAAAACAGTACAGCACAGTACAGGCCTTTCGGCCCTCAATGTTGTGCCAATCTTTTATTCTACTCTAAGATCAAATTAACCTGCATACCCTTCATTGTACTATTTTCCATGTGCCTATCCAAGAATCGCTTAAACGTCCCTAATATATCTGACTCTACTACCACTGCTGGCAGTGCATTCCACAGAGCCACCCACCATTCTGTGTAAAGAACCAACCACTGACATCTCTCCTAAACCTTGCTTCAGTCACCTTAAAATTATGACCCCTTGTAATAGCCATTTCCACCATGGGAAAAGGTCTCTAGCTATCCATTCTGTCTATGCCTCTTATCCTCTTGTACAACTCTATCAAGTCACCTCTCATCTTTCTTGCTCCAATGAGAAAAGCCCTAGCTCCCTCAACCTTTTTTCATATGACATACCCTCCAGTCCAGACACCATCCTGGTATATCTCATCTACACCTTGTCCAAAGCTTCCACATCCGTCCTATAATAAGACAACCAGAACTGAACACAATATTCCAAGTATGATCTAATCAGGGCTTTATAGAGCTGCAGCACAACCTCACAGCTCTGAAACTCAATACCCCTGCTAATGAAAACCAACACACCATGTGCCTTAGAGTCATAGAGATGTACAGCATGGAAACAGACCCTTCGGTCCAACTTGTCCATGCCAATCAGATATCCCAACTCAATTGATTCCCACCTGCCAGCACCTGGCCCATAGCACTCCAAATCCTTTCTATTCATATACCCATCTAGATGCCTTTAAAATGTTGCAATTGTACCAGCTTCCACCACTTCTTCTGGCAGCTCTTTCCAGACACAGACCACCCTCTGTGTGAAAACGTTGCCCCATAGGTCTCTTTTATACCTTTCACCTCTCAACCTAAACTTTTGCCCTCTAGTTCTGGACTTCCCACCCCAGGGAAATGACTTTGTCTATTTATCCTATCCATGCCTCTCATGATTTTATAAACCTCTATGAGGTCACCCCTCAGCTTCCGACGCTCCAGGGAAAACAGCCCCAGCCTCTTCAACCTCTCCCTATAGATCAAATCCTCCAACCCTGGCAACATCCTTGTGATTCTTTTCTGAACCCTTTCAAGTTTCACAACATCTTTCCGATAGGAAGGAGACCAGAATTGTACACAATATTCTAACAGTGGCCTAACCAGTGTCCTGTACAGCCGCAACATGACCTCCCAACTCCTGTACTCAATACTCTGACCAATAAAGGAAAGCATACCAAACGCCTTCTTCACTATCCTATCTACCTGAACTCTACTTTCAAGGAGCTATGAATCTGCACTCCAAGGTCTCTTTGTTCAGCAACACTCCCTAGGACCTTACCATTAAGTGTATAAGTCCTGCTAAGATTTGCTTTCCCAAAATGCAGCACCTCAAATTTACCTAAACTAAACTCCAGCTGCCACTTCTCTGCCCATTGGCCCATCTGATCAAGATCCTGTTGTAACCTGAGGCAACCTTCTTGTTGTCCACTACACCTCCAATTTTAGTGTCATCTGCAAACTTAATAACTATAACCTCTTATGCTCACATCCAAATCATTTATATAAATGATAAAAGATAGTGGACCCAGTACCGATCCTTGTCTCACTCCACTGGTCATCGGCCTCCAGTCTGAAAAACAACCCTCCACCACCACCCTCAGTCTTCTACCTTTGAGCCAGTTCTGTATCCAAATGACTAGTTCTCCCTGTATTCCTTGAGGTCTAACCTTGCTAACCAGTCTCTCATAGGGACCCTTGTCAAACGCCATACTGAAGTCCACATAGATCACATGTACCACTCTGCCCTCATCAATCCTCTTTTGTTACTTCTTCAAAAAACTCAATCAAGTTTGTGAGACATGATTTCCCATGCATAAAGCCATGTTGACTATCCCTAATCAGTCCTTGCCTTTCCAAAAATGTGTACATCCTGTCCCTCAGGATTCCCTCCAACAACCACCACCACCACCGACGTCAGGCTCACCGGTCTGTAGTTACCAGGCTTGTCCTTACCACCTTTCTGAAACAGTGGCACTACATTAGCCAACCTCCAGTCTTCCGGCACCTCACCTGTGACTATCAATGATACAAATATTCTGAACAACCATGTCAAATTGTGTGGCAACTTTGAGGGATCTATGGATGTGGACACCAAAACCCTTCTCTTCCTGAATACTGCCAAGAATCCTGCCTTTAACCCTGTAATCTGCATTCAAATTTAACCTTCCAAGATGAATCACTTCACACTTTTCCAGGTTGAACTCCATCTGCCATTTCTCAGCCCAGCTCTGTATCCTTTCAATGTCCCATTGCAACCTCCAACAGGTCTCCACACTATCCACAATTCCACCGACCTTCATGTCATCGGCAAACGTACTAACCCACCCTTCTACTTCCTCATTTAAGTCATTTATAAAAATCACAGAGCAGAGGTCTCAGAACAGATTCCTGTGGAACACCACTGGTCACCGAGCGCCAGGCTGAATACTTGCCATTTATTACCACTTCTGTCTTCTATGGGACAGCCAATTTTGTATCCAGACAGCCAAATTTCCCTGCATTTCATGCCTCCCTACTTTCTGAATGAGCCTACCATGGGGAACCATGGGCCTTGTATATCCTTTCCCAAATAGTCCTTCAGTACTTGCTCATTTCCTCAAGAAATCTTGGAGTGAGCACAGTCTGGCACAAACCTTCAACAGGTAACCAGCTTAATTCCTAACACATGCAGCTCCAGTGAACAGAACCTGTAACATAATCATAGTGCCCACAACAGCAGGTCAGAAGCTGGGAATTCTGAGACCTATAACTTACCTCCCGACTCCAAACATCATTCCAGCATCTACTAGACATAAGTCAAGAATGTGATTGAACACTCTCCACTTGCCTGGATGTGCACAGCTCCAACAGCACTCAAAGAGCTCAACGCCATCCAGAACAAAACAACCAGCTTCATTGGCATTCCATTCACCACCTCTACCATCGACGCATAGTTGCAGCAGTATCTACCATTTAAAAGATGCACTGCTGCCATTCCTGATGACTCCTTTGAAAGCACCTTTCAACCCCCTGACCTTTATCACTGAGAAAGACAAGGTTGATAGGTGCACAGCAGGTTTCCCTGCCAGCCACCCACCATCCTGACTTGGAATTGTATGGCTGTTCTTTCAGTGTCCACCTAATAGCTGTATGGGTATACATATACTACCATGGACAGCAGGGGTTCAAGAGGACACCTCACCATCACCTTCCCAAAGTCATTTAAGGTCGGGCTATAAGTGTTAGCCTAGCCAGCAACACTCACGTACTATGATAAAATCAAAAACTCTAAAACATAACAAAAAGCAAATCTAGACATTAATTTCAGATTATATTAAAGATTTCTCCAGATCGGAGGCAGTAGTGAAACCTTTGCTAGTTACACTTGTTGTTTTCTTTTCCATGAGAGCTTGGTTCTCATCTTTCATTGAATGCCCTCTATCACCATGAGAACCATGCAGTGGAAAGTAAACGGTCAAAGATTAAGATGACTCATTGATATAAGGGACTGTATATGAATACCAATCAAACTGACAGCAGGATTGTGCACACAGCTGTCTACTCCCAAGCAATTAGATATTACTTAAAGAGAAGGGAGTGTCAGGTATCAAAGGAATTTGACCGTAGTGTCAGGGAGAAAATGGCTGCCTAGCAGCTCCAGTTCCGTAGATAGTGCTGTGTAATCACAGGAGACTTGCAGAGGTTTGAACCAAGATCATGCAATAAGTTAAAGGAGGGTGCATAATAACAAGTTACACAGCACAGAGAAGGAAACTATATATCTCAGAAAAGAAAGTGTGTAATGTTTTCTGCTTACAAACTTGGATGAGACAAAGTATTAATATGTGAAAGACTCAATCCCCTTTTCTATTATATGTTTCTACTGAAGATATTAAATTTTAAATGCTATATAAAGTTAACATTGTAGCTTTTATACTTGTTTTTTATGCAGTTAACAAATTACTCCAAAAGCTATAATTTTATAATTGATTCCTGTCTTGCCTCATCAGTAAGCAGAGTTGCAACAGCTCTCCCAATTTGATGATAAGCCATTGTCTTAGTTTTTGGCCCGAGGAGAATGAATAGAAACCTGAAAAAAGAAGACAAAAAGCACATTATTTCTGTGCAGAACTATTCCAGACTAGCTTTCTGTTTCAGGGTATATTTGTGAGGTCTCAAACATCTATCAGAATATCAGAAGCATGCTGTGTGTGTGACCAGGGAGTCTTGCAAATTTATACTTTTTATAAAATTAGCCAAGAAACACTTGAAACGTAATAAAAAATCATTTATAGTATACTTCTTTGCTAGATATACAAATTATCGAAAATGTAGAACAAAAAGGAACCATCTGGTTCATACCAGGGAATGGAGCCATGGTAATGTCACTGGACAATAAATCACAGGTCCAGGCTATTTCTCTGGGATACAGGTTTGAAGTAGTGAAATTTGCATTCAACAAAAAGTTTGGAATTCAAAAGTTAGCTCAATGGTGGTCATGTCGATTGTCTTAAAAATCCATCTGGTTCACTGAAGTCCTTTAACAAAGGAAATCTGCTGTCCTTACCTGATCTGGCCTGTATGTGACTCCAAAGCACAGCCATGTGGTTGACTCGGAACTATACTCTATAAGTGAGGGATTATATGAGATTAGATCTACCTACAGTGTGGAAACAGGCCCTTCAGCCCAACAAGTCCACACCGACTCTCCGAAGAGTAACCCACCCAGACCCATTTTCCTCTGACTAATGCATCTAACACTATGGGCAATATAGCATGGCCAATTCACCTGACTCGCACATCTTTGGACTGTGGGAGGAAACTGGAGTACCCGGAGGAAACCCACGCAGACACAGGGAGAATGTGCAAACTCCACACAGACAGCTGGAATTGAACCTGGAACCCTGGTGCTGTGAGGCAGCAGTACTAACCACTGAGCCACCGTGCCGTGAAGGATGGACAATAAGTGCTGGCTGAGCCAGCAATAACCAAAGTGAAACAAAATTATACGAAATTTGTATAATAAAATTAAATCAAGTTCAGTTTGGGTAAAAGTTTGAACAAGAGCAGGAGCACATGACAAAATGTAACCCTGGTCAACAAAATTAAAGCATAGCTTTACAAAGAAAAATGATGCCAATACGAGTTTACTTTCCCTATATTTTGGGCATATCCTAACTCATTGTTTTTAGCATTTTCAATCATGTGTTGAGACAGAACTCTGCAAAGTAGAACAAATTTTGACCAGGAGCTGTCAAAACGAGCAGAGTGACCAATCAGAAATCATGATTAGATTAGATTCCCTACAGTGTGGAAACAGGCCCTTCGGCCCAACAAGTTCACACCAACCCTCCAAATAGTAATCCACCCAGAACCATTCCCCTACATTTACCCCTGACTAATGCGCCTAACACTACGGGCAATTTAGTATGGCCAATTCACCTAACCTGCACATTTTTGGACTGTGAGAGGAAACCTGAGCACCCAGAGGAAACCTGCACAGACACGGGGAGAATGTGCAAACTCCACACAGACAGTTGCCCAAGGCGGGAATTGAACCCAGGTCTTTGGTACTGTGAAGCAACAGTGCTAACCATTGAGCCATCATGCCACCCTATTTTAAGCATAAGGATAAAACTCATTAGCCTAAACGTTCTAATCGGAAAATCGTTGTTCCTGCAGCATATAGAGGTGTGCACAGGAACCGTGTAGAAGTCCCAAAACAGCTGACTCTGCCGGTATTGCTCAGGAAGTGGAAGATTCTGCCGAAAATAAAGGCCCCCAACTCTGAGATTTTTTGAAGACTTCAAATGCTTCTTACACATTTAGTTACCCAGGAAAATCTAGAAAAATCAAAAGCTGCTCTAATTCCTGAATAACTACAAAACTACCCCTTACAACTTTGCACTGCCCTCTCCCACTGATTAAGTGCTCCCAAACCTCTATAACACACTGATACTTCCTCAAACCTGGCACCCCACCCTGCCTGTGCCAACCTGTGAGCCCTCCCAATCTCTGCCCCACCACAAGGACCTCACCCAAGTTAACCCCCTCAGCACCCCTGACAAAAAAGGATCCTCACAACCCAACAGCACTTGCCCAAACCAAACCCCAGAACATGGCCTGGCCTGACCCCCTGACACATTCCACAATATGACACGTGACATCCCTCAATCCAATGCCCCCCGATTTGTCACCTCCCCCAGCCTGACACTACCCCAATTTGACCAGCAGCATTCCTCCTACCAACTCCTCAGCTGACATCACCCCTGACAGCCTCCAACCTGTCATCTCCTCCTACCTAACATTCTCCCAGCTTGACCGCCAATCCCCATCAGCTCTGACTCAACCTCTGACACCCCGATGGTGCTTTGGTTTACGCTGAAACCACCACTGGCTCTTGGGAGGGTTTCCTCCGCAATGGTAAAGGCACAAGCATAGTCAGAATCCTTCCAGCCAGGATCTTCCCAGCTAAATGTGGGATGATCCCACGTCACTTGACTATTCTTCCTTCTTCTTGTACAAGGTGATGAAACCAGCATCCTGTGGGATCCTGCCCTGTTCCCAACCGACCTTGAAAAACTCATGGAGTGTGGTACATAGGGCATAATCACTATGCCTCAAATAGCTTTGCCACAACCACTGCTCAGACTCATACTGGCAGAATGCCATCCAGGAAGATAGAGAACTAACAGAGAACCACATCCCAATCCAAGTCAAAAGGAAATAGTGATTTCATTTGTGATTAAAATAATATTTGTAACAATAACTGACATAATACAATATCCTTACCTGGTTGGCAATGGAACCTCTGTAAGAGCCCCTAAGATCATAGCCTGCTTTAATCGTACAAAGGCAACAAATGGCTTCTCCAAAAAATTTACTTCACCCACAAGCACATTTGCAGCTTCAGCACCTTCAGGGATCTGCTTCTTGAATTTATTTTTCAACTGAAACAATAAATTCAGAAATGTGCATGCAACTTTGGTGAAATTATAATGGAATTTAGTTTTCAACTCATATAAATAATAATAGTTAAATACAGTAAACTTATTTCTCTTTCAAGAATCAACAGAAAATAATTAAGTTATACAAGTTCCTCCATTGAACGGTTAACAAAGTAGGTACAGCTGCCTTGTCTCTTGCAAGCAAATGACAGAGGCTGGGACTGGAATCTTCCCAGATCTCGAAAGATATGAACATTGTGAAAATGTTTGCAAAATCAAGAAAGACCATCAGTCATGAGATTGTTGATGTCAAGAGCAAAATGTCCCATTATCTAAATAATAGATAACAGATCTAAATAATTGTTGAACTATGAAATAAGAATCTCACTTGTCAGCAGTGATAGGCTTATTTACATCCACTTACATAATTAACATAATTCATATTATTAGTTAATCTCACTTTATTTATATACAGTTTCCCATAGAAACTAGACAGTGACAATTTCTGATTCAAATGTCTGAGCAGGTAATTGGTGATTCCAGCTCACCGCTTACTCCTCTGGGCCCTGCATGTTGCACATCAATCACCAACATCTTAGGGCACACTCCATGGGCAGTAACCACAAGCTCTCACCACCACCTGTATCCACGGACATTGGCATCAGACAGGAACCAGTCTAACACAACTTCTTGGCACATCTACGATCTACTTGCAAGATAGTTCTGCACTTTAGTGCTGCATTTTGCTGCACCTTTCATAGGAATGCTGCTGCTAATGTACACAGTGACAGTCACACACTTCTGATTTGACCAGGGTTCATCTTGGGGTACCTCATTTCCTCCACAGGTTGGGTAGCAGTTTGGGAATTTTAAGACTCCATTCACAGAGGTGATAATGAGAGAGCGACAGAGCAATGGACAATGACTCTTACTCAGTTACCAGTGCACTTGGCATTACCACAGGAAAGGTCACTAGCCAGAACCAGAATTCTTTCTTCATAGTAGGTGAGGAGTCAAACACTGAATGCCCCACCACCTATTCTGGTCCTCTTAACTCTATTCTGGGCTGTTTTCTCCTGGAATGAAACCAGGAGAGATTGAGGGAGATGAAAGTGGTTGGGACAGCTGTTGGTTGGTAAAGGTGGGGGAATGGTGGCAAGTTTTCCCAAGTGAATGAGTAGGTAACATAGAGACTAAGCCAGGTTAATAACGTAGAAGGATTGGGTGGGTGAGACTGGGGGAGGGAACATGTTGCGGGTAATGGCGAGAGTGGCAGACCATAAGCCTTGGTGGGAAGTGGGTACAATAGCTGAGATAAAGTAAGTGGGAGGTAATAGAGGGAAGATAGGGGTACTTATCTCACAGAGCAAAGAAGGGCATTCACATTCTTATGGCATTACTGGGCATTCTTCTGGATCATTGACACTGGTGGTAACTTTAGATTGAGCTGGCAGTGTTGTGGTTCCGTCTGCCAATCCTGAGGGAAGAGTGAAGCCTGTTCTGAACCATCCTGTCCACCAGAACCTCCAGATCTCTATCAACAAAGCCTGTGCCAATTTTTCTCAATCACCATCTCCAGGGCAATTCATAAAAACCATGCAGAGCAGCTCTGAACTGGCAGGACATTATATATGGAGCTGCCGCAGGAAATCCTGGGAGTTGCCAGGAGGGGTGTATTCTTCTGTCTGCGGCAAGGGGAGAGATATACTGAGCAGCTCTCCATTGGGTTTTTTGGAGGCAAGTTTTGGAAAGTATCGTGAGAAATCTTGCTTGGCCTCAGAGAGAAGCCCTCCACAAAATTCACCAAAATTGACAGCTGATTTCTGGTAAAATTCAGTTCTAGAAGAGTGAAACTTTCTGTGAGCTATGGCTCAATGAGATCAACATTGTCTCTCTCTATCATTGGGTTGAGAGGTTAAATTCCATATCAGAGATCTAGGTACAAAAGTCAGGTAACTCTTCAGTGCTCAATTGAGGCAATGCTGCGTTGTTGGAGATGCTGTCTTTCACATTAAAAACTGAATCTTATTAGAACAATGCAACTTAAGGGCAAGATGTTTATATAATGGAATCCAACAGAGTGAACAGACTCACTGATTCATATGGTGGATATGTCAAGAAAGATAATGAGAAATTGGATGAACGTTCATGCAGAGGACTCAGAGCAATGAGCATGCTGCAGGAGTTGTCTGTGGGATTTGTTTCCAGCTGTAGTGGTTAAGTCAAAAAACCATGTTAATATTCAAGATTAAATTGCACAGGTGCATGAAGGAAGAGAGGACAACTGAGTTGGGTAACAGGATGGGAAAGTGTGATTATGAACCATTTGTTCATGGGGCAGGGCAGTTGGGAGTAAAAGCCAAAGGACCTGTGGGCCAAATGGCTATTTCTGTGTTGTAATTTCTATGTATTCCTGCATGCCTGTCTGAGTCTTTGTTTTCTGACTGTAAGACTTCCTTACTCTATCAAGGGAGCTGTTATCTAGCAAAGTTACTATAATCGTTATGATGCGATATTACATTAAAATTACTACACTTTGTGGATTAGTTTGTTGACGCGAATAATATCTTAGAAACTTCAAAATAACCAGTTTCCACTGAGAGAGGTTTGGGAAAACAAGAACTAGTGAGCAAACATAACACCATGTGAAAAATAACCACTTACCTGTTCCTGGAGAGGTTTATCTGAGATTTCATTGGTGAAGTCTGCAGTTGTGTTAGAATTCAAGGAAGCAGATTTATCTGACCAGAAAGTTAAAATGTTTTACCAAGAGATAATTTTAATTACTTTCTCAAACTTGGAAACATTATCATAATTGACTGACACATGAGCCCCAACTGAACTATTCACAGTAACTGAGATATTGATGGTGGAAAAAAGGTTATCTGTTGGTCAGTATTGAATAATATATGCAAGTGTTCAGATATTTAGCTTTTATTTTACATTTATTTCTCGACACTTACGTCGCTTTCTTTTTACCATAATCATAAAGGATTATCAGATAGGAATAACTAGTTGCTCAAACCTACAGCAAAGAATCAGTTTTGGATATTTGCCACTGTATTATGAGACATGGAAAACGTACTCTGGATAGGAACATATAAATAGGAGTCGGACATTTAGCGCCTTGATCTTGTTCCACCGTACAATGAGATTAGGACTGATCTGTGGCCTGACTCCACACACCTGCCTTTAGCCTATATCTTTAATACCTTTGCTTAACAAAAATTTATTTATCTCAGATTTAAAAGTAACAACTGCATTTATGGAACCGAGTTCCAAATATCTACCATCCTTTGTGTTGGATTGTATCATAACCTTTAATGCTGCAGCACGTGGGTAACATCAAGACAAAGACTGTGCACCTACCATTATTGTTATTCTATTCCACAGACACAGTATCACCAAACATGGATATATAACTGTTCTTTTTATCTCTAGCATACATGTAAATGTTGTTTAAGTATATTTAGCAGAAAAAAGCGATTAGAACACTAATGTCACATACATATGTTATACACATCCAGAATAATGATACGCTATTTCCTCAGACTTATTCTGACATGTCAGTTCAGTCTTACTTGGAAAACAATATGCAATCCTGGTCACCACACAAAATAAATTGAAGGAAGAAGAGAGAACCAACAAAAAAATCTTCAGTGCGAAAGTGATAAGGAAAATGAAGGATTTTAAATGTTAGCATTTAGTGACAGAGCAGACACTACTGAGAAATATAAAATATTGCATTTCAAAAATAGGACAAATTCTATTCATGGCATCCTCACAACTAAGTCCAATCCTCTACACGTTTTCAGCAGGATGATGATCCAGAGTCATTAGGAATTAAGTCGAAGATAGTTTTAGTCAATATTGTTCAGACAATCACATTCTCAATCAATTGAGGCATAGCAAACCATAAAACTGAATTCTATAGTTTATCATAATTCCAGCACATTAATTCAAGTGTGAACAAATAATTTTTACATGCTCAACAATAATCAGTTATGCTGGTGTTACAGAATGGCATCATGCCTAAACCCAGCAATTTAAATTGTGAAATATATTTTCAGTTTACAGTATAGTGCAGGGACAATGTAACCCTCTTAAATCCAAAGATTTAAAACAAATTGGACTCTGCTTCCTGACAATGAACTTGTGAAAGCAAGTTCCAAACAATGAACTTGGGTATCATGCCGGGTTTGGCAGCTGTTATGCATAAACATAAATTTAGAAATGCATACTTATATCAAAAAACATACAAATGTTGGAATTTGCTTTCTGGTGACCCAACTGATTATATTCTTAACTAGATCATTTGCTGGAGAGTGGCAAATATCAGGCTCCAGCTGCCTAAATCTGCCATCTCGATGGCAGAACCAGTTGAGATTTCTGTATCCTTCAGAGTTGTAACAGTTCTTAGCCAGAAAGATGTTACAGATAGTAAATTATATGACCTCAAAACAAAAGATGAAATGACCGGAATGTGAAGTAGCAGGATGGAATGGAGTCAGTTGGAATACCAAAAATACAGTAATAGTGCATTATCTTCTATCATTAGATCAATGGTAAATACTAGTCTTGCCAAACTATTTATTGGCTGTTCAGTTAAGCTGCAGAATTCGTGTTAATAATTTCCTAATGACCAAGTTCTTTATCTTTACTGTGTTATTAGTGAAGTGTTAGGTGCTAAGCCCAAGATAACAACCCACCCCACCTCCCTCAAACCTCCAGTAGGAAGGGAAGTATTTTAAGCCTTCAGGGCCATATGAGAAAGATACCAAAAGCTAACAATGTGTATTAAATGACACATTAAAATGTTATTGCTGTTGAAAAAGAAGAAAAATAATGTCAACGAATTGAAATAAAAACAACCTCAACCTTCTGAGTACAGTAATTTGTACTGCTTGGACTGCATTGGCTGGAATAAGTTGCCTTGCTGCCTTCATGATGGTGTTAAAGGCTACAAAGAGTCAAAAATGAAAGTTAAGAAATCTTTAGAGAGAAAAGGGGCTACATTTGCACTGCTTAAAGAAATGACTTACTTGCAAAGGAAGCACCCCTCAACAGATCAAGCATGGTCTGCATTCTGGACGTCTTTATGTGATGCTTGTGAGTTCTAAGAAGGACGTGCATGACCTTTTCCTTGAGCACACTTTTCTGATTGCCAGTTGGAATTTCATTGTTGACTATTATCTCTGAAATATTTGAAAGACTTGGTACAGAACTTGACACTAAATGAATGGGCATATCAAGTATCAAAAATTGTTTTACTTTCTCTTATACCAGTCCTGTAAGTTGATGTTTATCAAGGTATGATTTAATATGGATTAGCAGTCTGACAGGTTATCTGTGTAGCTTTTTTAATACATGGAAACCAAGAAAGTTAGTGTTCACAAGTAAGTCAGCATCACATCAGAGCCCATTGTTCTCTCATTCCATTTTCTCACACAGACCAAGCAGAATTTAAACACTTTCCCCAAGGCAGGTTTGGAAGACAGGTGGAGGAGTAATTTACTCAAGGAAGGCTGGCAGATGAGGAGCCTGTTGGCTTCCCCACTCTGTTTCAATTAAGGCCAGGTTAGGAAAACACATTTTGTTTTTTGATTTGAACTATTTTTCTAATCAATCTGTTCAGAGATGTTAATACACTCATCTAAAGCATACAGGACGTAAACCCAGGCCTTCGGGTCCAAGGGTAGGGACTCTACCATTGCACCACAAAGAGGGCCCTTTAAAACACACCCTTACTTGTAACACTGCACAGCTCAGATATACCCTGTATCACACAATCCCCATTGGGGAATTGAACACTGGTCTCCTGCATGACAGGCGGGGATACTGATGGCCTTCCTGTTTCACTGCTATTTGAGAATTTAAGTAGGTAATGGAGTGGAACCCAAATTTAAGATGATTTACAAAAGAAGCAAAAGTAGCACAAGGATAAACCTTTTTACATAATGGATGGTTAGAATTTGGATTGCTCTGCCTGAGTGTACTCTCAATCAAGGTGTTCAGAAGAGAATTGAAAATTATCTGAAGAGATAAGTTAAAAATCACACAACACCAGGATATAGTCCAACAGGTTTAATTGGAAGCACTAACTTTCGGAGCGCGATCCTTCATCACAACCACCTGACCAAGGAACGCGCTCCGAAAGCTAGTGCTTCCAATTAAACCTGTTGGACTATAACCTGGTGTTGTGTGATTTTTAACTTTATACATCCCAGTCAAACCCAGGCATCTTCAAATCCAAAAGAGAAAATGTTTGCAGGGCTACAGGGAAAAGGCAGGGTTGTGGTATAGGTGAGTTGGTCTTTCAAAACATGAGCATAAACACAGTTGGGTGAAGGGGCTCCTTTTGTGCTGTCACCATTCTGTTATTCTTAGGTCATCACGTCACATTTTAATCTGATGACATTAAAATCCTGAAATTTCACTTTTGATCAAAAATAGAATCCTGTTGTTCAATATAATTAACAACTTGCTAATTAATTTGTGGAAACTCAATTTCTGATTGTGCGATTTTGTTGGCAATGCTGGTTATTAGGCAAAAATATAGATACTCTGCTGTAGATCATCTTATGAGCTCAGGCACTGAGGCCAGTGAGAGCAGCCTAACAATTTCCTCAGTTGATTCAGCGTGTCAACTAAGAATCAAGTCTATGATGTTTTGGCTTGTATACCTTAATGTTTAATGGTTATTCATAAGACAATTATATAAGAAAAGTAGCCACAATAAAACTAATATTGATTTACATTCCTCCAGGCTACCTAACTGTGACAATGACTAGGTCAGCTATACTGAACCTGATCTTAACCTCAAAACAAAGTCACAGTTAAATGTTCTGCAGCCAGCAACTGTTCTCACCTAACAGAAAATATTTCTTCTCAGGAAGGTCTGAAAGTGCATTTTTATTTCTGAACATCATGAGATAGTTTCATTAAGATAATTTTGCATTTTACACTTACAAAAGTTAAACTTCATAAAACGTTTCCTGTGCTATATTGATTTGTGTCAATATAAGTTAATCCTTAGTTGCTTACAGTACTTATTCATAATTACCTAATATTTCTTTAAAATTGTTTGCTTCTAAATCAAACAGAAGTGTTCCCCTTTCAATGCACGTACGTAGCTCAAATAAACTGTGTAAAGGCAAGGTGGTCACATGAGGTTTGCTCCATCTTTCAGCTCTTTCTTCGATTTTTTCCTCAAACTTTATCCACCTGTGAATGGAAAACAGAATAGGAATTAGAAAATGCATGGATGTTATTCAATTCAAGAACTATATTTTTGTTCAGGAAATTACACATAACACACAAATTATAACCAACTGCCACTTATAAAATATCATTATTTTAAAGTCATTCTGGGGCAATTCAGAAGCAAATGAGAAAAATGATCCCGAGGTCAAAGGAAGAGCTATTATGAAGATATCAGAAACTATGTCAAGGAGATAGGTTTTAGGGAAATGTTTGAAGGAGGAGAGGAAATTAGCAGTGTCTACAGGAAGAAATGCCAAAGTTTGAGATCAACCATGACCATTAATGGTTGGACTAAGGGAAAGGAACCAAGAAGTCACATTGAGAAGCATGCCCAATTTGTAGGGAAAGTTTATTTTAAATTGATCTTAGAACATGGGCAATACTGGCTTGTTATTGCCCATCCCTAATTGGCCTGGAAAATGTGGTAGTGAATTGCATTCTTGAGCCGCTGCAATTCTGAGGTGTTGATGTTTGGAAGGATGCTGTGTAATTTTGACCCAGTGACAGTGCAACAGAGACACTTTAGTTCCGAAATAAAATAAGTGCTGCTTGGAATGAAATTTGGTTCAAGAGATGGAGAAGTCCAAACTGTAGCAAAATCTAAACATGACAAATTTTAGGTTTGAGCTGCTGTAGCTTTAGGACACAATGATAGCCATGAAATTATTTGGAATAGTGAAACTTGGATATGACAAGGCTGTAATGGAAGGGTTTCAGAAAGAAATGGGCTAAAGTAGGAACAGAAGTGAATGATCTTACATGCAGCTCTTACAATGTGGAGGATATGGATTGGAAACTCAACCTTAGAGTGAACAATATAAAGGATATGTATCTCTGGTTTAGATTGTTACTTCCTGGGATGGGAATATGGAATGGGTCTGGGAGGAGATAACAGCCAAGGTATCAATTGCAACACAACAGTTTGTTTAATACCACTAAATGAAGGACAGGAATTATCAGTCAGGTGAGAACAGGATCAGTCTGTGAAAATAAATAACCAACAGATGCATGCTCCTTAGACTCTAGGGAGAAATTATCCAGTGAAGGAAGTGTTGGAGGATGCCTTGTCACCATGGAGCCACACTATGACTAATGTCAGCAGCACTGAAAAAGTTTAGGAAAAATCTCAAATAGAATCAGGTATAATTGCCCACTGTTCATAATAATTACTCTTAGATTCTCCATTAACAATTAGAGCTTTAATTTTATCCTAATATCTTTTATCTCTGAGGAAATACTGAAATTGAACAGAAATAGCATTAACAATCAAAGTGTATAGCTTTCTGTGAGACTTTTTAATTATAAGATTATCTCATCTCCAAACATCCTTTGAGTTCAAAATCTAATCATTTCTTATTTAAAGAATGTGGCATGCCCTTAATTTAGTTTAAGTTAATTAAGCTGTTATGCTTATTCAGATGTGCTGGAGAGCTGTTAATTGTTAGAGCTGATTCAGTCCCTTAGCGTTTATTTAAATCCTGTTTAAATATGGATCACAAGGGCTGTCCTGAAGGCTCAGCAGGTTTAACTTGTGAACTAATGAGCCATTCAAACATTCTAGATTCCAGATGCTCTCCCATTTGATGCCAAATTACTTAATTTTAGCTGTTACTATGGCACTGTTATTACAATTGATATACATACTGTCGTGATAGACAAAAGCAAGTCAGGCAAAGGCAGACATGACAAATTTTCCTGATTGTAAATTGACAAGAGTGAGATGAGAACAAGATTGAGCTCAGCTGTAAGGCATCTACAGATCAATTTTCTGTCAAGGCACACACACGAAATTAAGAAATTCAGATGGCGAAACTTTTTCACAGAGTTGATATATATTTTATCTGAAAATAGTTATTTATCACTTTTGGTATTTTGCGTTATTTACTTACATAATTTCTTTGAGATTTTTTAACAAAATCTTTTGCATACTTCCAATTTTGTTTAAAATGAACTTCAAATATATGCAACATAAAGAAACAAACAATCCTTACCTTGCTGTTTCCTTCCATTGCAATTGTTTCTTATTGTCGAGAATAAGTTCATCTAATTCAGTGAAGAGTTGTGGGGTTTGGGGTTCATCCTCTTCACCCAACATCGTGGAGATTCTCTTGGTAGCAGGTGAAAGATTTGCAGTAAATATATCTCTATTTACTGCTTGTGAGATAATAAGAGAATTGCGGTTCTGCAGGTCTGTTTTGCAGACACAGTCAGTACAGGCTTCATTTGCCCTATTGTGCAGAAGCAGTTCTTTTGTTTCTTCAGGTATCATTGTTCAAATAGCAAAGTTCAGACTGGATCTGAAATGACTTGCTCCTGCGACAAGTGTGAATTACTACTGAAGTCTTGTTCCTTAAATGCAGTGACCTAACAATTCTCAGCAGCTTACAATATCATTGAATACAATTCTGACAACAGTGGAACGTTACCAGTATATCACAGAAAAAGCTTGTCCTGTCCAGACTGATGTAGGTTTTGCTACTAAATCATGATGTACTACTGCAAAAACAACAGCTTCTCTTCCTGGACTTCTGAATTCTTCAAAACACCTAACAAATATAGTCACTAGATAGTCACATAATAAACCAAGTTCCTTACTATTTATTTTTGTATAGCAGATGGACATATTTTCAGAGATAATATTTGTAAAATAATATTTGCTGATCAAACTGAGAGCTTAGAATTTTGATTGTATTTATTAGGTTTCTTTAACAAGGTTTTGTTTCCCAATTAAGATATAGATGGATGCTGGGTTCTGCAAGTTGCCTAGGTCTTTCCTACACACTTTATTGTCCACGTATCTGTTGTGCACAATCATTACTAGTCAAGTATTTGACCACAGGGGAAAGAGAATGAAGGTGTACCTAAGTCGGTTCAAGTGTCTGACTGAAAGACCTTGAAAATACATGTTTCAGAAGCACCACCAACCAGTGATTGGAAATGGAAATCTTCTCTTTTTCCCTTTGCAAACACAACCGTTTGGTTTTCCAACTGAGATCCTCAAATGTAATTAACTGAACATGAACCCTTTTAATCTGTATGACTGAGACCCAGACCAAGCAATTATGGAAATGACCTATCTCCAGTATAGGTATAATCAAAGCAAGCTCCTTGATATTTTTTTAAAAATTGTGTTGGTGGTCTAGTGTTGTTTTTTGGTGTGTGTTTAATCTTCATTCTTAGAATTCATGCCTACCATTAATAAAAAAGCGAGTCACTATTATTTCCACATTTGAGATGATGATTTTTATGATTAAAAAATGTTATTCCTTCGATACCAAAGTGACATTGGCTAGAGTCCAATAAAAGGATTACAGAAACTGCAAAACAAAGTTGACTTTGTCTTACAGAAATCTCTACAAACAAAAAGCTATGTTTACAGTGTAAAGAGTATAACATATATAAAAACAAATTTCACCATCCACAGTATTATTATATAAACAGCATTGTAACATAGCACGTTTTTTTACAAAAACTTAAATAAGAAATGTCAGCAAATAAAATAATTTTGTAAAAACGTGCTATTCTCTAGTGCCAGTTCTGATGCAATGAATCATATTTGGTTTGTTTTCCAGCCATTCTCAGATACAGAGCTAAAGCAGCTATTATTCATACCTGAGGCTAGACTACAACATTACTGAATTATTTAACCTGACAAGATGTCAAATGCCATTTATAATCAGCCAATATCTACACTTCCATGGAATGCTGGCAAATCTTTTCTTCTCCTCTCAGACCCTTTGTTGGGTATTTGAGGGAATTAATGCCCTGTGCCACTGCTATGGCTAATTCAACATCATCTTGGAAATAATTCTGAGAACTTCCCGAAAATTATGTGTCACATTGTGCATTTCCTTCTTCCTTAATATGTGTGTTCTATAGTTCTTCTTATATTTTATTATCAAGTGTCTTCTCTCTTCTACTGCTGGAAAAAACTATAATTTTTTAGATTAGATTCCCTACAGTGTGGAAACAGGCCCTTCAGCCCAACAAGTCCACACCGACCCTCCGAAGAGTAACCCACCCAGACCCATTTCCTTCTGACTAATGCGCCTAAAACTATGGGCAATTTAGAATGGCCAGTTCACCTGACCTGCACATCTTTGGACTGTGAGGAAACTGGAGTACCTGGAGGAAACCCACGCAGACACGGGGAGAATGTGCAAACTCCACACAGACAGCCACCCAAGGCTGGAACTGACCTGGGTTCCTGGTGCTATGAGGCAGCAGTGCTAACCACTGAGTCACCATACCACTCATAATGGATGCAATTAGACAATACCTTATATAAACAGACAATCTTCATTAAAAAAAAGAACTGCAGATGTTAGATCTCAGAAACAAAACAGATATTGCTGGGAAAACTCAGCAGTTCTGGACCTGAAACATTAATGTTGCTTTCTCTCCACAGATGCTGACAGACTTGCTGAGCTTTTCAAGTCAATCTTCGTGCCTGAGTTGAGGCACTGAGGAGCTAAATATGCCTGTATAAAATTAGCTGGCTTCAACAAATTTGTTTTCTTCATTCATGGGATGTGGGCTTAGTTGTCTGGGTCAGTATTTATAAGTCTTCCCTAATTGCCTCTCAGGCATGTTAGGACCACTTCAGAGGGCAGCTAAGAGTTAACCACATAGTTGTGGGTCTGGATTCACATGTAGACCAGTCCAGGTAAAGACGACAGATTTCCTTCCCTACAGAACTTTAGTGATCCTGATGGGATTTTACAACAATCGACACTGGTTACATGGTTGAAATTAGGCAAGCATTCAATTCCAGATTTTTACTGAATTTAAATGTCACCACAGTATGATTTGAGAGCATTATCCTGGTGTTCTGAGTTACTAGTCCACTATCATTACCACTACGCCACTGCATCCCCACTCTGTTCATTTCAAGTTCTACATTGTATTTACAGTTTACAATGCTTCCAGATTTTGTATCATGCGCAAATTTTGAAATTGATCCCTGCACACCAGGATTTAGGTATTAGTATTTGTCAGGAAAAGCAAGGGTCCTAATACTGATCCCTAGAAAACTCCACAACAAACCTTCCTCCAGCCGAAAAAAAATCTATTAACTATTACTCTCTTTTTCTATCAATGAAATGAAATCAGTCTATTCATGTCATTTTCAGGTAGTTCAGGCACATCTTTCAAAGATGATCACTTGATGATTGGGAATGGACATTTTGATTTGCTTTATCCCTTTACAGTCATAGCGCCAAAATTAATGACAGCACCTTCACCATTACCCTATCTGAGATCAGCAAATGTATAATAGGTATGATTGTACATGATCTACAATTCTAATCACGTGGCTGAGTTCTAGACGAAGCAATTCACTAAGTAATTTACCTATCTCCAATAAACTTTGTGATTTTGATTTTGATTTGCATCAACAATTTTGTTTTGTATCATTTTCATTGTTAAAAATTATGCTTAAACATAAAAAATGAGAAATCATTCTACAAAGTTTACACATGATTATACAGGGAGACTGGAGGTATAATGGTAGGATGAAGTGGGCACTGCAGATGCTGGAGATTAGAGTCAAGATTAGAGTGGTGCTGGAAAAGCACAGCAGGTCAGACAGCATCCGAGGAACAGGAAAATTGACATTTCGGGCAAATGCCCTCCTGGAAGGAACCAATGAACCAGTGAAAAACTGTTCATTGCCTGTATCCTGTTATTTCAGTCAAATAAAGATGAAAAAATTGCAGATACTGTAAAGCAGGAGCAAGGGCAGAGGATGCTCATGGGTCTGGCGGCACCTGTGAAGAAAAATCAGGAATTGGAGGAGCCGGTGTTGGACTGGGGTGGACAAAGTTAAACATCACACAACACTAAGTTATAGTCCAACAGGTTTATTTGGAAGCATTAACTTTCAGAGAGCTGCTCCTTCATCAAGTGGCTGGGAGCAAGAGTTTATAGCAAAAGATTACAGGGTCATGCAACTGAAATGATATTTTAAACAAACCTAGATTGCTGTTAAGTTCTTCATCTTTTAGAATGGGTTACAGGTTTCGGTTCATTAATATGTAAATCCCAAAATTTCTTTTAAGTCACATTCTTGACATAACTTAAGCTTTTATAAAAAAAGGTGACATCTCTGCTCAAACAGTGCATTAAATGTGTGAGGGTTACAATCTGTCTGTACTTCAATCTTGAGTCAGATTGGTTCTATTTCCAAAGTGGAATTTATAAAATATTACATAGATTGACTGCTTGCATTGACTGCCTGCAGATTGTGTGCCTTTTGAGCAAAATAGAACGCATCAGCAAACATAATTCTGCAAATACAAAAGCTTGATAAAGCTTTTGAGTGTGATGAAGTATAAGCCTGTGAAAGGGTGTGTGCATGGGTGTGAGTGTGGGGGCTGTATGTGTGAGTGTCTGAGTGAGATTGTGTGTATGAGAGAGGGTCTGTGTGAGTTTGTGCATATGTAAGAGTGTGTGTGCATGTGTGCTTGTATGTGTGTGAGAGAGTGTATAGTGTAGTGGGGTCACCTGTTGTGTGACATGAACCCAAGGTCCCGGTCGAGACCATCCTCATAGGTACCAAACTTGGCTATCAGCCTCTGCTGGGCAACTCTGCGTTGTTACGTGTCTCAAGGTCTGCCTTGGAGGATGGTCACCGATGATCCAAGACCAAATGTCCTTGACCGCTAAAGTGTTCCCCAAGAGGGAACACCCCTGTGTTGTGCGGTGTCCTTCAACCGTTGTTGTAGCATCTGCCTGGTCTCACCAATATACGACGCCTTGGGGCATCCTTGCCAACAGCATATGAGATAGACAACATTTGCTGAATCACGTGAGGACCTGCAGTTGTTTAAAGGCGAGAAGTAGAGGAGTAGGGAAGATCTCGGCCCTATACAATGATATCAACAAGTTTCATCCCATAATCAGACTTACCATTCTTTAGTATCTGTCTCATTCTTGGACACATGTATCTTCATCAAGGATGCGGACCTCAGTATCTCACTCTACCACAAACCCAAGATAACCTTACGATGCTACACTTCTCTAGCTTCCACCCGAAGCATATTCAAGCAGCCTTCCCCTACAGACAAGCCCTACACATATACAGGATCTGTTCAGATGAGGAGGAATGCGATGGGCACCTGAAGGTGCTCAAGGATGCCCTCATAAGAACAGGGTACAATGCTCAACTCTTCGATTGCCAATTCCGATGTACCACAGTAAGAAACCAGAGTGACCTCAGTACTTCCTGGGAGCAGAGAAATGTTCTTCGCAGCCTGAATCTCGCCAAGACCTTCCCATGCCTCCACTTCTGACCGTTAAGCAACTGCCGAACCGTAAACAGACCATTGTTCTCAGCAAACTGCCCAACCTTCAAGACAACATCGATCACAACACCGTACATCCCTGTCAGGGCAACCACTGCAAGACTTATCAGAGTGTCAACATGGATACCACCATTACATTTGGGAATACCATCCACCATGTACGTGGCAGGTACTCATGTGACTCAGCCAATGTTGTCTATATCATACGCTGCAGGCAAGGATTCCCCGAGGCATGGTGCATTGGTGAGACAAGGCAGACACTACAACAACAGATGAATGGACACTGTGTAACAATCACCAAACAGGGGTGTTCCCTTCCAGTTGGGGAACACTTCAGCGGTCAGCGACATTCGACCTCGGATCTCCGGGTGACAATCCTCCAAGGCAGACTTCGGGATACGGAACATCACAAATTGGCCGAGCAGAGGCTGATAGCCAAGTTCGGTACTCATGGGAATGGCCTCAACTGGGACCTTAGGTTCATGTCGCACGACAGGTGACCTCACTACACTATACACTGTCTCACACACATTCTGTCTTTTTGTAAATATTTTTATTGAGAAAAAGATCTTGAATTTTTTACAAAATTATAAAACTACTACAAGGTAGGATAACAATCATATAACAACAAATAACAGTAAACAAATTGCTACTCTATTCCACAAACAGTTTAAAAGAAAATAAAGAAAAGAAAAAGAAAACCCATACCCATATAATTCAATAAATACATTAAATTTCAAGAACTAAATAAAATCGAATTGAACCAAGGCAAATTAAACTAAATTAAGTTACAACACTCAGCACAACCCCACCAAAGCTCCTCATCACCAGGAGCATCTGTTGGCATACCTCAGGGGTCCCCTGCCCACCAGACATAGCCCAACAGACATACACAAAGGCCCTGACCAATATAGCCGACAACTTTGTGTCTATATAGTTCAAAAAGGGCCGCAATGACCTATAAAAAAATTCCGTTTTCTGGTGCACCATACTTGTAAGGAAATCCGGGGGATATGCTCCATACCTAACCTATGCCAACCCGAAAGCCCTGGTGGGTTTTCCGATATCCTGTTCAACAGTTTCTTCCCATGCGCATCCAAAGAGGGGAGATTCGGCAAACCCAAGAGAGGGGACACCGGATCTATCTTGATCTCAGTTCCCAAGACCCCTTCCAAGACGCTCGCTATGGTGCCCCAACACCTACGAAGCTTCGGTCATATTAGAGACGCTCCTGTCTTAAATTTCGCAAGCCGTTCCGATGCCAAATAAACCTTGTGGAGTACCTTCAGTTACATAGCCTGCGTGCTATTGCAAATTGAAACCTAACTTACGTTCTCCCAAATATGCTCCCATGCCTCTGACGAGATCTCCACCCCCAGTTCCTGAGTCTACATCCCGCACAGCCACTCAATATCCTTTGAGACATTACCTCCTAATAAATGATAGAGGGTGCTAACCATAAGTGTACCTGTGGACTGAAGTATCCTCCTCTCTATCTCAGACATAGAGATCAACCAGTAATATAGTCTTTTTCTGTACAAAGTCCCTAATCTGAAAATAATGAAAGAGGTCCCTCCTAGATACTTCATATTTCTGCTCGAAAGACATCATGACCTCCCCCTCAAATTAATCTCCCAAACAGGAGACTTCTCTAGACTCCGAGAGCCTAAAGCCAAAATCCATCGATCCTGGCCGGAATCCTGGCATTCCTACTATGGGAATAAAAGGGGAAGTTTTTTGTAAATTGCCCTCACTTTGTCACATCATTCTCCATGCTTTAACCGTGTTAAGGACAATCAGATTTCTACAATTCTCCATAACAGTCCTCATCTTGGCCATAAACAACAAATTAATGAGGGGGCATTCTGCCTGGGAGGCCTCAATGTCCAGCCAAATTGACCTCGGATCCTGGCAAGCCCAGTCAGTCACATAGGATAATATAGAATTCATTGATATTTCTTAAAATCTGGAAGTCCACACCCCCCATCCCCTGCAGAAGCTGCAATTTGGTAAGCTTAATAAGAGATCGCCTGTGACGCTCAGGCCCAACTGTTAAGCCTCTGTAGCACTTGCTTTGGTATTCACATGGGATATAATAAACGAGGAAGAACATTTATTTTAACCAGAGCTATTCTACCCAACCAGGATATCGGAAGATCCTCCCAGGGCTGGAGGTCCTGTCTTATTTTGTCTCGCAACTGCACAAAATTAGCTTTATATAATTGATCAAAGGCCGAGGTAATAAAAATGCCTAAATACAGGAAACCTCCCCGTAACCACCTGAAAGGGAATTGGATTCCATCCCCGAGGTCAGGCCCTCTATCAAGAACCCCCACAGGCATGGCCTCTGCCTTCATAAAATTGATTTTATACCCCGAGAAAGAATCAAATAAATTAATCACTTGTATTAAACAAGGCACAGATATTGTTGGGCTAGTTAGAAAAAGAAGAGCATAAAGGGTGATGTTATGCCCCCCTGATCCGACCTCCAGGGCAATTATATTGGGTTCCATCTGGATAGCCTCTGCTAACGGCTCAATCACAAACATAAACAGCCTCTATCAATACTAAAATTGTCAGACCTTATACCATTAGTGAGAACTGCTGTTTTAGGGCCATTATATAATACTGCCACTCACCTGGCAAAGATCTCTCCAAGACCAAACCATTCCAGGACATAGAAGAGGACACTCCACTTGGTCAAACACTTTCTCTGCATCCAGGGAACTACCAGGCTCGGAATCGACCCTTGCTGGCATACCTGAACCATATTCAGTATTCTTCTAATATTGTTAGAAGACCTGCGACCTTTAATAAAACCTGTCTGGTCCTCCATTATAATGGAAGGCAAGACCTCCTCCAACCTAAATGCCAGCATTTTCGACAATATTTTAACGCCACATTTAATAGCGATATGGGCCTGTACAAAGTACAATCCTCCGGGGCATCCCCTCTCTTGAGAATAAAGGAGATATTTGCTTCTTTCGGAAAGGATGGGAGGCAGTCTGACTGTACGAATAATGTAAATATCCAACATTGGCACGGCCAGCATGTTTATGTTTACAAACTCTTCATAAAACTCGCTCTGAAATCCATTTGGGCCGAGCACCATACCGCTCTGGAGCTGCCTCTCCTCCTGTATCTCTTAGATTGTCAGGGGAGCATTCAAAGGAGACGCCTGCTCCGAAGTTACACATGGGAGGTCCATAGTCTTAAAAAAGGACTCCATCTTCACCAATCTGTCCTACAGCTCTCCGACTGGTACAACTCAGAGTAGAATTTCCTGAATGCCACGTTAATCTTTTTGGAATCGCAAGTGAGAGTACCAGCACACTCTCTGATAGATGTGATAGATTGGGGGGTACTCTTCTTTCTGTCCAGATACACCAAATAGCTACCCAGCTTTCACCATACTTGAATAACTTCTGTTTCACCCAGGAGATCTCCCTCTTTGCTGTTAGGGTGAGTGCAGAGTTCAGTGTAGCCCTGAGGGCTGTAATCCACTGCAACTTGGTCACAGACAGTCTGTCAAAGTATGATGTCTCGGCTGCCTTCAGCCAGACCACAAGTACACATTACTGCTCTCCCCTCTGCCGCCTCCGGGTCGCCGAGTAAGAAATAATCAAACCCTTGCAGAAGCCGACAGGTTACTGGCCATACTCGAATTAATATCTCAAAAAATTTTAAATTCCCGCGCAAAATACTCAGTAAACTTACTGTCCTTCAAGAGGAAAGGATCCATGTGCCAATGCCGCGAGCCTATCCCATTACCACCAGCTTAACCTCCATGTACACTGCTGCATGATCAGAAATGGCTATGTTCTCAATTCTACAGAACAGCACCAAAGTCAAAAAGGCCGATGGAGCAAATAACATGTCAATCCTAATGTAGCACTTGTGTGGGTTAGAGAAAAAGGTGAAGTCCCTACCCTCAGGGGAAGACATCTCCACACATCCACCAGCCCCAGCTCTCCACTCAGATCCACAGTTGCCTGGATTGCGAGGATAGGCCTGTGAGACCCCAGGCATCCTATTTACCTCTGGGTCCGTAAGACATTTAAAGTCTCCCCCATACTCATATGGCGCAGTCCAAGGGCCATCAACCTGGAAAGTGTACTGTTAAAAATTTGAGGGGGTGTACCAGGGGAACAATATACGTTCAAGATCCCATACTCCTCTCCATGTATTAAAGCTTTAAGGATCACAAACCGCCCATATTTGTCCTTAATTTGGTCTAAGAGCTGAAATGGGAGACTCTTCTGGTTAAGTACAGCAACCCCTCTGCTTTTAGAATTAAAGGACGAGAAAAACACCCGGCTGAATCCTCCTTGCTTAAGTTTAAATGCTCCTTATTGGTTAAATGTGTTTCTTGCAGCAAGGCTTCATCGAATTTTTCTTTTCTAAGACTTGAAAGTATCTTCTTTCTCTTAAACGGTGAATGACTCCCCTTAATATTCCAGGTGCACCATTTAAACGAACTATTAGCCATAGCCGTCCAAGAAAGCCTGTGATCCCCCTACACCCCGCCCGGGAGGAAGAACCCTGCTCATAACGCACCGAGCGAAAACAGTAAACAGTTCATATAAACTAGAAAATACAACTCCAAAAACTACCAAATCAAAACTTCTAACAACTACTTCTAAAATGAACCAACACATAAAACAAATAAGAGGAGACTTTCCCCCTTGTCCACAGGGGGCACTCACTCAACGCACTAACCCCTCCATCGTGCCTTCTAGATGAAGCTGCGCACAAACCAAGACAAAACAAAGTAAAACAAAAATTCCATGCATCTTAAAACAAGAAAATTAAAAGTGGGTATTCAGCCTGTCCCATCCATACTTTGACCCTCGGCAATCCTGGGAGATAACCCATCCCCACACTCACCCTCCCCATTATATACCAAGACAGAGAAAAGAAAACAGAATGATCAAAAAAGGATAATGGGAGGGGAGAAAGAAGGAAGAATAGAGAGAAAAACAAAAAGAACAAATCTAGGTAAAACAGGCAAACCACAGGGAAAAAAACAAAGTAAACACTATTGTCTGTATTATTTGAGCCGGCCAGTCAATTTTAAAGTATCCTGGAAGTCCTTTGCCTTTTCCAATGAGTCCCTCCGTGGCTGAAACGTAATATTGCCGGATACCTGAAAGAGTACTGAATATTCAAGTCCTTCAGCCTCCTCTTGCCATCACAGCCACAGAAAAGTCTTGGAAGAACATTATTCTTGATCCCTTCTAAATCAGGGCCTGTGGATCCTTCCCCAGTGCTATGGAAGCTTCCAACACTATTTTCTTCTCTCTATAGTGCTGGAGTCGCACCAGGACCGGGCGGGGGCGCTGGTCCAATCTGGGCCTGCACACTGTGACCCAGTGGTCCTGCTCGAACTGCACCTAGCCCGCTCTGACTTCGAACCTCAAAACCTGCAGGAGCCATTGCTCCAAAAAACCAACTAGCTGGCCTTCTTCGTCCCGTTCCGGCAACCTGACCAGGCGGATGTTCTTCCAACAGCCTTGATTTTCGAGATCGTCAACCTGCTCCACCAAGGCCCAAACCTGCCATTCCAAGGCCTGGACCTGACCCACCGAGGCTTCTGCCGTGTTTTCGGAAGCCACCGTCCGCTCCTCCACGCACTGCCCGAGATGCTGGAACCCCTGGTCATGCTTCTGCAGCATGGCCAAGATCGGTTCCAGCCTGGTCTGAGTCTCCTCCATCACTGATTCAATCTTCTCTCTGAGTTTCACAAACTTCGAGACCAGGCTCTGCTGCACAGGTAAGTCCCCGGGATGTAGCAGAGAGCGGCGGGAGCTGGGCGGAAGTAAAGTCGGAGCACAAAGCCGGTTGGGACGGTAAATGATTGTTATTTAAGAACTTACCTTGACGCCAACGGTCTTTTTGCAGCAGAGAGCGGCGGGAGTTGGGTGGAAGTGAAGTCGGAGCGCAAAGCCGGTCGGGAAGGTAAGTGATTGTTATTAAAAGTCCACAGACTTGCCCCAAAAAGAGGGTCCAAGGAAGTTCCTGTGGATTGAAGAGTGAGGCTTTAGCTAAGGAGTCTTTGACAAGGAGGTTGAGCAAAGTGATTACGCCACAGTTGAAGAGGGTGTAGATATGACTGCCAAGCTGGTTCAGTGTGCTACGTGCTTAATGTGGGAGGTCAATGATTCTGGTGTGTCTGGCTTGTATAAGTGTGGAAAGTGTGTGCACATTCAGCTACTGACAGAGCATATTGCAGCACTGATGAAAGAACTCGAGGATCTTAGGCTCATCCGAGAGAACGAGATCTTTCTGGACAAGACCTTCAGCGAGGTTAATACACCGACCATACCAGAAGAGAGCAGAAGAGACAGACGATGAGGAACGCAGAGAGGAGACAGGTGCAAGAGACGCCGGGGGAAGCATCTGTCAGGAACAAGTTAAATCTTTTGGAAACAGTAGAGACAGATGACACTGCCAGTCCGCGAGGCAGCCAGGTCTGTCAATCAGAGGTTGGTGTGGAGGCAGAGCAGAAGAGTCGGACATCGCACAGAGCCGTGGTAATAGGGAACTCCATAGTGAGAGGAACTGACCGGGGTTTTTGTGACAGCAGACGGGACTTAAGGATGGTGTGTTGCCTTCCTGGTGCCAGGGTTAAAGACATCACAGACAGAGTGCAGGAAATCCTCAAGGACGAAGGTGAAGAGCCAGAGGTGGTGGTATATGTCGGCACAAGTGATGTCGGGAAGAAGAGGAAGAACAAACTACAGCGGGACTTCAGAGACCTAGGAAGAAGGCTGAAAAGCAGGATGTCCAGGGTAGTTATCTCTGGTTTGCTTCCAGTTCCTCGGGCTGGTGAGGCCAGAAACAGGGAGATAATGGACTTGAGTGTGTGGCTGGGGAACTGGTGCAGGAAGCAAGGATTTAAATTCTTGGATCACTGGGGTATGTTTTGTGGTAAGCATAAATTATACAAGAGAGACGGTTTGCACCTTAATAGGTTAGGGACCAGCATTCTGGCAGACAGGTTTGCTACTGCAACACAGCTACGTTTAAACTAAGTAGCGGGTGGGAGGGGACAAACTGGATGTTTAAGAAGGAAATTGAAGGGAAAGTTAGAACAAGGGAAATCAAGAAAGACAACTATCAATGAGGCAGAAAACTCAGAAAGGGATCATGCTGTAAGGTTGAGTGAAATAGGAGTTGATGGGAAGGGTGAGGGCAGTAACAAATTAAAAATACTATACA
>NC_057723.1:38620012-38622753 GCF_004010195.1 Chiloscyllium plagiosum
ATGTTCTGCCCCAGAGGGCAGTGGAGGCCCCGTCTCTGGATTCATTTAAGAAAGAGTTGGATAGAGCTCTCAAGGATAATGGAATCAAGGGTTATGGAGATAAGGCAGGAACAGGATACTGATTTAGGATGATCAGCCATGATCATATTGAATGGTGGTACAGGCTCGAAGGGCAGAATGGCCTACTCCTGCACCTATTGTCTACTGTCTATTGTGGTCGTGGGTGTGTCCATTGCTGTAGGGGAGCGGCCTGCTTGTTGCAACCCTCGCTGTCCTTTTCCATTGGTCATCTTCCTTAAACAACATAACTCATACACTGCAATTCTGGGGATCTAAACCTGCTGATTTTTACCACAATAACTAAGAAAGGGAGGGTAAATGCCCCAGTTTGCCTGGGTTATGGTGCAGAGCATAGCAGGGTAGCCCTACTGGATCGCAGCCATCTTGGATATCCCCACACATATTCTTACATACTCACACAATCACGCATACGCTTCTCTCATACACACAATCTCTCTCATATATACACACACATGCATCCCCCACACTCACACCCATGCATACACCCGCTCACAGGCTTATACTCCATCACACTCACACACTTTACCAAGCACGCATACACGCACACAATCTCTTATGTGCACTCACACACACTTACACGCAGACATTCGAACTCTCTCTCTTGCTCACACACACACACATAAGTCTCTCTCTGGGGTGAATTTGCATTTGCAAAGTTCTATTTGCAGATACATTCTATTTTGCTCAAAAAGCGGACAATCTGGAGACAGTCAAAGGAGTCAATCTCTGTAATATTTTATAAATTCCACTTTGGAAATAGGACAAGTCTGGCTTAAAATTGGGATTGACAGACTCTAACCCCACACCTTTAATGCAGTGTCTGACTTACAGACTCTAAGTTCACATCTTTAATGTATTTCTGAGCTGAGATTCACCCTTTTTATATATAAAAGCTTAGGTTATCTCAAGAATATGACTTAAAAAAAGTTCTGGGATTTTCATATTAATGAACTGAAACCTGCAACCCATTCTAAGATGAAAGACTAGGTTTGTTCAATATATCATTTCAGTTGCATGACACTATAAGCTTTTGCTATAAATTCTGTGTCTATGGTCCTGCCTGACTAAGGAGCAGCACTCCGAAAGCTAGTGCTTCCAAATAAACCTGTTGGACTATAACCTGATGTTATGTGAGCAAACATCAGTCTTAACCTTTCAGGTCCAGCGACCCTTCCCCCAGTTTTCCTTTACCCCCAGGTTGCCAGACCTGCTGGGTTTCTCCAGCAGGTTCTGTTTTTCTTCCATGTTACTCCAGCCATTTGGTTTGTCGCCAGCAAAAAATTATTTTTAATTTTTTGTAAATATCTCTCAGTCATTTAATCAGATTATCGGGCATCCCTTCGGTTGTTATTCAGCTAATGACACTTTACTCACACCGTCTAACACCCTTGGTCACCTGCAGAGACTTACTATTCAACACTTCACTCACATCATTTGTGTGATCTTTTGATCTCTCTGCTCTTGATCTCTCTGTCCACAAGTGCAGTGTTCTGTGTGCTTCCCTCTCACTTCACCTGACAAAGAGGCTACACTCTGACCGCTTGTGATTTAAATAAATTTGTTGGACTATAACCTGTTGTCGCCCGATATCTGACTTTGCCCACCCCCAATGCAACACCGCCTGTTTTACATTGGACAGTTGTCTGGGAAGGGTTCAAAATTGATAAGGAAGAAGTTTTGGATATGCTATTGGCACCTAAAGTTCACAAAACTCTGGGACCAGCCAAGATGCAGTCAAGGAAATTAGAAAGAAGTGAGAGTGAGAATTGCGGAGCACTGACCATATCTTTCAGTCTTCCCTTGACTCAGGTGTGAGAAGACTGGAGAATTGCAAAACTCACACCTTTGTTCAAATAGGCTTGGGGTGGCAGGGTGGCATAGTGGTTAGCACTGCTGCCTCACAGCACCAGAGACCCGGGTTTAATTCCTGCCTCAGGCAACTGTCTGTGTCGAGTTTGCACATTCTCCTTGGTATGTGTGGGTTTCCTCCGGGTGCTCCGGAAAAATGTGCAGGTTAGGTGAATTAGCCATGCTAAATTGCCTGTAGTATTAGGTGAAGAGGTAAAGGTAGGGGATGGGTTGCTCTTCGGAGGGTCAGTGTGAACTTGTTGGGCTGAAGGGCCTGTTTCCACACTGTAAGTAATCTAATCTAATCTAATCTAAAAGGTAAGCCCAGCAATTACAGACTAGTTTGTTGGCTTTTCAAAAAATAATTGCTTGCGTTTGTATAGTGCTTTTTACAAACAACATTTATTTAAAAACTGCTTTATAGTGAATTACATTTTTTGTCATGTAATGACTATATTGGAGTGGTACCTCCAAACGGACCCCACCACCAAGGATATATTTCCCTCCCCTCCCCTATCAGCATTCCGTAAAGACCACTCCCTCCGTGACTCCCTCGTCAGATCCACACCCCCCACCAACCCAACCTCCACTCCCGGCACCTTCCCCTGCAACCGCAGGAGGTGCAAGACTTGCGCCCACACCTCCCCCCTCACCACCCTCCAAGGCCCCAAAGGAAACTTCCATATCCGCCACAGATTCACCTGCACCTCCACACACATCATCTATTGCATCCTCTGCACCCGATGTGGCCTCCTCTATATTGGGGACACAGGCCGCCTACTTGCGGAGCGTTCCAGGGAACACCTCTGGGA
>NC_057723.1:38622873-38678489 GCF_004010195.1 Chiloscyllium plagiosum
CCCCTCCCCCAAGTCCCTCCTCCCTACCTTTTATATTAGCCTGCTGGACAAACTTTCCTCATTCCTGAAGAAGGGCTTATGCCCGAAACGTCGATTCTCCTGTTCCCTGGATGCTGCCTGAGCTGCTGCGCTTTTCCAGCAACACATTTTCGGCCCTGATCTCCAGCATCTGCAGACCTCACTTTCTCCTACAGTGAATAGCAACCCTGCCTCTGAGCTGGAGGCACTGGGTTCAAAGCCCACTCCAGGACATAATAGCCACAGAAGGTGCATTCATAATATAGACAAAAATATTGAATATTGACTTGTAAATTCTAACAACTTATGCCAATGGCAGGTGGTAAGAGCAGGGCAGATTCCTGATCAGATCAGACATGTGATTGCTAGAAAATGGAACCTCTGTCATAGCTCCAGACAATGACATACATGTGAAAGTGTATGTTGTCACTGCAACTCAAACTACATGAGGGATTGGTTGGCTCAGTTGGCTGTTGTAGATCAGATTGGAGTCAATAGAATGGGTTCAATGCCCATTCCAACTGGAGTGAACACAGGACCCTTATGGTGGAAATTGTGGCATTGTGGGTCAGACCTTCCTTCAGGCAGAGAACTCAAGAAGGAGAAAGTGAAGACTGGAGATCAGAGTTGAGAGTGTGGGTACTGCAAAAGTAGGTCAGACAGCATCCGAGGAGCAGGAGAATCGATGTTTAGGGCATTTAGAAGCCTCATTCCTGATGAAGGGCTTATGCCCAAAATGTCGGTTCTCCAGCTCCTTGGATGCTACCTAACCTGCTGTGCTTTGCCAGCACCACCCTCTCGACTCTGATCTCCAGAATCTGCAGCCCTCACTCTCTCCCAGTTGATTCTAACCCTACTGCAAGGCCTCTTTCAAGTTTGCCTACCTTGAAGAAGTTCGCCTCTCTCAACAAGCCTCATTCCTGATGAAGGGCTTATGCCCGAAAGGTCGGTTCTCCTGCTCCTCGGATGCTGCCTGACCCGCTGTGCTTTTCCAGCACTACACTCACGACAGAGATCCTAAGAAGAAAATTTATTGTTTTGGTGCTCACTGGCTAGAAAATAAAATAGTGGGGTATTACAGGCAGCAAATTCACCACTGTCTGTATTACATCCAATGCAAAAATTAAAAATCTACCCCAAGTCAAAGCCAGATATATGTGAAATCAACCACAACATGGCGTTGAATATTAAAGCACATTCTTGAGTTAAATACAGAAAGAGGTATTGGCTCTTGATCCGTAGTCCAAGATGACAGCTGTCTGTTGAGAGATGGCCGGCGAAGAAGGTCAGGAAAGTGGCAATGGAAGATTTTGATGATGATCCTGAAGAGTCCAGTGAACACACACACCCGCTCACCAACCTGTTGCCCTGGCTGCAGTTGGTAAGGCCATTGAGATAATCCAGGATTTCACACCACAGCACGAAAACACACAAAAAAGTTTAACTTCATGGCAGATTCACAAACGAGAACAAGCTAAGGAGAAAAAGGCCATTGAGATTTTTTTCAGAGTTTAAGAGAACATTTGACAATGTATTTTACTGCACAGGACGAGGCCAATGTCAGGCACGTAAATATAAAGGCGTTTTTCAAAGCTTTTGCTGCATTGCTATGTTCTCATTTTGACTTAACACAGAGCATGACTGTAGATAAATAAGGTTACATAGGGGCTTTCGCAGATATCTCAAAGTTCCAAGTAACCTGTATTTGAGGGCAGGACCCGTGCAATCATAATTTTACTTCTTGTAAAGAAGTAGTGACAGTGCCTTAATGGACTCTTTGAAGAAAGTGAAGAGAGGCACAAAGGATAGGCATGAGCTTAAAGTCATATAACCATACAGTTCAGGAGAGGTCCTTCAGCCCACAGAATCTGCACCAGTAAAAACTCCTCTAAGTCTACTCTAGTCTCATTTTCCGGTACTTGACCCACAAACTTGAATGTGAAAAGAATGTGGCTGTAAGAATGGCTCCCTTTTTGAGGTATCTTAGGTGTGGGAGGTGATTTCTTCAAATTCCAAAAGCAGTAATTACTGTCTTATAAACTGTTGCATTGTTTTGGAACTTGGGGGAAAAAGATCAAAGCAACGGTGCTTTAAAAAGGAGGAAGACAGACAAAGGCAGTGATCACATGGTCACAGAAAGAAACCTATACTGCTGTCTGATACTGATGTGAATCTGCACAGCTACTGGCTTTGCTATTTGAGTTCAAGTATCTCTGGACATCGGAGAGCATCTAAGAAAAATTCATAGCTGACTGTGGAGAAACATGTGTGCAAGAGCTTACAACACAGGAGCAGATAAATGCATAGCTTTTAAGTGTAACCTTGCTGTCTTTTTTAAATAGTGAGTAGAGTGAGTTCTTTTTGGTTATATGTTTTATTGAGATCTGTCTCTTGAATTGGAAGGGGACCAAAGTACTGCCAGGGAGATTTGCAAGAGCTGCTTAGGAGGATGTAAACTAGTAAGGTTGGGGGGTGGGGTGGGAGTGTGTGGTGAACCCAGGCAGATAGTGAGGAAAGAGATCAATCTGAGATTGGTAGTTGGGAAAAGAAGTTTGGCAAGTCAAACATTCAGGGCAGTCAGGGACAAAGCAGAGAACAAGGTAGGGCTGATAAATTAAACTGCATTTATTTCAATACAAGAGGCCTAACAGGGAAGGCAGATGAACTCAGGGCATGGTTAGGAACATGGGACTGGGATATCATAGCAATTACAGGAATGTAGCTCAGGGATAGCAATTACAGGAATGTAGCTCAGGGATAGCAATTACAGGAATGTAGCTTAACGTTCCAGGATACAATTGCTATAAGAAGGGTAGGGTGGGGAAAAAAAGGAGGGGAAGTGGCGTTTTTGATAAGGGATAGCATTACAGCTGCACTGAGGGAGGATATTCCTGGAAATACATCCAGGGTGAAATGTAAAATAAGAAAGGCATGATCACCTTATTGGGATTGTATTATAGACCCCCTTATAGTCAGCGGGAAATTGAGAAACAAATTTGTAAGGAGATTTCAGTTATCTTTAAGAATAATAGGATGGTTATGGTAGGGGATTTTAACTTTCCAAACATAGATTAGGACTGCCATAGTATTAAGGGTTTAGATGGAGAGGAATTTGTTAAGAGTGTACAAGGAAATTTTTTGAGTCAGCATGTGGATGTACTCACGAGGGAATGTGCAAAACTTGACCTACTCTTGGGAATTACGGCAGGGCAGATGACTGAGGTATCAGTGGGGGAGCACTTTGGGACCAGCGACTATAATTCTGTTGGTTTTAAAATAGTGATCGAAAAGGATAGACCAGATCTAACAGTTGAAGTTCTAAATTGGAGGAAGGCTAATTTTGACGGTATAAGGCAAGAACTTTCGAAAGCTGGTTGGGTGCAGATGTTCGCAGGTAAAGGGACAGCTGGAAAATGGGAAACCTTCAGAAATGAGATAACGAGAGTCCAGAGAAAGCATATTCCTGTTAGGGTGAAAGGAAAGGCTGGTAGGTATAGGGAATGCTGGTTGACTAGAGGAATTGAGGGTTTGGTGAAGAAAAACAAGAAAGCTTATGTCAGGTATAGACGGGATAGATCGAGTGAATCCTTACAAGAGTATAAATGCAGTAGGAGTATACTTGAGAGGGGAATGAGGAGGGCAAAAAGGGGATATGAGATAGCTTTGGCAAATAGGGTTAAGGAGAGTCCAAAGTGCTTTTACAAATACATTAAGGTCAAAAGGGTATGTGAATAGGTCCCCTCAAAGATCAGCAAGAAGGCCTTTGTGTGGAGCCACAGAAGATGGGGAAAGATACTAAATGAGCATTTTGCATCTGGATTTACTGTGGAAAAGAACATGGAAAATATAGAATGTGGGGAAATAGACGATGACAACTTGAAAATTGTCCATATTACAGAGGAGGAAGTGTTAAATGTCTTGAAACACATAAATGTAGATAAATTCCCAGGACCTGATCAGGTGTACCCGAGAACTCTGTGGGAAGCTAGGGAGGTGATTGCTGCTGGACCCCTTGCTGAGATATTTGTATCATCAGCAGGTAAGGTGCTTGAAGACTGGAGGTTGACTAACATGGTACAATTATTTAAGAAAGGTGGTAAGGACAAGCTAGGGAACTATAGACCGGTGAGCCTGATGACAGTGGTGGGCAAGTTGTTGGAGGGAATCCTGAGGGACAGGATTTATATATACTTGGAAAGGCAAGGGCTGATTAGAGATAGTCAGCATTGATTTGTGCATGGGGAAATCATGCCTCACGAAATTGATTGAGTTTTTTTGAAAAAGAAACCAAGAGGATTGATGAGAGTAGTACGGTGGACGTGATCTATATGGGCTTCAATAAGGGGTTTGACAAGATTCTCCATGGGAGACTGTTTAGCAAGGTTAGATCTCATGGAATACAAGGAGAACTAGCCGTTTGGATACAGAACTGGCTCAAAGGTAGAAGACAGAGGGTGGTGGTGGTGGAGGGTTGTTTTTTCAGACCGGAGGCCTGTGACCAGTGGAGTGCCACAAGGATCGGTGCTGGGTCCTCTACTTTTCGTCATTTATATAAATGATTTGGATGTGAGCTTAAGATGTATAGTTAGTAAGTTCGATTACAACAGGACTTGATCAAATGGGGCAAGGAGTGGCAAATGGTGTTGAATTTAGATAAATGCAAGGTGCTGCATTTTGAGAAAGCAAATCTTAGCAGGACTTATACATTTAATGGTAAGGTTCTAGGGAATGTTGCTAAACAAAGACCGTCGAGTGCAGATTCATAGCTCCTTGAAAGTAGAGTCACAGGTAGAAAGGATAGTGAAGGCGGCGTTTGGTGTACATTCCTTTATTGATCAACATTGAGAATAGGAGTTAGGAGGTCATGTTGCGGCTATACACTTGGTTAGACCACTTTTGGAATATTGTGTGTGGGATGTTGTGAAACTTGAAAGGGTTCAGAAAAGATTTACAAGAATGTTGCAAGGGTTGGAGGATTTGAGTATTGGAGTATTGGGAGGGCCTGAATAGGCTGAGGCTGTTTTCCCTGGAGTGTCAGAGGCTGAGGGATGACCTCATTGAGGTTTATGAAATCATGAGGGGCATAGATAGGATAAATAAACAAAGTCTTTTCCCTTGGGGATGGGGGAGTCCAGAACTAGAAGGCAAAGGGTGAGAGGGGAAAAGATATAAAAGGGACCTAAGGGGCAACTTTTTTTACGCAGAAGGTGGTGTGTGTATGGATTGAACTACCAGAGAAATTGCAACATTTAAAAGGCATGTGGATGGGTATATGAATAGGAAGGGCTTAGAGGGATACAGGCCAAGTGCTGGTAAATGGGACTAAATTACATTAGGATATCTGGTCAGCGTAGACAAGTTGGACCAAAGGGTCTGTTTCCATGCTGACTCTATGTTGGGCATTATGACAAATCGGAAATTGAGTAAAGGAAACCAGTATACAAAAGTGTGTTACTTATAGCTATTCTACACCTGAAGTTTTGCTGTTTTATGCCCACTCCATGATGTAGTTTCTCTTATAAAGACTCTATTCTGGACTAAAAACTATACATGGGAGTTTTCTACAATTAAGCTGGTTTAACTTCAATGGAAAATGAAACAAAGTTATAGGTACATTAGGGGATAAAACAAATTTTCCCAGAGTTTTGTTGCGACTTTTTGAACAATTGCTCCTCACTGTATCTTCAGATAGCATTAGTTTGAAAAAATGTATCAGAGCAAGGTGCAACAAAAATTGAAAAATTTCAGGGTAGATATTTACTAATCAATGTGTTCGGAGATGTCATGACAACTCTGGAGCAAATAAGATTGAACCGTGGCCTCCTAGTCAGAGGTCGGGACAGTACCATCATGCCACTAACAACTTTTTTTTTGCCTGTATCATTGACATGTGCTCAGCTACATCTGGGACCTCTGGAAGACTTTTCCTCTTAGCTGAAATCAATGTTCATGTAATATAATTGTTGGAAACCCCGAAAAAAGGCCTTTTTTTAAACTAGATTTTAGGCCACTTTTGTAGAGGGTAGTGGTTTAGCCAATACAGCATCCTGAGAATCTGTCCTTTTGTTCTATACATTCCAAACAAGAAAACATCCTGAAAATATCAATGCCGTCAAGCCCTCCAAGAATGCTATACTTTTCAATAGATTATCTCATTCATCTAAAAAGGTCCAGAGAATAAGCTTATTCTATTCAATCTCTCAGCATTGAAGTCAATCTTGCAAACCTTAATTATAGCCTAAATGCCAGAACTGTACAAATGGTGTGGACTCATCAGAACCCAGTTATAATTGCAGTTAGATTAACATGTCATTCGCTTTCCTAGTAGCTTGCTGTACTTGTGTTGACTTTGTTATTTGTGTACAATAACAAATCTTTTGGTCTATCAATATTTAACTGGAATCTCACCCGTTTAAAAATAATTATGTCATCTTCTTAACAAAGCAAGAATTTCCCTAAATGTGCAATCACAATATTGTTACAGCACAAGAGGTCCATTCAGCCCCTCATGCCTACACCAGTTCTATCTCCAAGTGCCAATCTCCATTGATTTCCCCCATCCCAAAGTACCATTTCTATCAAAATCATCCAATGCCCTCTTGAATGCCTCAATGGAACCTGCCTCCATATTTTCAGGCAGTGCATTCCAGATCTTAACTACTCATTGCATGAAATTTTTTGCCCCTTGCTTTATTTGTGCATCATTTTAAATCTATTAACAATCCCATTCATTGTTTAACTCCATTAGCTTTGCTGAAACCTGCACTAATAAGATCCTATAGGCTATTTGCCAGAAGGATAACTGGACCATCCAAGTAAACATTCTAGCAATAAAAGTAGAGCTGAAGTTGGAAATGCCACATCGAACTTACTACTGACACCCCAAAAGTCTAATCTGCAAGGCACAAATCTGGAGTGTGATGAAATACTCAATTTGCAGGTTCAAGAAAGTAGACATATCCTGGTCTTACTCATCTCTCAAAGAAAAGATTAAAAAGCTAAATTAATATGGAGTGGAATATGAAATGAACAAAAACAAAATACTGGATAAACTCAGTAGGTCTGGCAGCTCCTGTAGAATGCAAGAGTGTGCTAACAGAGTCCAATATGTCTCTTATTCATAAGAACTATACCAGACTCAATGTTAACTGTTTCTTTCCACAATGCAGTCAAACCTGCTGAGTTTCTCCAGCATTGTTTCAGATTTCCAACATTCACAATATTTTGTTTTCAAGAAGCAGAAAGCACAGAAGAGGCCTTACTCTAAAATCTAAGCAAGTCCCACTTTCCAGGACTTGGACCATACCTTAAAAATGAGATTACATTTCAAGTGCTTATCCAACACTTTTTGCCACCTCAACTACCTTCCCAGACAGACATTTTCTCCCTCTTCATTTACATCAGTGTTACATTTAATACCCTCCAATCTATAAGAACCAATGAAGAATCCAGGGAATTCCTGAAGAATAAAACCATGTAACTATCATCTTAAATGCCACTATTAAAAAAAAAACACACCAAGATTTAGAGACTTGCAACTTATTATTGTTAGCTTCAGCAGACTATACATTAGCTAAACCAACCCACTTTCTCCCACTTGAATGCGGAGCTACTGGTGGTGTGTAGTTGACAGTCATCAGGAACTTACAATAATGCACTCACTTAGAAAAGGACCGAAAAGTAAGAACAGGTGCAATGTTTTTTTTCCAAAGGATATCCTATTTGACAAACTTAAGTATGAGGAAGTACCTCTAGGTAGTTAAAAAGAGGAACCTGTAGATGTAACAATGGAATTGAATTTAAGGCATTCAAGATGATGCCACACAAGCTTAATATAAGAGATAAGGGCTCCTGTTTGCAAAAAAAGATGTAGACAAGTTGCGTGAACAAGGGGCAGGTAGGGAGCCATGTGGAATTGAGGGTATTCATTCATTAGTAAGAATAAGAAATCCTAAATCTGAATAGTAGAGCAGGCTCCATGGATTGTATGGTCTTTTCCCACACCTACTTCCAACAACAAAATTCTAAAAATACTTGTAAAAGCTGAAGAGTTGGATTCTAGTAATAACTTTAAAAGTATCAAAGATTAGGCATGCACATCTGGTAACACTTTATGTTCCCTTTCTCAAATTTGAGATCATATTATAAAGACCAGAACCAGATTAATATTTTTATTTAAAAATACAGAGTAAATACAATCACAGATGAAAACAAATCCAATGCATTTGGATTTTATACTGAAAACACAACTCAAAATAGAAAAAGCTCAATTCACGTTAATAAAAATCTATAATTCACATCTATTTACACAATTACACACATACAAGTCTAACCTTGAAAAAGGGTGTTACAAAATGGTTGGAAGCAATGAAAAAAAAAACACAAGCCACAGAATAACAAGTGTAGAGAACTGCATAGACCAACTTCTAAAATACTTAAGTTATTTTATCTGGAGAACATTTTGACAGAAGCAGAAATAGATAAAATAGGGGCAATACACATCAGGGCACTGATAGTTAACATTACAAACTTGCACCAGAACTGTTGGAATACACAGAGGCATGAGGAACGCAACCAGATTAGCACACAGTCTTTAGTGTACTGTTATCATTTATATTCACAATATTGTAACATTCACTTACTAACTGATTCATCAAGAGCATAGTAGTACACTTGACTATGGTTTATGCAGGACCATCTTATTACATTCTTAACCAGAAATTGTTGAGATCAGCAGCACATTTGGATAAAGACAGACCATCAAGATAGTTTGGATGCAGGAAAACAAAGTAGGCAGGAAGTACAACGAATGTGCGTGCAAAATTACAGACCTGTTTGCATACTTAGTAACTAGATAAGTTCCTCTTCATTACCCCTCCAGAATAGTTAAAACTTTTGATAAATATTTAAGTCACATACAGGTGTATGCTTCTTAAAATCGACACAGGTTTTTAAAAAGTCAGTGCAAACCTGGTCAAGGTTTGTCGCTAGTTGATGTACTATAAAGTCTGCAGGAATGTCTTCACCTGTTAATGAGAAGTAATGTTATGGTGAGATTACCTGCTACAGATATCCTATTTAACTATTAAGTATATCACTTATCAATTGAGTAACAAGATTAACTTGCGAGAATTTTTAAAGTTAATTTTAAAAATACTGAAGCAAACCAGTTGTAGGAAGTAAACAAATAAAATTTGCAAAAAATTCAGAAAACCCCAGATTAAGAATAAAACAGATGGTTAAAAACAAAATAGATGAAAAGAACTCAAATATTTGAAAATATTGGCTAGACCCACCCAAGTAATAAAAATCTTATATATTAAAGACATATTCTGACTAAATATCTTTAAGAATACATCAATTTTTTCTCTATTTGATTGGTTAGTTAGTTAGCATTTTGCTGGGACAACACCATGAGGAAACTACTTTATCCAGTTAGCCATTCTTCAGATTTGAGACAGAGTAAGGACTGAGGTTCTTGAAACAGAAATTTAAAACAGTACCTTTTCTAAAATGTCCTCTTGTTTGATCTTATCGTCTTTAAAATCTTCATTGACATCAAGCACCAAAATAGGAATGTCTTTCAAGTATTCAAAGTCAAGCCTGAAAGAGGTTAAAAAATTATAGTAGTTTTATTTTCTGGAGCTGGGTTATAGAAAAAAAAGACAGTGATATTACTGCGAGATACAATCTACTAGGATTAGGATATAACTTCCTCCAAAAAAAGGACAAAAATCTCAAGTTCAAATGGGTCCTACATACCTCATTGTTCGATTATAAAGCCAACATTCATGTTTGTAATGCAGCTTTTCTAGGTACTCCAACTCAATTCCCTGTTCCTCCTCCCTGCCTCTCAAATGAAGGCGCTCCATACATTTCTATCGGATACAGATGACAGATTTTTACCATGACTGGAATGTTGTTGACATTGCTACAGTTAGATGTTTTTAAAAAAGAAAAAAGTACAAAATGAATCAAATAAACCAGATTTTTACTTACTTCAGGGGTTGCTCGAAGGTAGATCAGGGCATCCAATTCAATTTGAGCGCCAAACTGGTTTAGTATCCAACCATGCCAATCTTGGTAAATCGCCCATTCAGTTTCATTAAGCTTGCCAGATTCAAACAAATGTGAGGCAAATATATACCTGTTTGGACAGAAAAAAAGCTAATAAACATTTCAAAAGCAAAGCATTCTGAATAATTACAAGAAAATAAAATCAGAACCAATTTTTTGACAGTTCTTTGCCTCAGGCAGGTTTGATATAGCACCATGGCCTGTATCACAGGCAGGCCAAAGAAGATCACAAATGAACAAAGATTGGTACCAGCAGCATACAATTCAATCTGATCCACACAGCAGACCAGTCAATGAAATCAACTAACCCACCTAAGATGTCAGAGGTGCTTTAACAAAATACATTTTATATTCATATTGGGGTTTGGAGAAAAAGATACATTTTATATTCATATTGGGGTTTGGGAAATCCCCCAACCAGGAATCTTGCTTGCTCTTGCAAAGTGTTACAACTTGATGACCAACCCATTCAGCCAGTACAGTAATGCACTTTACTGTCCACCAAATTAGAGTGTGAATCTTGAATTTGGAGCTTAGAGTTCAAATGCAGCAATGACACAGTCAAGACATCAGGAGACACCCCAGAATAAGTTTTAAAATGATAATAATTAAATTGTCTATTCTTAAGATAATTTGGTCATTTTCTCTCATCTACCCAGAAATAAACCTCTAACAACTAATAGTTAGTCTCACCTGTCACTGTATACCGATCTTTCAAAGAACTGTACAGGATGTTCAGCCTCTTGAAGTTTGGAGGAGAATGGTTTAAGCTGTGCTCGAACCCTACTCAGGCAAGCATAGGTTTGAAATGTGTACGCCCATCTACTTGGCTTGTCATAGAGCATCTGGAGGAGATTGCCACCACTCTTCTGGGATGTTGTAAGTTCCTTTTAGGAAAAAAAGTTAGAAACAAAAAAAAGTTAGGACAAATTTCACCAAAATCTAGACACAAAACATTCCAATAAGCAGAATCCAATAGTGTGATTGTAAAGTAAATTTGAGCCGTAATCTCACAGCCAGACACCTCCCTTCCGGTAATTAGATACTGAATTGAGCAATACAAGACTTGCAACCTAACCAGTTAAGCTAGCAGACCTGAAAATCAAAAGTTTGCAACTGAAAATATAGCAGTTTTGTTACTAACTGAAAAAGCAAGTTATTTCACAAAAATTTACAAAGCAGGGATTGAAAACACCTGTGGCCATTGAGAGATATTCATAAAATCCCTAGTGTAGATGGAGGCCATTCTGCCAATGAGTCCACATAGACCCTCAAGAGCACCCCACCCTGTCCCTGTAACCCTGCATTTCCCATGGCTAACCCACCTAGCTTGAACATCCCTGGATACTATGAGCAATTTAGCATCGTCAATCCACCTAACCTGCACATATTTTGGACTAAGGAAGGAAACCAGAGCCCCTGGAAGAAATCCTGCACAGACAGACAGTTACTAGAGGCTGGAATTGAACCCAGGATCTTGCCAATTCCTCCATTTTCAAAAATATTGCAACTTAGTTTCCTCAAATGATAGAGAACAATTTCTACTAAAGATACCAATTCAATATCTTATCAAAATTTGAAGGACACCACTGGACATTATCACAAATGGAATTCAGTTACCTGGAATTCATCATCCACTGTTTGAACATTACACCATTTTCCAATAGGTTCAGGAACAACTTCCCATTCATCACTGGCTCTTGACAACATGTGGACAAAAGTAGATTTCCCTGCAGCTGTTAACAACAAGGTAAGTTAAAATGGATAACTTTCCACAAGAGTAGAACACATTGTCTCAAATATTTGTAAATGTTTAATCCTTCACACTAACATGTAATGAACCTTTTAATTGACGTGTGTATTGCATGAAGACTTCATTCACATCAACTCCAAAATGTTTAGCATCTAATTTATTTCTGGATGAGCACTGGATCCATATTTTATAGAAAAACATCTATTTGTTAGATAAAAGATAAATAGTGCAATGGAATTAAATTGAAATTACAACATATCTTAAAATTCTAAGTTCATCCATCCACTCGCGAAACAAATCGAGGCAGTCAGTCAATGCTAATTTCAAATAGACAAAATGAGTGCAAAATATATTGAAAGAGAGCGTTTTTGTAATACTAATACCCAACAGGTTACGGTAAAGTTTCAATATAGTTAACTTGAGCAAAAAAAAACTGGAGACAGAGAAATTACAGAATATGAAAGCTGAATGCAAGTGCAACTGAGATTTAGCTACAATAGTTCCTAATGCAAAAAAGCTAGACAGCAAGGGGAACATAGGCTGGTCATTTTTATTTATACGGCCATCATAAATACCGAATGTTCTACTAATTAAAGTCATCAAGGCTGTAAAATAAATCTATTTGACAGGTTAAAATGAAGTAAGATGGCTGAAATATGTTCAGAAGCAGGAAACCATCCGCATAACTGACAAAAGCTTTCTTGCGCAACCACTTAGCTGGATAAAGTAACAAAAAGTAAACACTAAATCCCATATTCTCAGCCCAGAAACAACTCACCTGGCCCCACTTTAATACTGCAAAACAGAAGAAATGCATTACCTTCAAAGAGCTTCCGCTTGACTGGTAAAGATTTAGAAACGTCCAGCCCGCCAAAACACATTGGCGCCAAGAGAAACCCCTCTCACAATCCGCTTGCACCATTAAACAAAAACGAAAGTCAGCATGGACTGTTGCTATCACTTACCAATATTTCCTTCAATTGAGATCTTCCTCACTCTCTTCTCAAAGCTGTCGTCGAAAGTGGGACTGACACACATTCTTTTTGGCGGAGTGGCCATGGTCTTGTGCGAAATTCTGCAAACTCGAGCGAGCAGCGCTAGAAATGTTTGAATGTGGCGGGCTCGGATTGTATTTGTAGCGTGGGGAAGTCGTGGCCGCGCCTCTCTGCGGGCGTAACTCTAGCTCAGTGCGGAAGAGCCGCGGCGCTGTTCATTCATCACAGCCAATCCACTCCTTACCCTGTAACAATGGGGAGCTCACTATTGTCGCAGCATCTTCAACCTACACAACCCAACAAAAGCGCCCCTTCCCAAAGGTGCACAGATAAATAGAAAGCTATTTCACATCAAAGAAAAAGTGAATATATCTGATTGAAAGTCTGCTAGGTTTTGCCAGCATTTCTTTTTCATTTCATTTTCCGTCTCAGCCACGCATTTCGGTTGCTAGAGCTTCGCGATCCAGTCGAAAAACGTCACGTAATGTGACGGTCAGGAGAAGACTACAATACCGCTGTGTAATTCCTGTTATACATGAGTAACATCCTGAATGTAGTCCTTGAGAAGTCTTTCTGTAAGTGTAGGAGGTTGGAAGCTGTGCAGGGAAGATCTCCGCAGAACGGGAGGTTCGTGACAATCCTGGAGACAATGGCTTGGTGCCCGGAGGTAGAATCTCGATCCAGGGGGAGCTAGAGGGAAGTATCAGAGACGTGGCATTCAACCTCTGGCGAGGTAGAGATCAGTTAGGAGAAAACCACAGCTCCATACCTGGAAGAGGCTTGAAAAGAGGAGATAGGTTAGAGTGAGTGAGAAGCGTGGATAATTTCGAGGTGGCTGGAGCTTGGCAGGCACAGTCAATGAAAATATCAAGAGAGACCAGAAGGCCGAAGGGAAGAATCGAGTTGAAAAGAATACTGGAGACAGATTAAAATGTTTCACTCAGAACTTGGGGGGGGGGGGGGGATGTTCTTGGCCATAGGAATGGGCCTGACGGAAGAACTCAGCATTGTTCCAGTCTTGAAATTCACTCTGGTACAGGGAAAGACCCTTGCTTAGAACACCAAAAGAGAAAATGCTGGAAAATCTCAGCAGATCTGGCAGCATTTGTAAGCATCTTTGTCAAAGGGTCAGTTAGACTCGAAACGTCAGCTCTTTTCTCTCCTTACAGATGCTGCCAGACCTGCTGAGATTTTCCAGCATTTTCTCTTTTGGTTTCAGATTCCAGCATCCGCAGTAATTTGCTTTTATCCTTGCTTAGAACAGATCATTTAAGGTAATGTGTATACAGGGTGAGGGATATGGGTCGGGGGGAAGTGAAGGGAGATCTGGAGTTGGTACCCACAAATTTTTGGAGTTTGTGATCGTACCTCGGAAGAAAGTGATGTGAGATGAAGGATGAAATGAGACAGTGGACCAGGACAGCTTTAAAATAATGAGTGCTGTGGATCAGAAAGGTCAAAATGTTCATCTGATGACAACTGATATCAGGCACTGATCTCAGGGTGTACCTTGAACAAAATCTCAAGGAACATAAATTAGTCAGGAATATCCGTAATTGTGGTGGATCCAGAAAATAATGGTGAGAATTTTAGATGGAAGCTGAAATATGTCAAAAGTATACACTGTCGTTGAACTAGGTTACAGATCAGTCAGTATAATTTTGGTAATGGGAAAGTTCTACAAACAATTATTTGGGATAGAATTAGCAGTCACATGCTAAAAGGTGAGTTTATTAGGAAGGATCAACATGGAACTTTGCAGGGGAAATCATGTTCAACTGACATGCTGGAATTTTTCAGAAGAGGTAACAGTTTCAATGACGTAAACACTGTTGATGTTTTATAAAAACCTCACAACAGACTTGAACGTTAGAGTTCATGGTATAAAAGGAGCAGTCACAACATGAATATAAATTGTCTGATCGATAGATAACAGAGAGTAATGGGAAGCATTTTTTTAATCTCTCCACCCTGGAGGCACCCTGAGTCTATTCCTGATGAAGGCCTTTTGCCTGAAACGTCGATTTTCCTGCTCCTCGGATGCTGCCGGACCTGCTGTGCTTTTCCAGCACCACTCTGGAAACAGAGAGTAATGGTCAATAGATATTTTTCAGGCTGAAGCATGATTTGTATTGAGGTTTCCCTGGAGTTGGTATCGGGACCTTTGTTTTTCCTGATATATATTAATGATCTGGATCTTGATGTGAAGGAGAAAATTTCAAAGTTTGCAGCTGACAAAAAACTAGAAGAATTGAGGAGGTTATCAAGTTGGTGGAGTGGGCAGATAGATAGCAAATAAGATTCAATGCAGAAAGTTGGGAGGTGATGTACTTTGGTCAAAAGGACATTGAAAGACAATGTAAATTAGGGGCACAATTCTAAGTGGGTTGCATTATACATGCATGGATTATTATAATTATGCATGGATAATTGAAGCTGCAGGAGAAGTGGAGAGAGCAGTTATTAAAGCCTACATTGTCCTCAGCTTCATTAATAGCTGTGTAGAGTACAAAGGCAAGAAGATAACATTGCATTTGTACAAGACATTTCTTACACTTCACCTGGTGTATTGTGTATAGTTGTGAACACCACATTATTGAAAAGATGTGAATGCACTGGAGAGACTGTAGAAGTGATTTACTACAAGAATGATTCCAGTTAGAATGTCATGCCTCTAGGAATCCTCATGTGTGCCTTTGTTTCGCTTGTCCTAGGATGTGTGTGTTGTCCTAGTCAACATGGTGGTCCTTCTTTGTCTGTATGTATGAAAACTAGTGATAGTAGGTCATGTCTTTTGGTGGCTAGTTGGTGTTCGTGTATCCTGGTGGCAAGTTTCCTGCTTGTTTGTCCAAAGTAGTTTTTTTTACAGTTCTTGCATGATATTTTGTAAATGATGTTAGTTTTTCTGGTAGTATCTAAGGGATCCTTTAGGTTCATTAGTCGTTGTTTAAAAGTGATTGTAGATTTATAGGCTACCATGATGCCAAGGGGTCTGAGTAGTCAGGAAGTCCTTTCTCATATGTCTTTGATGTAAGGTAATGTGGCTATAGTTTTTGTTTGCGTTGTATCTACTTGTTTGGGTTTGTGACTACATGTTTGGGTTTGTTTCTGAGGAATTGGCAGATTGTGTTTATTGGGTAACCCTTTTTCTTGAAAATGTATAGGTATTTTTCTTCTGCTGTTTGTAGTTCTTGGGTGCTGCAGTGCGATGTAGCTCATTGAAATAATGTCTTGATGCAGCTCTGTTTGTGGGTGTTGAGATGATTGTCTCTGAAGTATTTGGTCTGTGTTTGTTGTTTTTCTGAAGATGCTGGTTTGAAGCTCTCCATTAACTCTACGTTCAACTGTCACGTCAAGGAATGGGAGCCTATTGTCGTTCTCCTCTTTTGTGAATTTTATGCCTGTCAGGATATTGTTGATGGTGTTCTATGTTTCCATGAAAATCAATTAGCCACCAAAAGACACGACCCACTTTCACTAGTTTCCATACATACAAAGAAGAACACCACTTTGACTGGGACAACAAACACTTCCGAGGACAAGCGAAACAAAGACATGCATGAGAATTCCGAGAGGCCTGGCATTCTAACGAAATTCCATCAGTAAACACATTGATTTAGACTCCATCTACCTTCCCTTGAAAAAAAGAACTGGAAATGACATCATCCACCTTAAGAAACCAAGATCTATAAATAAAGAGGTGGGACATACCACCAGCGCTTCACCGGAGGCTCTCACTGATTATGTTACCTAGTCATGCTGATGAAACATCTGAAAACAAATCTTCCAGCTCACTTACATCCAGATTATTTGGATAGAAATAGTGAGTGACAGTATGGGGAAAAAGCACGAGATTGGAACTGGATAATGATATTTGTTTGAATAGTTGGTACAGGCATGATAGTCTGAATGGCCCTCTTCAATACTGTAACCATTCTGTGATTCAGTGAGATGTAAAAGTGAATTTTGGGTAATACCTGATCACTTGCTATCTCCCTTCTCAAATTTAATGATGGTGAATCAGGGAGAAAACAAAGGAAAATCCCATTGGAGACAAGATCTTCAGGGTGAACATTTCTGGATGAGAAGTGGGAGTCAATTAATTACCAATCAAAAATAAAACTCTGTGCTCCTGTAAATCTGAAATAAAACCAGAACATGCAGAAAATGTTCAGCAACTGAGTTAATGTTTCAGATCAAAGTTTTTCTCTCCCCAGATGCTGCTTGGCCTGCTCAGAAATTCCAACGTTTTCTAATTTCTAATTCTATTAAACAGAACTCTTCTTCTCTTGTCCCATTAGAGATGGACAGGACTGGCAGCTTAATGAGGACGCTTTAAGGGACATCTCTGGAACACCCGCACCAATCAACCCCACCGCCCTGTGGCCCAACATTTCAACTCCCCCTCCCACTCAGCCGAGGACATGGAGGTCCTGGGCCTCCTTCACCGCTGCTCCCTCACCACCTGACACATGGAGAAAGAACGCCTCATCTTCCACCTTGGAACACTTCAACCCCAGGGCATCAATGTGGACTTTACCTGTTTCCTCATTTCTCTACCCCCACCTCATCCCAGTTCCAAACTTCCAGCTCAGCACTGCCCCCATGACTTGTCCTACATACCTATTTTCCTTTCCATCTATCCACTCCACCCTCCTCTCTGACCTATCACCTTCATTCCACCCCCATTCACCCATTGTACTCTTAGCTACCTTCCCCGACCCTCCTCCCTGACCTATCACCTTATCCCCACCCCCATTCACCTATTGTACTCTATGCTACTTTCTCCCCATCCCCACCCTCCTCTCATTTATCTCTCCACTCTTCAGGCACACTGCCTCTTTCCTGATGAAGGGCTTTTGCCCGAAACGTCGATTTTCCTGCTCCTCGGATGCTGCCTGAACTGCTGTGCTTTTCCAGCACCACTCTAATCCAGAATCTGGCAGCTTAATGTTCCAGGTTACAAAAGCTATAGGAAAGACAGAAAGAGTGGTGAGAGAGGATGGGGTGTCATGTTTTTGATAAGGGATATTACTGTTGTACTTAGGGTAGATATTCCTGGGAATACATCCAGGAAAGTTATTTGGGTGGAACTGTGAAACAAGAAAGGGATAATCACCTTATTGGGATTGTGTTATACACCTCCAATAGTCAGTGGGAAATTGAGAACAAATTTGTAAGGAGATTTCCGTTATCTTTTAGAATAATAGGACGGTTATGGTAGGGGATTTTAACTTTTCAAACATACATTGGGACTGTCATAGTGTTAAGGGTTTAGATGGAGAGGAATTTGTTAAGGGTGTGTACAAAAAAAGTTTCTGATTCAGTATGTGGATGTTCCTATGAGAGAATGTACAAAACTTGACCTACTCTTGGGAAATAAGGCAGGGCAGGTGACTGAGGTGTCAGTGGGGAAGCACTTTGGGGCCAGTGACCATAATTCTACTAGTTTTAAAATAGTGATTGGAAAGGATAGACTGGATCCAAAAGTTGAAGTTCTAAATTGAAGGAAGGTGATTTTGACGATATTAGGCAAGAATTTTCGAAAGGTGATTGGGACAGATGTTTGCAGGTAAAGGGATTGCTGGAAAATGGGAAGCCTTCAAAAATGAAATAACGAGAGTCCAGAGACAATATGTTCCTGTTAGGGTAAAAGGTAAGGCTGTAGGTGTAGGGAATGCTGGATGATTAGAGTAATTGAGATTTTGGTGAAGAAAAAGAAGGAAGCATATGTCAGGTATAGACGGGAGAAATGGAGTGAATCCTCAACAGAGTATAAAGGCAATAGGAGTATACTTAAGAGGGCAAAAAGGGGACATGAGATAGCTTTAGCAAATAGGGTTAAGGAGATTCCAAATGGTTTTTATAAATACATTAAGGACAAAAGGGTAACTAGAGAGAGAATAGAGCCCCTCAAAGATCAGCAAGGCAGCCTATGTGTGGAACTGCAAGAGATGGAGGATATAGCAAACAAGTATTTTACATCAGTATTTACTGTGGAGAAGGACATGGAAGATATAGAATGTAGGGAAATAGATGGTGACATCTTGCATCAAGTATATCCTAGAACTCTGTGGGAAGCAAGGGAAGTGATTTCTGGCCCCTTTGCTGAGATATTTGTCACAGATGAGGTGCCAGAAGACTGGAGATTGGCAATTGTGGTGCCACTATTTAAGAAAAGTTGTAAGGAAAAGCCAGGAAACTATAGACCAGTAAGCCTGACATCAGTGGTGGTCAAGTTGTTGGAGACAATCCTGAGGGACAGGATTTACATGTATTTGGAAAGGCAAGGATTGATTAGAGATAGTCAGCATGGCTTTGTGCGTGGGAAATCATATTTCACAAACTTGATCGAGTTTTTTGAAGAAGTAACAAAGAGGATTGATGAGGGCAGAATGGCATTCTATATGGACTTCAGTAAAGTGATCGACAAGGTTCATCATGTGAGACTGATTAGCAAAGTTAGATCTCATGGAATACAGGGAGAACTAGCCATTTGGATACAAAACTGGCTCAAAGGTCGAAGACAGAGGGTGGTGGTGGAGGGTCGCTTTTCAGACCGGAGGCCTGTGACCAGTGGTGTGCCACAAGGTGCTTGGTCTACTATTTTTCGTCATTTATATAAATGATTTTGATGTGAATGTAGGAGGTATAGATAGTATGTTTGTAATAGACACCAAAATTGGAGGTATAGTGGACAGCGAAGAAGATTATCTCAGAGTACAATGGGAACTTGATCAGATGGGCCTAGTGAACCATTTCAAAACTTTTAATGACTTTCCTTCCAGCAAATGAACCTGAATCTGTCCTGAACCTTTGATCTTAATTTGATTACAGTGGGTACTTCATAATTAATTACCATAGTGTCCTCAATTGTATCAAGCTTTGTTCTTGTAGCAGAACTTGAAGCCATCTCAACCTTTGTCTGTGGAGCTGATGGACCCACTACAACCCCACCCATCATTGATCTGCTTCTAGCTTTTTTCTTCAAATCACAATTCTCCTTCCTATGCTCTGCAGACTTTGAACACTGCTCTTTTTATCATTACTACTACTGTGAGATATTTTGTATATAAAAGGTGTTGTCTACATGCATATTGATGTATTTTAGATTACTTACAGTGTGGAAACAGGCCCTTCAGCCCAACAAGTCCACACCGACCCGTCGAAGCGTAACCCACCCATACCCCTACATTTACCCCTTACCTAACACTGTGGGCAATTTAGCATGGCCAATTCACCTGACCCGCACATCTTTGGACTTTGGGAGGAAACCGGAGCACCCGGAGGAAACCCACGCAGACACGGGAAGAACATGCAAACTCCACACAGTCAGTCGCCTGAGGTGGGAATTGAACCCGGGTCTCTGGCGCCATGAGGCAGCAGTGCTAACCACCGTGCCGCCCATTTCAGAGGTAAAGTAGGTCCCAAAAGGAACAATCCTCATGTACATTTTCCTAAATGTCAACGTTTTATTTCCCCCATTATCTACTGGTTATCATCATCAGAATTTATTTAATTTTATAAATAAATAAATTTTAGAAGTCTCTAACTGGCTCACAAAGGTAAAACAAGTGACACTTCAAAGCAAATATTCAATTTTAGATATAATCATAGATATTATATACCAGGCAAACAAAGTTTGTGGCATGAATGTTTTTTTTAGATAGGGGTAGATTTTGGCAGCAAGTTGAGGATTATCAAATCTGCCATGATCTCATTGAATGGCAAAGGACACTCAATTGGCCAAATGGCCTACTTCAGGTCCAACATCTTATGATTTTACATTGATTTTGATTCCGATATTGCTCCATCATAGCCGACTTTACCTATCATGTTGTCATGGAAGGAACAGATGATGTCGAACAGCCCTGGTGGCCAGCTTATTTTCTCCAATAACAATAGGCTGTTATTGTGCCGGTTTTGCTCACTGACAATATCATGGTGAGGTTGATGAAGACAATACATATAGAAAGCAGAGTTGAAGTTGTGACTCTGGTGACTCTTCATCATTACTCTGAGTCAGAGTCACCAACCTCAAAATGTTAACTCTGCTTTTTCCTCACTGATGCTGCCAGACCTGCTTGAGTTTTGCCAGCAATTTCACATCTCCACCATCTGCAGTTATTTGTTTTATCTTAGTCATTCCAGTCCCTATACATATGCTGCATAAAAATGATTTTCCTTAGTTTTTTTTAAATCATTCACAATAAGTCCAGTTCTCACTATCTTGCTAGATAGTTTCTCGCTATCAACTCTGATTTGAACGAAAGGAAACATGGAGACTTAGAAAGGATTAGGGAAGAAATTCCAGACTTACGTCATGGGCTGCTCGATAATTTCTTGCTATCAACTCTGATTTGAACAAAAGGAAACATGGAGAGTTGCAAAGGATTATGGAAGAAATTCCAGAGCTTAGGCCCTGGGCGGCTGAAGATACAGCCTCCTATAGTGAAATCAGTGATGCTAAAATGGTAGAGTCGCAGTTTAGTTTTTAGCTTCCTGCCCAATATGGGATGCCCTTGGGTTGAGTATTTTGAAGTTTGGAAAAACTCTGTGGCCTTGTGAGGGATGGGTCCTTTATTCACTTTCAATCACTGCCACTTGTCAGCCAAACATGCTGATTTCAGATTTTTATTTAATCAAAATCAACCAATGAAGCAAAAGTAGAGTCTTGATGGTTCCGAATGACAGAGTTATAGTTTTGATGGCTAATGTTAATGTCAGTGATATAAAATCACTTTCACATTGGCAACCATCCTGAAAAAAAATCTTTCAGCCTGTTCTATATCCTTATGATGCTGCTCTCAATGTTACGTGATGAGGTCTAAATGATTGCCCCACCAGCCTTCTTGCCTAATGTCAATATCAGTCATTTGAAGTTATATTCAAGTCACCATGCCCCGTGAGGAAAGATGCTATCTTATTGTCCTCTTCATCATCAATTATTAACTAGGAATGCCAAAGGAAAAGATGTTCAATCGAGAATGGTCAAAATGTAGTTTCATAGCAAAGAGCAGAAAGAGCATTATACATTCTGCAATTTGTGCTGAAATTATATCAATGTCAGTCACTTTGGAAAGGGAGACATGAATCATCATGTTTTGTCAGAAAACACAATCTAACGCCCAAAGTTCCTTCGTCTAAATTACCTATGTTCCCGTAAAATAACGAAGTGATGACTATTGAACTAAGTAAAGCCTACTATATTATGAGGCACCACCAGTCTTACAATCTTATTGTCTGTGGTATAGAAGTTGATAAAGAAACATACATGACTCCTCCACAGCAGGCATGGATGAACAAAGCCAAAACATTGAAGAGGAATGATCGAACACAATATTCTATCCAGAAGCCCTTCGATTACACAAAGCAAAAGAATTTTTTTCCCTTTGGAAACCAATGTCTGAAACAAGGGTACAGCGAAGTTTGGTTTTCAGATTTCATAATTTTGAGATGGAGATTCAGTATTTAAATTTTTATAATGATGGACAGGGAACCATAGAAAACATCACAATCAAGCTATTATCCAAACCCACATTTCCTTTGATCTTTCACATAATCAACTGATAAACGCAGGTGTTCATGACAGAAAGTATAATAGGAGTTACCAAAAATTGAAAAGTGCTCAAAAGGACATTGTTGTAACCAATTTTTGATTCGTCTTTTAAACAAGGCAACAAAGTATGCCTTAAGACACGAAAGATCATTCTCACTATATTGTTTCTGCATGCAGAACACCATGATTGAGGGAGATCTGTTTCTTACTTGAAGTGGAAGAATGCAATCTATTGAGGCATGTCATGTCCAGCTGGTTTCCTTTATTGCTGTGTTATTGACAGCTTACTGAAATGCTGAAAACTTATGACAAACTACATTCAGTATTCAGTGAGGAGGTATACCCAAAATATTGTCAGGATGCTTCAGAACAAGGGGATGCAAAAAAAATGACTGAGGTTTACTTTCTCTTTCTCAGCAATGAGCTGCAACTATTTAGGAACTGTACTAAAGCGTTAGGGCCTAATTTGATCAGAGTATGAACCGACGAGTAACCTTTACAGGAACCTAGACAAAAGGATTTGGTAATTTATTTTGCATTCACGGCTAATGATAGACTGAAATAATTGACCCTAGATTTGCTCTCAAAATGTGAGTGAGACATTATTGATTACAAAAAAGTTATAAACAACATTAGTGGCAGAAATGAAAACAGATTTCATAGTTTGTGGGATATAGGTGAATTAATGTTATTTCTGCAATTATAAGTTCTGATACAGAGTAAATGAATTCACATTAGTTTGGGATTGTTTCGGACGAGAGCTGACTTAGAAAAAAATGAGGAAACATATAATCCGTTAAAGAAAATGGTATGTTAGCATGAGATGTGATTACAGAACAATGGTGGATGTATGGGCAAACAGGATAAACATCTGTTTCTCACTTGTACAGAGACACAGGAACAAACCCCAATTAAAAGGACTTAGTGATAAGATGCTGTGAGGGGCAGCACAGATGGAGGGAGCAGATAATGGTAAGCAAAGGATGGGATGACGTCAAACAACCTTATAGGAGTCAGAGATAAGAGTTTGTCACGGACAAGACAGGATAAACAGAAGTTGTGGGATAAGTCTTAAGGAAATGAGTGACGTAAGCGAAGCAGGGAAAAAACAATGGAATAAGGAAAACATATGGGAAAATAACTGTATAAATTGCGAGAGTTTGTTGGGGTTTACTGTGCATTTGTCATTGCCTTACCTGGCAATTAGACATGGCACCCACTTGCAAGTGTACAAATAAACGACTCTGTTTCAGATATTTGGTCTCGGACTGAAATTATTGATGTGAGTGGGCTTTGTTTCTCACATAGTTGATTGTCCAAATAAGCCAAAGCAACTCCTTTGAACAATTTTGCAATAGTGTTCAAATGTGCAATTTTTGTGCTTTGAAATAATTCAGCATTATGAAAAGTGATACATCCTCATTGAAATTGAAGCATGACTAGAATAGTGAAGAGCCGAAAATGTGTTGCTGGAAAAGCGCAGCAGGTCAGGCAGCATCCAGGGAACAGGAGAATCGATGTTTCGGTCATAAGCCCTTCTTCAGGAATAGTGAAGAGACAATGCTGAAATTTTTCAACAAAGCCCAGGGGAAAAATATCATGAACATGAAGAATATAGCTTTTATATATATATTCCGCATAGCATGTCTCAAAAGGATTTTTCTTCAAGGTGACCATTGCTTTGAGAAATGAGTAGAACCAGTTGGAAGTGCACAGTATGAAAACAGACCTCCAAACTGCGTCAATTTGTCAGAAGAATGCAACGACATATGCCCTGAGTTCGGAGGGAGCAAAAAAACTTCTGTTAAAAGTATTAATATTTGCACTAGCTCCCATAGTGGGGAGATTGGTTTTCAATTTTGATATTATTGATTGTTATACTATATGGCATTATAATATATACAGTGTAGTTACTAGCAATTACCATTTACATTTAATCAATAAAATAATTCAGTGTAAATGCAATTTCAATTCTAATTTTAATTATATTAGCAGACCTTAAACACCTGGCTATTTTTGCATGTGTGCATGGATGAAAGTGGTGACCAGAGGGACAGGGTATTCTATAGTTAGTGTGCAGATACCTTGGATAGTTGTGACTGGAGAAGTTTATAGATGTAAGGCAAGGTCATCAAGGAATTTGAAAACTATGAGAATTTAAAAATTGGGGTGATGGAGATCCAGCAAAGATTGCTTACAATGGATAAAGGCAAAAGGCTCAGTCTGAGATTAGTATGTAGCCGGTTTACCAACTAAATTGACGTTAGTTCAAAATCATTAAATTTGTTAAGAACCTTCTCATAAAGATTTCAGCATTATCCTTTCCATTAATCAAATGTATTCTGAATCTGGTTTCCTTATTTTGCTCCACAACATTGAGAGCTGATGGGGTAGGCATGCCAGATAGCTTTATTTATAATCTATTAAATCATACATTTCCTTGAAATTAATTCCAAGCAGTCTGTATTTTAAAAATACAAAAACATCGTTTCCAGTGTTTGCACCCTCATCCCCACAGTCTGGTAATTAATAAAAGTCTCTGAAATTGAGCTATGATTGACATTGGAGTGGGGGAGGGGAAGGGAAGGAGGCGGCAATGTGGTCTGCGCAGGCGCCATCGGCGTCTTTGCTGCGGACACAGCCCCACGCAGGCGCAGTGGTGGCACGTGACTTAGAACTTCCGGTCCGCTGGGGCGATCTCCACGCTTTGAAAAGAAAAGAAACGGAAGGAGACGCGCTGTTAACGGGCGTTCTGTGGTCGTTAACGTATCAGAGTTAGTGCTTACTTGAGGTTTTTTTCCAAGTCGCTATCGCCTTGTTTTCGGTAAGTGGTCTTGCGCAAGGCTTCATTCTTATTTTTTTGAATCGTGTTCGCTTGAAAAAGGCGAATGCGCGGCTGATTGAGACGTGCGCGCGGCCTCTGCGCCGTCGAGGCCTCGTTTTCCCGGCGGCGCCTCGCTCGACCTTTTTGTTTCTTTTAGTCGACGGCTCTCTCCCATCCGGGTCTAGTCGCGGCTCCTCAGCGCGAGGAGTTTGCTGGAGGTTGCTCTGGAGAGCTTTTGTTTTTGCTCAATTCTGTCAAACGTTGGGATGCCGCTTGGTGCCGATTTGAGGCCTAATGACCTACCCCTCCCCCACCACCTGCCGCCCACATCCTCCTGGGGTTTCCACAAAGCTGGGACTTGCCCGCTTTGTATTTTTATTACACTAAAGAGAGTGAAAAGGGCCAGAAAGAGTGTGCTTCCCGTCGACACTGCGAGTTTTATGTTAATTAGTAATTTTGCAAATGGTTGTGTCTGATTGTATAGTTTTCATATTGAGTGTAGATGGAAACTAATTGGTTCGCGTCTCAGCAGTACCTGAGGCACTAATATGGTAAACGTAATTCCGAAGAAGTGATCAGAAAATGATGACGAAACAGAATCGACGTCGATGTCCTTTTTCTTTGGCCGCTAGTTTGTTATAATGCATTCTGTGGTTAAATTGATTTAGTAGACAACTTTTGGTTGTCTAGTCCCTATGCCAAAGTACTCATGTTACAAAGTTTAAAAGGTCTATCCAATTCACAGCCCTTTTCTTCCCTTTTTTTAATCTATACTTTATTGGACTTGCACCTTGAACTCAATTGTGGATATATGCATGCTGGTTTCAGGTATGCTTATTAGAATAACAGTTTCTCATTCTGGTTGGAAGTATGTTCTAACTAAGTTTGGATCCATCTGACTGGGACTGCTGCTGTTTCAATCACTGGTCTGTACATCTCAGGTTTGGTACAATTCTTCCTTGGTAATTAATTATATACCTCTACTTTGTCAGAAAATGCTTGTATTATATTTGTTCTATGATTGTCTTTTTCCCTTGTTGTTTTCTTACTTTAATCCACTTAAAGTTCAGACCACTGTAGTTTTCCTGATCAGTTGATTCTCAAACCTCGGTTAGTACTTGAGGAAGATTCAAGGTCATTGTGGGTTAATGTAGAATTATTGGTGCAAATTTACTTTTTCTAATTAAATCTAAAGAAAAGGAAAGAATTTTCAACTACCTCCATTATTGTGATGTATCTTTGAATATGTCAGAGAAATTACAGCTGTCTTTTCTTCGCGGAAGAGAAAGTAATGAATTTTGATTACAACCCAATGTTGAATTTGTGCCTTGAGTCCAAATTACAATGTACCAGTCTGTCTCCAAAAAGTCTGCTAGTCAATAACTGTACTGACCTGGACCAGTTCTGCGTACTCAGGGGTACTCTGTTTGAACTACTGTGGATATGTGACCATTGGCACATCTACATGATGATCCAACCAAGTTCTAAAAGCAATTTGATTTTCAGATCTTGGTAAAACTTTAGTTGATTACTGGCTTTCTACATACCTTTCTAGAGTTCATTTGATTATGTCAGTATAATAATACCTCTTTGCACTGGCGGAGAAAAAATGATGTGGCTCAGTGGATATCACTCTTGAACCATGGCATGATGGATTCAAGTCCCACAGGCTAGATTTCGTAATTTGATTGAACAAAATTTAAACTGTAGCTCTACTGTCATATTGTGGAGTACTGCATGGTCAAAGATGCTCTCTTAAAGTATTACTTATCAATCAACCAGCATTGCTTTATATTTAAAAAGCTGGTTATCAGGGGAACTTGAGTTCAGATGGCAATGTTTCCTGCATTGTGAAATAATGATTCTTTCAAATTTTTTCATTGGTTGGGTAGTATTTTGGGGGCATTTGAGGTTGAGAAAGAATCTGTGAATTAGTGTTTATTATGCAAAGCATATCCTGGATAACTTCTGAATGATTCACTGCAAATAAACCATCTTTTAAGTTTGTTCTGTCTGATGTATTGGCTGCTTGAATGTAAAAATATGTTGAAATTGTCTGATTCAGGATTTTTAAAAGGAAAACTTGTTACATCGTTGGAAAGAAGTCATGTCTAGTTCAGAAACTGATGGATTTGTTATCCGGGTCCGTGGATTACCCTGGTCATCTGCTGCTGAGGAAGTTTCACGCTTTTTTTCTGGTATGTAAGGTGAAAAAGTGGACCATATTTTTGTAAGCTTAAAAATGGGCAATGAAAATGTTATTTGTGTAAACATATCAAGAATCAGTTTGCCATATGTATTCCACAAGAATAATGTTGTGAAGTGCATGTTATTAACTTGTATTGCTTTGTTATTTTTGGAGGCGTTTTCAAAGATGGAGCTGAAACTATTAATGTAACTTTGTCTTTCAGTAATGCACTAAATATGGAATCTGGTATGATGCAATTTTCAGTTAGCGATGACCAGTTTACATTCCTCATGATTAAAGTTTCAAGTTCACTGTATTTGAAATAAGTTTTTAAACTTGGTTTTCAAAATCAGTCAAAAGTCCTGACGTGGAGCTTTTAGGCTATTTATTATTAACAGATTTGGGCGGCACGGTGGCACAGTAGTTAGCACTGCTGCCTCACAGCGCCAGAGACCTGGGTTCAATTCCCGCCTCAGGCGACTGACTGTGTGGAGTTTGCATGTTCTCCCCGTGTCAGCGTGGGTTTCCTCCGGGTGCTCCGGTTTCCTCCCACAGTCCAAAGATGTGCAGGTTAGGTGAATTGGCCGTGCTAAATTGCCCGTAGTGTTAGGTAAGGGGTAAATGTAGGGGTATGGGTGGGTTGCGCTTCAGCGGGCGGTGTGGACTTGCTGGGCTGAAGGGCCTGTTTCCACACTGTAAGTAATCTAATCAGATATACGCTTTCTGAAAAGTGAAACTTTAAAATGAGTATGTTAAAATTTAGGTGGCAGTCGCATTCACTTCGAGATCACTTAAAGTTTGGGTTAAGTTTAAATAGTGCTCGAATTGCATTGTCATAGTTCCAAAACTTTGTCAATCCATTATTTTATTTTTTCTCTGAAGAAATATCACTAATAGCATTGCTTTCCCCAACACACTTCTACTGTCATCAATCTCGTTTTATTTCAAAAATTCAAAATGATGCTACCCTGCCCAAAAAGTAATTAAAGTTGAAGCTGGCATAACAAAACTCTTCCTGCTCTTCTCTTCCCCACCTCCACCCCCTTTCTGAAGACATTTTTTCTTAATTATTGCATAGGTGACTTAGCAGCTACAGTGCAGCTCAAGTAGTTAATGTTCAAGTCTTCCTGAGTGTTTTCAGGCGTGCAGTGCTTCATCCTGTCCTCACTGTAATTTTCCCTAGTCTTATCCAACTGAATCATGTTAAAATGGGACATCAAAGTCTAGATTGGCAGAGTGAATGTAAACAAATGAAAGGGCCATTGTTTGGTAAATCCTAACACTTTTAAAGTAAAAACTAGATTTGGTCAAGTAGAAACATCAATGCAGTTGCACTGAATTCAAGCCTGTGGAATAGATGCAGTGGCATGGTTTGAGGATCGGTCAATGAAAGCATGAATAATTGGGGTATGTTGGTAGTTTGTAACTTGCAAGTTGAGGTAGATTACAGTCCATGCTTGTTCAGTTATTTTGTCAGTGACTTGATTGCAACAGAGTTTATTATATTCGTATAGTTCATTGACAAAGTAAAGTTAGATGGAAGGGTGGAGTGGGCAAAAGTGACTGAAATGTAAAGATCAGCAAAATTAGTGGGGGATGATTTTTTAAAAACTAGATTGGTGATTTCTATATGCAGAGGGAACTGTTAATGAAAATGAATTGTTAAATGAAGAGCACAGTTCTGCTCTTCACACTAATAAAGTGTGACTGCTTGTGAGGTTACAGAGCAGATTCCTCAGATTATTACTTGGACTGTAGAATTTTAATGAAAAAGATAGTAGAAGGACCTATCCTCTTTGAGGAACCCATAATCACGCTGTAGATAGTGGGGACTGAGAGGAATCTCTTTTTGGGTTCTGGTATTCTTGAAACGAACATAAGTGAAATCTGCAATATTTAGGTACTAGATGTGCCCTTGGTAGTGTAGTAATCTTGAAGGCTGTGACTAAGAGCTGGAAAATGGGTTACTTTTGGCTTCTAAATTGTAAATATCCATAATTGAGATTAATTATGACTTGGAAAAAATGTAATAATACAGTATAATTGCTGTGATTAGCCAAACTCTGAAAACATCTGATGATTTCTGGTATCTTTGGGGTCCTTGTGTCTCTGTTTAATGTAGAGTGTGCCAAGGTAAGTAGGGTGTAAAAGGAAGACTCTGTAATGTCAGAAATTGATTGGACCTAGCATTTCAGAATGTTCATGTATAAGGAGAGCAGTATCCAGAAGATGAAAATCAAGGTTATTAAGTCACATTTCTAATGATTCAAAATTAACTTCACAGGTTGAGGTAACCTTTTTTTTAAGCAAAATGTCTCTAACATTGGGCAAATTTACTAGCCATTTGGCTACCTTGATGTCTAACCATCTGTCTGTATTAGAAGGCCTGGGTTGAAGTACCGCTTACTCCATAGGTGTATCATGAAATGACTGATTTTTAAAATGACGTGATCTTTGTATCCTATTGAGGTGCCTTGTGGATTTACTTCCAGATATTATTGAGATTCCTGGATTAAGGTTGAGACAAATTCTGAAATCTTTAATGGAATTTAGTATGAGTGATTATAGATATCGTAACTTTTACATTTCAGATTGCAAAATCTTAAATGGGAATTCTGGAATTCATTTTACGTATACCAGAGAAGGCCGCCCAAGTGGGGAAGCATTCATACAACTGGAAACTGAAGATGATGTCAAAATTGCAATGAAAAAAGACAAAGAAAGTATGGGGCATAGATATGTAGAAGGTAAGTTCATGCTTGAGCATCACTAAAAGGCGATCAATTAAACCCTTTCAACTTGCACTCATCAGATCCAGAAGAAGAAACTTAAGACTTCAGTGAAGGGACTCTCTTTTGTTCAGAATGAGAAAAGGGTGCTGATTGAGCCATAATTGGTAACCAGGCTGACATTCTGCAGGTACAAAAACAGAAAGCCCAAGAGAAATTCGTGTCTAGCAGCATCTGTGGAGAGAAAACAAGAGTTCATGTTTCGGTTCAGTGACTCTTACTTACACCATATACTGGGCAGCTGCTTTACAGAAGACCTACACTGTATTTGCAAAAATCATTCTGAGCTTCTGGTTGCCTGCCACTTCGGCACACTACTGCGTTCCCTGGCCAACATCTGTCTTGGGCTTGCTGCAGTTCTCCAGTGAAGCTCAGCATGCACAGTGTCATTTCCACTTGGGGATCCTGCTGCCTTCCAGTGCTCAATATAAAGGCCAAGTAATTTTGGGCCTGAGCACTTTGTGCCCCCCCCCCCCACATGCATATGCACACACCGGACCGCTTCATATAAGGGCTGCTTTCGCCACACGGATTTTCAACTGGTTGATGGCCTCCACCAGCAGCTTTTCTTTCTCCCTTGCTCATGATTAGACCTGAGTTGCTCCAGCTATTTTTGTTTTGTTTTTAGATTTCCAGCATCTACAATTTTTTATTATTGTTTAATATTCTGCAGGTATTTGTTTTAATACCATCATGGTAGATAGTGAAATTTGATTTAATTAAAATCAGGAATTCCTTAATTACCACCACCTACCTCCTTGGCTGATGAGTGCGTGCCAAGGGCACAGACTGTTCTCTGGATGGAGGATTTAAATGTTCATCAACAAGAGTAGCTGATTAGCACTACAGATGGTCACAGATGTACAGCATGGATGCAGACCCTTCAGTCCAACTTGTCCATGCCAACTAGATGTCCTAAACTAATCTCGTCCCATTTGCTAGCATTTGGCCCATAAGCCCCCTCAACCCTTCCTATTCGTATACCCATCCAGATGCCTTTAAATGCTGTAGTTGTGTCAGCCTCCACCACTTCTGGCAGCTCACTTCCATACACTCATCACCCTCTGTGTGGAAAAAGTTGTCTATATGGTCCCTTCTAAATTTTTCACCTCACTGTAAACCTATGCCTTCTAGTTGTGGACTCCCCCAACTTGGGGAAAAGACTCTCATGATTTTATAAACCTCGATAACTAATTGATCAAGCTGCTGAATCAGTAAGGTCCGAGACTATGTATGCAGCAGATCCAAGGAGACGAGTGAAAAACTACTCTAACTCCCCTCACCAGTGTATCTGATGCAAATACATCTGTCAATGAGATTATTGTTTGAAGGCATTGACTACATTCTGGCAATAGCATTGAAGACCTCTAATTCCAGAACTGGACACTCTTATTCCAGTACAGTTACAACAGTAGTGCATAACTGGTAGTATGGAAAATTGCCCATGTGTGTGCTATGCTTGGAAAGTAAGACCAATTCAGCCGGGCAATTACTGCCATATCAGCGTATTCGCAACCATCAACAATGTAATGGAAGGTATTATTGACATCCTTATGCGGCAGTACTTAACAATAACCATCTCAGTTACGCATAGTTTGAGTTCCTCAAGAATTGTTTGGCTGTTGACCTCATTCCAGCCTTGGTCCATTCGTGGACCAAAGCTGAACTCCGAATGAGGTGAGTATTTGACCAAAAATGACATTGAAGAGCTTGAAAATTGCAGTTAGGAGGCACAATGGAATACTCTGGAGTCATATTTGCCACAGAGGTGTAGTTGTGACTATTGGAGGTTAGTCGTCATTGAATTCATTGTATGGCCAGTGGGAATTTTCATTGATTCCACAATGTTCAACATAGTTTGCCATCAGTATTCACTGCCTTTACTATAATATCAGTAGTGCGTACCGTCTATAAGATGCACTGCAGTAACTTAAAAGGCTGTTCTGACAGCAATGTTCAAACCTGCCACTTAGAAAGACAAGGGAGGACCGATGTACCAATGTGTTCCCCTCCAATTACACATCATCTTGACTTGGGATTATATTGCCATTCCTTCAGCACCACTGGGTCAAAATCTCAGGTCTCAATCCTGAAAGACAGTAGTTGTCCTTGCACCTCAGCTTACCACAAGCTTCTTGAGAACAATTTGAGATGAGTAAGTGTTGGGCTAGCTAATGATGCCATGTCTTATGAAAAAATAAAAAATTGTATTCGTGATGAGATGTGCCTTTAAAAGTGATTTTATTTTGTCCTATTTCTCTTGAGAGACATTGTAAATCTAGTGCTGAATGTGTTTGCTCCATGGAAAATAGTAAATAACTTTTGGATTTTTAAAAGAAGTAGACACAAGAATGAGGGATGGAGTCAGGCTCTCAGACCCAAGGGTTTAGTTTTGCTTTGTTATTGAAACTGGGGTTGTGGAATGAAACTGCCAAGTACAGCTTTGCTGCAAAAGCTTGAGTTCTCTTTCTGCTGCTAGATTCATTCTGTCAGTGTTTCTCCTTCTGGACTGGAGAAGATTGCAAGTGAGGGAAATCAGTTTTGCTGAATTTGTTGATGTGATAAAATTGTCAATTTTCTTTTTTTTTGGTTTTGTTTTTTTAATTTAGTGTACGGATGAAGTATTTTGCTTAAAGCCTCATAACTTAATCAATTTAATCGCATCTGGAACAGTGTCTTACCCTTGCCTATTAAATAAGATAAAATTATTGTCCAGACTACCTTGGCATGTTTTGAGGGGGTTTAGTCTGTTTGATAGCATAGTGAACGATGCTGAGTTAACACATGATTAAGCAATGATTATCTACTTGATTTTGGGATTCCTATTTCTCAAACATTTCAGATTTAACTGCTTGCTTTTCTAAAATGATTTCTTAAACTTTTTTTTAAACCTAGTATTTAAATCTAACAACATTGAAATGGACTGGGTTTTGAAGCACACTGGCCCCAATAGTCCTGATTCCTCAAACGATGGCTGTGTTCGTCTTAGGGGGCTGCCGTTTGGCTGTAGCAAGGAGGAAATAGTACAGTTTTTTACAGGTACAAAAAGCAGATTTTTTTAAACTAATTCATTTTAGTAAATTGGCTGTCTTAAGTGGTTTTGTTAAATTAATCACTTTCTATGTCTAATCTACAAATTAGTTTTAAGATTAAATAAGTTGATTTGTATTCACTTCCAGTTGATAAGGTAATCTTTTCTATATTTTACTTATCTGAATTTTATAACATTGTTTAAATGTGATGTAATGTATTAACTATGCAGTCAAGTAATTAATACTCAAATTCCTGCCCCAGTACAATTTTCTGTTTTTTTTTTTGCACTTAATGTAGTAATTTACTCTGGTGATGAGTGAGTGTCTCTCACTGGTTCAGATCAAGATTAGAGTTGTTAAAATTGCTTTCAAAATGTTTTATAGTCACATTATCCAGGAGAATTCACCCTTAAGTCTCTCAAGTTAGTGACCTCTAACTTGTCACTTGCCATCTATTCTGTCACAAAAGTCTGATTTCTGAAATCTGTTCAGAGAAACTGAGAATTAATCTTTTCATAGTCTTTTTATTCTTAATCTTTCCTTCGGTGTTGTCAGAATCCCACCAATTCTTCCTAGCATTTTAGAAACAGCAGCTTTGTTAAAATAAGGCAGGTAATTAATGGATATTTGTTGAAATGCGAAGCTAAACATGTCTGGATTTTAACTTAGTTTTCTAAATTGGCAACAATCAGACGTGCATCAAGACACGTTTAAAACAGATTTCCAGAAGTGCTTTTAAAGTAGCTTCCACACAGTTTATTCATTTATTTTAATAATTCCTTTTGCTCATCTTAATGAAACTAGTCTAATCATTTGCTTTGGTTCTGTAGCTCCATTTGTATTAGAGAAAAACTCCAATATGTCACTGAAGTTTCTGAAGGCTTCTGGATAACCATTTGAATAAAACTGTATGAGTTTAAGTGGATTGATAGTCTGTGCACTGATCTGTGTTCACTTTTTCTTTCCCTAATCATTCCCCCTCACCCCCTTCCAAAATTGTGTGTGGGTGTCCACTCACTCCATCTCTTCTCCCTTCATGTCAAGGACTTTTTTTTAAAAAAAAACAAGAAAATCCTACAGTTGGTTTATTCTTGGTCTGATCTAGTGTTTGTAGGTTTATATAGTATACTTAAATCTATGAAGGTATCAATTTTTTATATTTAATTGCTAAGTTTGTTTTATTAGAAATTTAATGATATTTAAATGTGGGTAACATGCTGATAATATGTGCCAAAGTGGTACAACAAGCAAGTTTAACATATCAAATACTGATCTGAGCTTCTGGAGGCAACAAGTGAAGGCTGATTGCTTACCAGTAAGTGGGTGAAGAAATTAATGGGGGAGCACTGACTCAGCTTCTGAAGGCTGTAAGCAGGAGCTTCATTGACCATCTCACCAGGGGAAGATGGTGTGCTTGGCTGCCATGTGTTAGGCTAGTAAGAAACTTGCCAAGCCTTTTTTTTTTTTGAAACTAAATGTTTTATTTCTGGGCGAGGTGAAGGGTAGAAAGCCACTGTTGACAGCTCTTTGAGACATTCCTACATGTGCAAGGCAAAATGTAGCCTGATAATTTTTCCCATTGGTTGTTCAGGTAATTGTATCATATCATGCAACTTGGAACACTGCAGCCCACAAAAGCTGTTCATTCAAAGCATGGTGTCATAAGCCAAGAGCTGCTGAGCCGATTGAATGTGGTCTCAGTACTGCAGAGTGAATTTCCACTCCTGGCATTGCATGTGTGAACGTCAGATGAGAACAGGTTGTACTTGGCTGTGATGGCCCCACAGTCCAAAAGTGCACACCGATTTGCACATGGCAAAAAGACCACTTGGGTGAGGCATCTAACACTGGTGGAACTGATGAGTTCCTGAAATTGAGGATGGGGGAATGTGCTTTGATTTTAGTTGCTATATTTTGACCTCTTGAGTCAATCTAATGCAGCTGCTTTCAATTTACTGGGGAGGAAAGAAAACTTGACTGTTTAGTTACATTGTGTGTTATTTTGAATTCCTATTTTTTTCTGACACTAAAATTTGGGAAGTATTTTAATTGTATTTTTAAATAATAATTGCTTTGTTCTAAGATGTTATGTGACACGTGGCTGTGCTGCAACCCAGGGAATTCCCTCTGGTTGTTTAGGTTCTGACATTTTTTACACAGCATGATTGTCACACAACACTTTAGTGCATTTTAATTTTGAGCTGTAACTTGCAGTAGTTTACATTTTTATAAATGCTACGTCATAAGTAATAATTAGGCATGTGCACCCTTTAATGCTATCCCCTACTGGGGTTATTTGTCCTTGGGTTGAAGGGTTGGAAATCGTGCCAAATGGGATAACATTGCCGATGGACTACCAGGGGAGGAGCACGGGGGAGGCCTTCGTGCAGTTTGCCACACAGGAAATAGCTGAAAAGGCTCTAAAGAAACACAAGGAAAGAATAGGGCACAGGTGGGGATGGATGGATGAGTCACTTTTCTTATGGTATATGATTGATTTGTTATCTAGTACAACTGTTTTGGTATGGCGAATGTTTCACCTGGATGCATTGTTGTTTAGGTTTTAAGTACTTTTATCACAATTCGCACCTTTTGATACCATAAGAAAATGTGATTAAGCACAATTTAAAAGCTCTTTAAACACATTGTTACACTAATTTTTGTTGTAATTGTCACATGTTGAGTATTTGTGAAATGAAACTGAAATACTGGTAATCTGAACCTGAAAAGCTACTTGCCATCATAGCTGATACTTTTGCTGTGTCATACAATTAATATACAACCTATTGGATGTTTTGAATGTCGAGATAATTATCTGCTTTTCCACATTTGAAATTATTAATGGCTCATGGCTTAATATGTAATTAAGCTTAATGACCAGTTTGTTGCTAATAAAATAACTAAGGCAAATAGCTTTTCAACATAGTTGTTATTTAAGTTTACTGTTCAAAGAAGCATGTCCAACTTTGGTTCTGTCATTGGACAGTTGAGTATCCAAGTATTCTTCGCAGTGTTTTTTGCAGAAATTGCCTTTCATTCCTGAGACCTCTTTTATAATTTTAATAAGTTGGGATGAAGGTCTCCCTTTCTGGCTATGAAAGGAATTATTTTCCTGTTTGCATTAAATTTCCTTAAATTAACCACTGCTTTGAGGATAATATACTTGCTGTTTGCTTACCTGAATATTAACTAAGAATTATTAGTAATGATGATGGAAAAGATTTGTCAATGTGTAGTTCGGGGGTGTTGTGGTTTTATTTCAGGCAGAGTGCCACAGTGATGTGAGCATTATGTTCCTCCTGCCCTGTAACAGACCAAACACAACAAGTAAATGTGAGATTGTAATTATTTTCTCATTTTGGAAGATTGCTGTGTACAGAAACCTAATGTCCCCAAATTGACTCTAGTCTGTTTAGTCTCCAGCATATAAATAGGATCATGGTAGGACAGTTGGTTGTATTGGTGCACATCTTTATTTTCCATTTTTTAGCAGATGGTTTCATTGTACACTGCAGTCTACACTTGTTTGCACGAGTCTTGATTATAGAAGTCTTGGGGAAAGCTATTAACTTGGTGTTCTGCATATTTTGAAAAATGTCCACATGTGACCGTTATGCATTCTTCTGTCTCAACTGATTGGATCCAGTTTTGATGCCACGTTGTAGATCTTTTCTGTTAGCCAAGAGGGAAAAGGATTTCAGCTGAAGGATAGTGTCTGAGTCTATTCGGATCTCTTAGCAATTATAAATGCACCAAAAAGTTGACTTTAAAGTTAATGTGCTGGAAATAGATTTTGTATTTCATATATCGATGTTTTTTTTATTAAAAGTTCAAATTGAATCTAAAATAGTATCATTGGTAGGCTTAGTTGGGATTTTTTTTTGCTTAGCACACCGTTTGGAAGATGTGATTAGGAAGAAAAATCACATTGCCCAGCATGGTAAATATTCTACTGGAGCAGTTTGAAGGCTTTCAGAACTTCTGTAAGAATTATTTGCAGCAAGTCCCTCTAAGATGCAGCACATCTTGAGTCTCAGCAGTTAGTTCTTTAGCAGTGTAAAGCTGTGCTGTTTAGAGGTTAGGTTGAAATGAGATGCGCAGCATTGTTTGGATGTGTAACACTGCTGGTTAGCAAATGGGTTTTGCCATGTCCTTTTTGGATAGCTTAAAATTAATGAGGTGCTTTACTAGTCATTTATGCAGCACAGAATTGGCATTATCTTGATTTGACAACTGGAAGACTATTGGGTGTTCCTTTGTTCCAAGATTGTTGCTACTTTAGTTCTCCAATGCCCAGTCAATAAACTGTATCCTATTTGTACATGGAGTTTGAACAAACGATCACTAATGTCATTTCCTGAAGATGAAATGTCTTTATTCTTTGAAATAAATTATCTCCACATAAAAAGCCTCTGTGCCATTGCTTTGATTACCATGTTTGACTACTTGTAAAAGAACAAAAATTGAAATTTGACTGAGGGTTTATACCTTATCAAAGTAAAGTTGAGAGTCTCTAAAAGGACAGTGTCATGATTTTTCAACTCCTCTCTTGATCCTGTGTTGCATTTTTATGTGGACATTGGAAGTCATTCAAAGAGCAAAGAATATTTTCTTCATAAAAGTTAATTATTAGTTTAAGCCCTTCTAAATGGCAGCTTAGGTTAGAATTGCTATGTCGTTTGTTCTGTTTGTTTAAAAACTATTTTAAGTTGCATTTTAAGAATGCTTCATGTTTACCCAATTGCCAAAGTATGGACTCCAGTTGCATGATTAAAATTTTGGTTAAAGTAAGAGTTTCTATGGTTTTGTTCCAGTATTTGAACTTGCAACTTGGGGATTTTTAAGTGTGGAATACCCTTTGTAAATTACTTTGTAATTTTACATAGTATTGATGATTCAGTTGTAATGGGGCTATTCTTAAAATGTCAGTTAGTAGATGAAGGGTTTGGTCCTTGGCTCAAATTTTCTTGTGTGGGCAATACATGGTTAGGATACTTCAAATTAGTGTATAATTAGCAATGTTGTTCTTGTAACTAGTTTGCATACGAGCAAAGACTGAAATGTTTAAATACAATGTATAATCCTTTAGGTACATTGAAATTTTCAAGAGCAGCCGGGCTGAAGTGCGCACCCACTATGATCCTCCCCGGAAGTTGATGTCTGCTTTAAGACCAGGTCCTTACGACAGACCGATGACTGGGAGAACTTATGGTATTCCTAGAGGATCTTATGAGAAGATGAGACGTGGAGTGTATGGTGGCGGTGAGTCAACTCATGAATATTGATCATGTTTGAGTATTTTAATGTTCAGGCAGTTTTAAAAGGGATCAGGAACTACTTTCCAGGATAACATTGAAAACTGAATTGATTTGAACGATTAAGCAGGGAATTCTGACGCTTTTATGTATGTCTTATTGATAATGAAATAGCTAAAGTGCCTTTAGTTTTGTTACTTAATTGTTTTGTGTTCACTAATAGACACTTGATGAACTTGATTATTTAAAACTCTGCTTCGAAATGCTATAATGTAAATTTCTCAGTTTTAGTAACTGTTTCAATCCACATCGGGTCCATTTGCAGTTGCTGTATTAGCAGGCTCTGCATCAATTCAGGATTTTTAACGTAAGCACTCAATTTCTGTTCAGGTTATGCAAGTTATGATGATTACAATGGATATAGTGATGCATATGGCTATGGGACAGATCATGGATATGGACGAGATCGGGGTGAGTTTTTCTAAGCTACATTTTGTAGAGAATGTGTGAAAATATGTTCTATTATTCCATAACACTACTTTTATTAACAGGAATAACTGCGCAAGCATATGCAAACAGTGATTCTACCTTCCAGAGTACAACAGGGCATTGTGTACATATGAGGGGCCTGCCATTTAGAGCGACAGAGAATGATATATATAATGTAAGTACTTCAAAATTTTCATTTGTTTATGTGGCTTAGGTGTTGGTAAAGTATGAAAGCAAAGCTCCCAGCTAAGTATGTATTCCATTTTTTTTAAACCTGGGAGCTCCTTAACAGAATACACTCATAACCTAGTTGCATAGAATAGTTTGTATTGGTTCTACATATAAGACAGCATGCAACTGATATCATCCTAAGGAGTTGTAGCTAAGATTCCGGGTAGGAGAGAAGGAAAAAACACTTCCATGCCTGCCCTGTTATGACACTGGTTTGTGTTTCAACATTTCACGTGAACTGATTTGTTACCCAAAAATTGTGTACTTGAATTTATTAACAGTTGATTCAGAGAATTTATGCATTTCGCTGAGGGTGGAATTAATCCAATTTGTAGACCCAAGGTTTTAAAACTTGGGCAACTTGTTTTTTCTCCCATGTCGAATTTAAATTATGCATCCAGGAAGTCTAGAAAGCATTGTCATAACAGTGGTGCAGCAGATTTTTCTAAGAATCCACTTATGTAAAATTGCTTGAAACTCCTTTTTATTGTTTTCTATTTCAGTTTTTCTCACCCCTCAACCCAGTCCGTGTCCACATAGAGATTGGATCTGATGGTAGAGTGACAGGAGAAGCTGATGTAGAGTTTGCTACTCATGAGGATGCTGTGGCGGCTATGTCAAAAGACAAAGCTCACATGCGTAAGTTGATGAAAGCTTTATATTAAATTGAAATGTTACTATAACCTTCTCTGAAATTTTTTTTTTGCTTTTTAGAACATAGATATGTGGAACTTTTCCTGAACTCTACCTCTGGAGGCACTGCTAGTGCCTATGCAACTCAGATGTCAGCAATAGGTAAGTGAATATCAAATTCATTTGCAGCTCAACATTTTTCTTGGTAATTCTTTAATGTCTCGGGCCAGTGTGTATGAATGTTGGTTCACAAGATCAGCATGTATCTTAATATTTTTGGAAGTTGGAGTGTCTTGCAAATAAACCTGTAAAGAAATCTTATTTTAAAGGTTTGAGTTCAAATAACACCAGTAATTTTTGAATACTGTGTAAGGAACAGAATGTTACTATCAGTTTTTTTTTTTATTTGTAGCTTGTGGTATTCTGGATGTAAGTTTGCTAGCTGAGCTGGAAGGTTCGTTTTTAAAATAAGCCTTCCATCTCAGCAAGCAAACTTAAATCCAGAACCTCAACCTGAGCTACAAATCTTCTCAACTTGTGACATTCAGGTTATTTGCAGCATCTGTTAGAAGCACTGAATGCATGCAAAGAATATATATTCAGAATAGTATAATTTTGTGCTTGAATGGACTTCTAGCACTTCTGATATTTTGAGCACAGTATTCTATTACTATGATTTTCTCAGCAGAATTTGCCTTTTTTTACTTGCGCCTAACAGTTTGGTTAATTTTAATACATGGAAATTGATTATCAATCATTCTGAATAATAAAAAGCAGAATATGGCTGCAGCTACCATTTTGATAGAATTTTAAAATCTGTTATTCATTAATGCAAAATTAGTTTTTGCAATCAATTATAGGCACTGCATGTTAAAAGAACATCTATCCTGAGCTCTAAAATAAAACTAGGTTACATTCATAGAAGTTGTTAGTGAACTTGTAACCTTGCTTCACTGAGAGCAGTAAGTGGAGCATGAGTCACACCTGTGGTGACATTGGAGATAGTATTCTTTCAAGACATGTTACGCGAGTGTCTGTCTGTTTTTAGGAAGCCAATCAAGCTATGCAAGTCCAAGCTATGGTAGTCCTAACAGTCAACAACTAAGCACTGCATATGGAGTTTATGGAAGTCAAGCAAGCTTGAGTGCATATGGTAAGTGACCAGTTACATTACTGAACTTTTATACACAGGAATCTTGTGTCCTCACAGTAGTTTTTCCAAGTTTCAAAAAAAAACAATTTTTCATGAAACTGTTTTCCAGGCAGCCAAGCCGGGATGAATGGAAGTTACTATGGAACTGGAAGTAGAGGATCCATGGGGCTGAATGGCATGGGTGCAATGTCAAACATGAGTGGAGGATGGGGAATGTAACTTTTTTCACTATTTAACAGATACCAATTACCAGCTTAAACTTGGTTATGCTTATGAAATGTGAATTCAGTATACGCATTCCTTTCATTATGACTAGAATTCAGCATAAGCCTTTTCCTAGGTTGAGGAAAATTCTAGGGTGGCACCAGTGTGTTCATCACATGATTTTAGTTTGAGACCCAAGTTTCATTATGTAAGGTATTTTGGCACTAGTTGAACTTTTCATGCCTCTGACTTGTTGCGCATGTGCAGTGTACTGCTTCTGCAGGCTTGATTTGAATGCAAGAGCATTGTCAAGCGCACAAAGAAGGTTGGTGCAAGCAACATCAAGACACAATCTGGATGGCTTAACTGTAATAAATCTTGTACCCATTTAAATTCCCAGAATGTTTGAGATTGAAACCCTAAATTGTTAACTAATTGGCAGTGTCTTCTGGTTTATTGTATAAAAATGTAAAGTGTGGTAGTGCATTCATATTCAACAAAATTCTTTGAAACTTAAAATGAAAAACTATAAACACTGGTGAGTGTAAACTGAACAATTATGTGCTTATATTTGTTGCTTGACTTCTTTTTTTTATATTTGTCTAAAACAAGTCTCTGGTTTAATTTTTTTAGGAAGTGAAAATGATGAGAAGCATCTTTGGATGCTCTATGGCAAATAAAAATTTTAATGTAGAATTTTTCTTTAGACCGTTATTGTAGGGTTTAATCTTGGTCTTCAATATCAGAGACCTGACAAGTCACTTTTGTTCATATTTGTAAGGTGCGAAGTGAAAATAAACTCACTCAATAAAGCTTTGCCATTTTTAATTGTTGTGATATTTTTTAAAGTTGTGAATTTGTCCTTCATTATAGTATATCTTGTTGAATTTTTGATGTTTAAAAACTTAAAGCTTAGTCTTCTGAATGGATATAACTATTGTTTTCACGTCTTTTGTCAGAACCCTTGTTAAATAATTAAAAAGTTATTAGGGCTCGTTGCTCCTGTTTTTGTTAAGTCAATAGTGTATCTTGTTATGCATTTAATGGCATTCAGTGCATTTGATTAAATTCATAGAGCACTCTGGGTTTTTTTTTCTTTCCTGATTTGTCAATCTCTGAATTTTATTTATTTCAATACATACCAAGGGCAATTTCCTTGCCAAGTTTTTTTAAATCCATGTCTCTCCATGTACAGACATCTTGCTTGCTTTATCTGCCTGCTGTCTGTTGCCTTACCCAGTTTCCAAATTGTTACACTTCTAGCTTATCTGAAGTTCTGGCTGAAGTTGTTTTCAAAAGCTGGAAATCAGTCAGTTGCCAGATTAGCATTGGTTACAACTTCATAAGCCGTGACCCTTTTTTTTCCCAATTATTTCCTTGTTTTCAGAGCAATGATCAGGATCTTTTCAGGTCAGCATGGAGGCATTTTCATGGGTGAAGCATTTATATCTCATTAACATGCACACTTAGATTGAGCAACTGACTATGGCTATTGTATATGGTCCAACTTAAAGGCCAATAGCAATCTGTATTGTGGGCAAATAAAGAAGACAATATTGACCCTTGCCTTTTCTAACCCTACAATTTTTAAGGAAGGAGGAAAACAGATCAGTTAGCCTGACAGTGTTAGAGGAAATGCTAAAGTGTATAAAATGCTTGATAACAGCAATTACAAAGTATTTAAGTTAGTAAGGGTTTAATGAAAGAAATGTCATGTAATCTACTGTATCTGATCTACTGTAGTTTTTAAAGAATGTAACTAGATAAATGAGAAGAATGGATGTGGTGTATTTAGATTTCAAGTAGGCATTTGATAAGATCCCACTAGGTTCGTGGGCAAAATGAAAGCCGGTGGAATTGTAGGTAACATGTTGTCATGGATTGAGACTTCATTGACTGGGAATAGATGGGTTTTCTCCAAAAATGTAGTAAACAAAACTAGGATAATGGAAGCCAATGCAATACTTTGTTTGTTTATGACTAAACTCAATGGGATTGATTGTGGAGGCTGGGTCACTAATTAAAGAAAAAAGATTTTTAGATACTAAAATGCATCTAGAAGAAAGGGAGAAATGAGAGATATGGTGTTTAGCAACAACAGGCAAAAGAGATTAGTTAAGCTTGGTATGGATGATTTGACTGAAGGGTCTGTTTCTATGCTGTATGACTCAATAATTGACACAGGTTCTGGCTGGATGGTCTACTGTTGGTTCCTACTTCTAAATGTTGTCAAAAGCCTCATGAACTGGCTGTTTGTTTGTAATTAGTTTTGCCATGAGTATATTTAAAAACTCACCATATTTTTGAAAGAATTAAGTGGGAACAAGTGTCCAATAAAATAATCCCTTCCCTTTACCAGCAGCCAGCATAAGCCCAACACTCAGTATAGCTTTGCAATTCCACTAATTTTATTAGTGAAAGCTATGGTAAAACTTAAAACAGACTTGGTGAATTTACAAGAAAACCATCAAAAGTACTAATCAATGTTTTTATGGAAAACTTGATCATGGGCTTGTTGGTATAACATGTATTGGTAAGAACTTCTGTTTGGCCTACCAAGTAGAATTGACATAGTGCTGGCTTAGATTCATGACTTGGTCCTGCAGAACACCAGAAAAGCAATAGATTGTGAAGATTCTGTTTGAATCCTGAGCCTTGTACTTCATGGTTTAGTTAAACTACCTGTGCCCCATTGATGTCTTGCCACTAATTCGTTAGACAAGCAAGCCTGAAGGTTAGCTTGAATCTGCCTGCATATTAGCATAAAAGAATTGCTCATCAGAAACTCCGAGTGTAAAGATTGCATCTTTCGTTTCTTTTAGATAATGGATCAAATTGGAAAGTGGTTTAAATTAAGGACCTTTTAGATGGATTTAGTGGAACTCACCAAGTTGTGTTTATATTCCTTTGTTCAAGCAGTGGGGGAAGAATTTTAAGATTCTAGGGAAGTGGGGCTTTCGGCACAGTAAACTTCACCTCGCAACAGATTTGTTGATTATTCAGATGCAAGAAGTCAGCATGCCAGCATCTTTCTGGCTTCTGGGCAGGTGAATAGCTTCTGGGTTTATACCAGAAAGAAATGCCCACCCTGCAGCAAAGATGAGCTTTATTGGCTCTAACTAGTAACTGAAAAACTTTACAATTAGCGTGACAGCTGCCCAGCATCTTGCACAAAGAATTGAGAATTAACAAGATCCTGGAATGAAAAATCATGGGAAGCAAAGCAGCACCTCGTTGGATACTTTGGATTGCTGTTTAGTGTCCTTCCTGGGTATCTCTCCCTCCAGCAAATCATGCCAATGTTTGTGTTTAAGGGGATTAGTGTTTCAACTGGTAGTTGTTTGTTCAAATCTGCAAAACTAAAATTTGATTTACTTGATATAAATAGTTCTTCGTGAGCAAAAACCTAATCAGTGATTTCTGTTAAGCTGAATCTCTGGTAAATTGGGGGTTTTGAGTAATTTGATTAAATCTTTAACTTTTGTGACTCCTCTGGAAGTAGTGGGCTTCAAGTATTAGTAGACTTTGCAAGTGAGTCATGAAATCAGGTCTCCATTGTCACTGACACCAGACAATAATTTGAATATTTCCAAGATTTGCATGAATCAGTATGAAGTGAGGAATGCAAGAAAGGAAGGTGACCAATGAAAATGGTATCTAATTTCTTTGTAATAAATAGCTTAAGCATACTGTATAGACCCCTGCCCTGTTTAACCATTCAATATGATTGTGGTTTGATCTACTTGAATTCATTATTCCTGTCTGTTCTGTTGTTTTCTTAAAATAACAGGCTAGACTGTACTCGAATGATGGAATATCTATGCTGTAATGAGGTAAAGAATTCCAAAAAAATGCACTGCTTGTGAAGAAATTAGTCCTCATTTCATACTTGAATTAATTTGTTAGTAAAGACTGCCCCTCTGTTCTAGTTCCCCACAGGTAGGGGAACTGACCTGTTTTGTGACTGCTATGTGAAGCCCCTTTGGAATAGGGAAAATTAACTCAGCCACTCAATGAGACTCCAGTGGCTGTACTTCAGTACCATTGGTAACATTGTCTTATCTGGCCAGAGGTCTGCACTTGCTAGCGAGAAATTACTTGAGCTTAACCTAAAGGTCACCAACCCCAAGATGAGGGGAGCAGCTGAGAAGATGGGATCTTCGTGGTAATTTTAGCTGGTGCAGACATTAAACCAGTGCTCATGTCACTTGGTTTGGCAGACCAGCTGTCAGGCACATGATTAACTGAATGCATGTCTGCTTGATTTTCTCCAGACACCAGGCTGCAGCATTTTTGTTTTTGAGTGGGTCACTTTTCATTTTCAAAATGAAATTGGATCGCAGCACTGATTTGTGTGCTAAGTATCTGTCCTTTTCCTGTAGTTAAAAGTTCATTCAGTTTTGATCCTGTCTGTAAGGAAGCTGAAGTCAAGCAACAAAAGTCTTGACCGCTTGTACACTTGATTTTAGGCATCAGAGCTAAAAATCTTTGCAGATCTTTATCTCAAACACTACACATCAGCATGAAGGATTCGTTCATAGTAGTATTTAGTATGTCAAGTAAGGATTTATAACCAGTTGAAGAGCTGTTGCTCAAATCAAGTTTGCAGTCTTAGCAAAAACTTCCATGTCATGAGCAGACTCTTAAGTTCACTTGTTAATACTTGCTGATTGATTCACAGTAGTAATTGACATGAAGGGGCATCAAAATAAATTCTGCAAAAAGCAACAGTATATTTGACAACAGTGAGTTAACCAATCATTTGTGCCTTACATGCTAATGCACCATCACTTGTGGAAATTAGTTCTGACTGCTGTGGTTTTTCTCAAGCATGTACCTTTTTTTTAAAAAAAAAAAATTGTTGTCAATATCCTCTAAGACCAAAGGGTGAGAAGTTCCTTTTTGGTTGTTACATCATTTTCAAAAACATTGTGCAATGTCAACCATCAACATGTTGATGGATTCATTGAACTATGTTGAGAAGCATTCAAAGTCCTTTTGGTTACCACTGTAGTTGCTGAAAGATCTCTTTGGACGAAGGTTCAAGACATCTTGCTAATTGAGAAACACCAAGTGTCATGCTATGGATTTCATTATTTTTTCTTTTGTTTTTAGAGACATTGAAGCTAATGACTCATTAATTTGATTCTTTAATAATTGTAAATGATTTCTTGTGTAATGCTGGAAGATACATTCTTGAAATGATATTTTGGTATATGGCTTGTCAGTTTTTTCTAAACTGCAGCAAAAGGTAAGTTTTCAGAACAATCTTCAACTCCTCAATTCTTTCCAGTGTGCTGATCAAGGGAAAGATTTCCTTCCATTTTAATGTGCATAATTTTGTGGAGTCATTCCAAATTCCTTTTTTTTTACTTCTTACACATTACTAATGTGTAATAAGAGAAATGTTCTTCTCCATTTGTGTACAAACTTCATTTTCCCATTTCACCTGAAGTTGGACGCTTTTCAGTTTGGTTTTTCTCTGTTCCAGATTCATCAGTAATCATAATCACTGGCCAAAGATGAGTTTTTTTTTATCTTAGCTAAAAATAAAGATAGCACTAACTGCTAACCTAGAACTGAGAATGCAGCTTGGGCTAGAGATGTAAACTGTGTATGATAAGCAACCAAGTTTTTCAAATTTGTTGAACTCAAACATAAATTCAGCACTTGTAACCAGTTGTGAATTTTTAAATGTGGATGTGGAAGCTGCTTTTCCCTTCACTTCACTTCATCTTCTGTTTTCCGATGTCAGTACCACCCCTGCTACACTGCAGGTAAACGTCTGGAATGTTGGTAGCAGCTTGCACGTTTGAAGGCATCGGAGTTCACGTGTGATCACTGTTTCTGTTGCTCTGGTATCGCATGAATCTGAATGAACTCATGAATCTGAGTTCATTGCATGCCTATAGCTTTTGGAAGCGGAAGCCATACACCGGTGTAACGATTGATATGCATGTAAAAGGGAAAATAGGCAGTGGGTAAGATTTGAGAACTGAGATTGGTGGATCACATTCTGAATTAGAATGAAGGTATGGTCCAACTAGATCTTGAAATTAACAAGTGTCAGCTGAAGCACATCAGTGCTTTGGAGATAACTGAAGTGCAAAACCATGTCATAGTATCCTACTGAGAACTGTAATCCAGTATATTATAGGAACCTTCAAGCAAATTGTCCTGGCTTCCCATGCTGTCATATGTAGTTATGTCATGTGTTTTGCTTTAGTGCCGTGAGCTTCCAGGAATTCTAGAAAATTAATAGAAAACTGTTGTTAAGAATCTCAACAATTTCACTCAATACTTTTGGTCCCATACTGTTTACATTTGAGAAACCAACTTCCAAATGCTGCTGAAGAAGCTTGGAAAGTTGACTCAAGTTCATCTGAAGTCACAATCATATCAGGAAAGACCTGACGCAAGATTCCATGCTTCAATCATACATTAAGCTTAAGGCAATCTTAAATCAAATTGATGCCAGGCATCAGACACCAATGCCTGGATAATGGGAGTACGGTCAGCATAAGTCAGAATTGAAGAAACTTTTAAGGAACAAGTTTTTAAAGTAGTGAGGACAAAGAATCCAATTTGGAAATGTAAATCAAAGAATAGAGTTGAGGCCAAAGAGAAAGGTGTTGATATGGGAAATTTAAAAACAGACTGTGACAGCAACGGATAGTGACTACGAATCTAAGTCAACCAAACGACAAAACTAGAGTTTTCAAAGCGGGTAAGCAGTTCCAACTAAAGCCTCAGATCTGAATACATGTAGCATTCGAAACATAACAGATGTAGAAACAGTTTGGATGAAAATGGTAAATGATAAAGGTTTCCCTGGCTATAGGACAAGCCAAACAGAGAACAGCCAGGGAATTCCTTGAGGCATGGCATGGCACTCATCCACTGATAATCAACAAGCACATTGACCTGGACCTAATATACCAGCCACTGCAACGGACAGCTGGAACTGACAAACAGGAACGGCAGATTCAAACCACTATAAATGCCGGAGGAAATATAGAAGCACTTCACAGGAGGCTCCAAGCACTGAGGATGTCACCTAGACAGGGGACGAAACGTCTGCAACACAAATTCCCAGCTCGGCAAACAGAACCACAACAACGACCACCTGAGCTACAAATCTTCGCACAAAGTTTAATACACTTCTGGGACTGGTATTCAGACCCTTGCTAGTAAGCTCTGTGTAGGGTAGACAATAAAGGAAGAAGTAATGAGAGCTTGTCAGAAAGACCTAGCTGATAATCATGGGAGATTTTATTCTATATATAAACTGGAAAAGTTAGATGGGTAAAGGTAGCCTAGATCAAGAATTTGTAGAATGTTTTTGGATTAGTTTCTTAAAATAGCATATTCTGTAACCAAACAGAGAGCAGGCTATACATGACCTATTGAGTAGTAGATTAATGATTTATCTTATAGTGAAGGTAGTAGTGGCCATAATATTGAATTTTTCATTGAGTTGAAGGAGTGGATATGAGACTTTTTAAAGAAAATTAAGGCAATTATGGGTAGTACAGTAAAGCTCTCGAGAGTGAATTGGAAAATTAGGTTAAAGGTTGAGTTAGCAGATGCAGTGGAAGATGTCAAAGAGCGATGCATTACAACAAGAAAGAAAAATTCAAGACTCACCCATAATCCATGGTTAGCTGAATTTGTTAAAGATGGTATCAAACTAAAAGTAAAAGCTTATAATTGTGTCAGGACTCAGGGCAGTTTAGATTGGAAGGAAGGTGAAAAGAATAGTCAAAAGTTAAAGGGCTAAAAAAGAGAAAGCTGGCCAGAAGTATAAAAACAGATTTTCTGAATATTTTAAAAGGGTCAAATTGTGCATTTGTTCTTTAGAAAGTGAGACTAGAGAATTAAGAATGAAAAATAAGGAAGTAATAGTCTTCACTATAGAGGATATGACTAACAAAGCAGAAGCAGTGACAAACCAGGAAATAGAAGGGAGACTCAGGTGACTGTATGGAGTTTGTACATTCTATATGTGCATGAGTTTCCTCCCACAGTACAAAGATGTGCAGATTAGAGAGATTGGCCATGCTAAACATTATCCGCAGTGTTCAAGGACATGTCGGTTTGGTGGATTAGCTATAGTAAATATGGGGTTACAGATAAGGTAGGACCCTGGCTGAGATGCTCTTTGGACATAAGTGCTCTTCTGCACTGCTGGGATTCTATGTAACTTCTTTGAAACAACTTCCTGGTGAACTTCATGCTTGGAGCAAGTGCCCAGTGAGATTGTGTATGCATTGACTTTTAATTTCTTCAAAACTCCCTTGATTCAGGCATGGTCCTGTTAGATTGAAAGGTAGTGAATGAAACTCTTGTTCATACAAGAAGAGGAGAGGCAATGCAGAAAACTCAAGACTTAGCTTAAAATCTGCCGTGGGGAAATGTTAGAAACTATTATTAAAGATGTAGCACTTGTTGAAGCTCAAGGTAATTGGGCAGAGGTAATGTTATTTTGTAACAGGGAAATCATGTTTGACTAATCTATCAAAATTCTTTGAGGAGGTAACATAAGCTGTGGATAAAGCAAAACTTGTGAATATATTTTGATTTCCAGAAGGCATTTGATAAGGAACATCAGTGTGAAAAACTGGGTTTATAGTGTTTGGAATCATCTGAATTGAAAATACAGGTGATAATGAAAGTATTGAAAAGCAAGTAACAAACTCACAGTTCACTGTGAAACAAAGGAAAGTAATACTTTTGAAAGAGAGTGAAAAAGCTGACCGAGGTTACTTTTTTAAAAAAACGTGGGTAGAGACGTGTTCTTAAGTATAAATTAAGAGGCAACCACTTGCTAGAACGGATTTAGTCAAAGCTTGAACTCTGGGTTGACAAAAAGCAAGAGGTGGACAAAAAATAATTTGGGAATTGAATTAATAGGAATGCTAAATCATGGAAAAACATTTGGAGTTAAAAGTGGTCCTGAATATAAATGGGATCGGGTGAATTCAGTTGTCAGATGAAGGTACTTAGTTGTTGGAAGCTTTTCAGTAGCAAGCACACATGTGCATCGACCAAATAGCCTTGTCACACAGCTGCAGGGAAGTAGTGCCCAATACAGTGAGGCTGCTGGAAGGTGGTCCCTGGTGCAGTTAGTCAAAGCTAGTGCCCACTCAGTCCAGGGGTCTGGACTGCAGATTGAGTGCAAGTGATCAGGTGACAAGAAGATCATAAGCCAGGGAGATGCACAGAAATCAGTCAGAGGTCTGGTCAGTCATCAGTTTCAGGCTGTCTTTTCAAGTAATTCTGAAGGTTTGAGCGCAGTCAGTCTTGGATGTTAATGGAATGAATGTCAGAGGTGAGTAGGGATACTGTTGCGTTGGAAGGTGGGGGGACTCTGCTAGGGATTTGAGGCAGCAATGTGTGATGTGGAGGGTACAAAAACAGTTAAGGTGGAAATTTGGTGGTGTATGGGAGGACATGGGATGCTGTGGGACAGGAGGGTGTTAGGCGGAGGCCATCACTGTGGCCTTGACCAGAGGACTGTGCAGCACAAAGGTGAATATGATCAAACTGTAACAACTGAGCTCTGGGGTTAAGGATGAGATTTGGAATTGTAGTTTGAAGTAGTGGGTGGGATTTGTGGTTATAATCCAGAAGGGCTACCCACTGAGCGCAAGATAAAAAGAGATATGGTGATTCAAGATAACAGTGTATCTGATGACCCGGCCAAGCCTAGTATTTACAATGTCGAATGCAACATAAATTGCTTTCCATTATCTGTCAAGTGTTAAATGTGACCAGCAAATGGAAAATGGCTGAGAGTATGCTGGCTTACTACTTGATGGCCAAAAAATCGAGTTCCACATCTAAGCAACAAGAGGCCCTTCAACAGCAATTACATCAATCAGGCACTTGCAGGATGCTGGTTAAAATCATGTGCAGCCATGTCGTTGTGCATATGACATACATACTATGTGGGGTACAGATGGTTGGTCACAGGCTACATTAATCACACCACTGATACTTGCAAATTGAAGATAGATATCTCAGTGATGCAGAAGTAATCAGAGGTGACCACAATGCACGCAGCTCATTCAACGTCTGCTGGGGTGGGTAGGGGCACTGAACTGAATTCCTCTCAAGCTGAACTGCAAGTGTTACGCAGGACTTTCTTCATGCAATGGCATCTTTCTTCAGTGAAATAGGACTGGGAGAAGAGGGATTCAGTTCTCGTGCAGAATTTACCTATTTTTACTATATCTTTGTCTTTAGTGGTGATGCATTCATCAGAATAAGGTCCAATGTCAAAGTGCCATGATGAGTCATTTCATGGCCTTTCTTGATGAATACTCCATGTCCCAATTTGGAGGATTATATAAAGCATCTGTTTTTAAGTGCTTTGAATGGTGCCTTCTTACATTGATAAGGGCCTGTTCAGTGTTTTTTCTGCTCCCCAAACAGGATCATTGCAAGTGCGACTCTTGGATCCAGCCACAGCAGGCATTATCATCACTATTACTGTGATGCAATAAAGGTGCACAGAAATGGAAGAGGAATGGATGTGCCATCAAGCCCAGAACTAGCAACAAGCTTCCACGAAGCAGTCACAGCTGAAGAGCAGCTCAAGAGGCACAAAACTGAGTCTTTTGTCTTTTATGTTGTTTCTTGTGGATGAGCAGTGTCATCTCAGGCTGAGGATTTTCTGTTACTGAACTGTGCCAACTGCTGGATTGCGACCTGTGACCTTGAAGGAGTTGGTTGCCTTCCTTTCCCATTTGCCATGAATGTGACAGCTAAGTTGAGCGTTTATGCACAGGCTCCTTCCACTGGGGGCCTGTGTGGGATTTCTTGATGGTTCACCCAAAAACGCATCAAAACTGTGACTGATGCTATTTATTCCAGATCATACTCTTTCTCTCGTTTTCCTATAAAGAGATCAGAGCTGCAGCCTAGACAATAAGCTTGGACAATTTGGCTGGATTCCCCAAATGCAGAGCCTGAAAGGGTGAAAGGGCTATATCATAGTGCAGCTGGAATTATCACGAGGAGAGTGTTCCATTCCATAAATGCGCAAGTTATCTGTGACCATCAGAACAACTTCTTAGGGGTGTTCACCTGCTACCCTGGGACCTGCCGCAATGCTTGTATTCTTGACAACTCTCATGTTCCTGCTGTGTTTGAAGGTGCAGATGGTTCATAAAGATGGTTTCTGGGAGACAAGGACTACTACTGCAACTATGTCCAGGAGCAGCAATTACTGTTTTATATGCTGTGGCATTGTTTTGGAACTTTTGGAAAAAAAAAGTCAAAACAACAGCAGTTTTAATAGGGTGAAAACAGACAAAAGAAGCACATGATGAGGTCAGTGCAGGAGAGAAATAAAAAAACTGACACGCAGTGAACCTGCACAGTTACTGTCTTTGCTTTTTGAATTCATGTATCGCTGGACATCGGAATGCATCTGGGAAAATTAACAAATAGTGAAATTCACAAATGATCTTGGAGGAACTATTTGGGCAAAGTTCACAGCACAGAAGCAGATAAGTGTAGTCGGACCTACAGAAAGTCTGCAGTAGTGAGTAGAGTGGGTTCTTTCTTGATTATATGTTTTTTTTGAAATATGTCTCTTGAGTAAACTTAAAATATAAGCCATAACTATTAATTTAACCTGGGGCAGTGTTTTGTAGAGGAATAAGATGGTGGTATTTTCTGGGTCTATAGATTGTGAAGGAGCAAAAATGGCCTTTAGTAGAGTGATATGTGCTTCTTGTAAGATGTGGGAGGTTAAAGAGAGTTTAAGGGTTACTGCGGATTATATCTGTAATAAATGCTGTTGGTTGTGAATCTTATCAGATCGAATGGATCGTTTGGAGCGACAGGCAATGAGGAATTTGCAACAGCAACAGTATGTGATGGATGGCAGTTATAGGAGGGGGGGTGGGGGAAGTCTCAGGTACAGTCACGTAGATGGGTTAACTCCAGGAAAGGTAAGAGAGGTAGGCAGCTAGTGCAGGAGCCTTCTGTGGCTATACCCATTTCAAACAAGTATGCTGTTTTGGAAAATGTAGGGGGTGATAGATTCTCAGGGGAACGTAGCACAAACAGCCAAGTTTCTGGTATTGAGACTGGTTCTAATGCAATGAGGGGTACATTGGGTTCCAAGAGATCAATTGTGTTAGGGGACTTTCCAGTCGGAGTTGTAGCCAGACGTTTCTTGGCCAGCAGCGAAAAGTCAGAATGGTGTGTTGCTTCCCTGGTGCTAGGATCAAGGATGTCCCTGAGAGGGTGCAGAATGTTCTCAAGGGGGAGAGGGGCCAGCAAGAGGTCATTGTCCACATTGGAACCAACAACATAGGAAGGGAAAAGGTTGAGATTTTGAAGGGACATTACAGAGAGTTAGGCAGGAATTTAAAAAGGGGCTCCTCGAGAGCAGTAATATCTGGATTACTCCCAGTGCTACGAGCTAGTGAGGGCGGGAATAGGAAGATAGAGCAGATGAATACATGGCTGAGGAGCTGGTGTATGGGAGAAGGATTCACATTTTTGGATCATTGGAATCTCTTGGGGTAGAAGTGACTTGTACAAGAAGGATGGTTTGCACCTAAATTGGAAGGGACTAACAAATTGGCAGGGAGATTTGCTAGAGCTGCTCGGGAGGATTTAAACTAGTAAGGTGGGGGGGTGGGACCCCCAGGGAGATAGTGAGGAAAGAGATTAATCTGAGACTGGTACAGTTGAGAACAGAAGTGAATCAAACAGTCAGGACAGGCAGGGACAAGGTAGGACTAATAAATTAAACTATTTATTTCAATGCAAGGGACCTAACAGGGAAGGCAGATGAACTCGGCATGGTAAGGAAGATGGGACTGGGATATCATAGCAATTACAGAAACATGGCTCAGGGATAGGCAGGATACAAATGCTACAGGAGGGATAGAAAGGGAGGCAAGAGAGGAGGGGAGGTGGTGTGTTTGATAAGGGATAGCATTACAGCTGTGCTGAGGGAGGATATTCCTGGAAATACATCCAGGGAAGTTATTTGAGTGGAACTGAGAAATAAGGAAGGGATGATCACCTTATTGGGATTGTATTATAGACCCCCTAATAGTCGGAGGGAAATTGAGAAACAAACTTGTAAGGAGATCTCAGCTATCTGTAAGAATAATAGCATGGTTATGGCAGGGGATTTTAACTTTTCCAACACAAACTGGGACTGCCATAGTGTTAAGGGTTTAGATGGAGAGGAATTTATTAGGTGTGTACAAGAAAAGTTTCTGATTCAGTAGGTGGATGTAGCTACCAGAGAAGGTGCAAAACTTGACCTACTCTTGGGAAATAAGGCAGAGCAGGTGACTGAGGTGTCAGTGGGGGAGCACTTTGGGGCCAGCGACCATAATTCTATTAGATTTAAAATAGTAATGGAAAAGGATAGACCAGATCTAAAAATTGAAGTTCTAAATTGAAGAAAGGCCAATTTTGACTGTATTAGGTAAGAACTTTCAAAAGCTGATTGGGGGCAGATGTTCGCAGGTAAAGGTGCGGCCAGTAAATGGGAAGCCTTCAGAAATGAGATAATGAGAATCCAGAGAAAGTATATTCCTGCTAGGATGAAAGGAAAGGCTGGTAGGTATAGAGAATGCTGGATGACTAAAGAAATTGAGGATTTGGTTAAGAAAAAGAAGGAAGCATATGTAAGGTATAGACAGGATAGATCGAGTGAATCCTTAGAAGAGTATAAAGGCAGTAGGAATACACTTAAGAGGGAAATCAGGAGGGCCAAAAGGGGACATGAGATAGCTTTGGCAAATAGAATGAAGGAGAATCCAAAGGGTTTTACAAATACATTAAGGACAAAAGAATAAGTAGAGAGAGAATAAGGCCCCTCAAAGATCAGTAAGGCGGCCTTTGTGTGGAGCCGCAGAAAATGGGGGAGATACTAAATGAGTATTTTGCATCAGTATTTACTGTGGAAAAGGATATGGAAGATATAGAATGTAGCGAAATAGATGGTGAGACCTTGCAAAATGTCCATATTACAGAGGAGGAAGTACTGCTGTCCTGAAATGCATAAAGTTGGATAAATCCCCAGGACCTGATCAGGTGTACCCTAGAACTTTGTGGGAAGCCAGAGAAGTGATTGCTGGACCTCTTGCTGAGATATTTATATCATCAATAGTCACGGGTGAGATGCCGGAAGACTGGACGTTGGCTAACGTGGTGCCACTGTTTAAGATAGGTAGTAAGGACAAGCCAGGAAACTATAGACCAATGAGCTTGACGTCAATGTTGTTGGAGGGAATCCTGAGGGATAGGATGTTCATGTATTTGGAAAGGCAAGGACTGATTAGGGATAGTCAACATGGCTTTGTGCATGGGAAATCATGTCTCACAAACTTGATTGAGTTTTTTGAAGAAGTAACAAAGAGGATTGATGATGGCA
>NC_057723.1:38678823-38696970 GCF_004010195.1 Chiloscyllium plagiosum
TTGAGTACAGGAGTTGGGAGGTCATGTTGCGGCTGTACAGGACATTGGTTAGGCCACTGTTGGAATATTGCATGCAATTCTGGCCTTCTTCCTATCAGAAAGATGTGAAACTTGAAAGGGTTCAGAAAAGATTTACAAGGATGTTGCCAGGTTTGGAGGATTTGAGCTATGGGGAGAGGCTGAACAGGCTGGGTCTGTTTTCCTTGGAGCGTCGGAGGCTGAGGGGTGACCTTATAGAGGTTTACAAAATTATGAGGGGCATGGATAGGATAAGTTGACAAAATATTTTCCCTGGGGTGGGGGAGTCCAGGACTAGAGGGCATAGGTTTAGGGTGAGGGGGGAAAAGATATAAAAGAGACCTAAGGGGCAACGTTTTCACACAGAGGGTGGTATGTGTATGGAATGAGCTGCCAGAGGAAGTGGTGGAGGCTGGTTTACTTGCATCATTTAAAAGGGATTTGAATGGGTATATGAAGAGGATGGGTTTGGAGAGATATGGGCTCATGCTGGCAGGTGGGACTCGATTGGGTTGGGATATCTGGTCGGCATGGACGAGTTGGACCTAAGGGTCTGTTTCCATGCTGTACATCTCTATGACTATAATGACTTTGTTATCCCCGACTGAAGCCAATCATAGGTACAATGCAGCCCAGTCTTCAACCACGGCTATGGTAGAGCAGACAATAGGCTGTCTGAAGCTGAGGTTCAGCTACCTGGACCAGTTTTGCTAGGCTTTGCACGATACTGGATATGGCTTGTGCTGCATTTTCCTAGCATGCTGCATTCTACACACTGGAACAGGGTCGAGGAGATGGAATGGATATTAATAAACTAGGAGAGTGGGAATAGTCTTCTGAATGGAAGGTTGAGAACTTTGGTGAGGAGGAGCATCACCTTATGCCTGATAAATTCTCACTTCACTGTGCATTGTAAGCTAGACAGAACTGACACCCTGCTCTCGTAAGTAAAGGCTGGTTACAGAGTCTGTAAAATTTTTGGTGTTTGTCATGCAAAAATTTTTTTTTGTTTTGAGAGGCAAATATTGCTTCTGTTTGATACATTTCTATTGGCTTTTTGTGTTTGTAAGGAAAAGTGACTGAAGCTTTCCTTGTATTTGATGGTTCCACACTTAACAATATTTAGGGCTACAGTGGGTATTGGGATAAGAGTAGAGATGCCTTAGATAGGATTGTAAGTTTGGATGTCCCATTGGAAGGTCAGCCGTATATCTCGGTGCATAACAGTGCTATGTGAGGAATGTGCCGTTATATGGGCAAGGCCTTTGTGCCTTGAGAAATGTTTGTTTGTCACTGCTGTGCCACTATGTATACAGTGAAGGGCAACTCTGGACTGCCAACACTTGACTGGCTGGATAATTAGGGATCTAAGCTGGCACCAGTGCCAGGGCTGCTGATACACCCCAAGTTATATCTGCAGTGTTGAATAGCTGTAGCTGTGGTAAGTGGGAAAATCAGGCAAGCATCAGACAAGAGGGGTATCGTAGAGACATAGTAAATAGTTATGAGACAAGTTTGGGACTACAACATGAGAAAACTCACTAGGCCTCACAGAGAGAAACTCTCCATGAATCTTGACAAAAAAGACACTTTGTCACAATATGGTATGATTCATACTCCAGTAACCTGGAGACTCAAGCTAATGGTCTGGGGAGAATGACTCTCATTATAACATGACAACTTGTGGAATTTAAATTCCATTAATAAAACAATGAAATATAAAGCTAGTCTCGGTTATGATGTCCATGAAAATTACAATCAATTGTTGTAAAAAATGCCCTTTTGATTCATGAATATCCTCCTGGTCCACAGCGATGTGGTTGACTCTTAACTGCTCTCTGAAACAACCTAGCATGTCACTTTGTTCCAGCAATTAGGATGGACAAATATTCTGACCTTTCAATACTGCTTGCATCCCAATAATTCATAAAGAAAAAGAAAGACTGGTTTTAAAGATGAACAAAAAACATTGCTGTAACCAGAGGGTAATGGGCAATTTTGCTTGGATCCCAATTCATGGCCATCAATATTCAGAAGCTGGGTGGATTGCCAGCAATCAGCACTGTTCTTCCCAAGATTAACCAGGCTAAAAGAATTTTAAAACATTTGGACCCATCACAACCAATCAGGTCCAGACTGTGCACAGTCCAATACTACTTTTGAAAAACTACATAAGAAGTACTAATCCAAGATGTAATCTTTTCACCAAATGGAAAAATTGCAAAGACATATACAAAATGAAAAAGGAGACCTTTTTATGGGATTGAGGGTGAGTTAACCAGCTGCGATCGACAGTCTTGTATGAGAAACGTTGGCACTGTCACAAACTTTATGCAAGCTGAGCTTTACATATTGTCAAATGCTTTACCATAGTTGTTGCAGTTATTTTTTATGATGCTTGTTGCCTCAACAAGATTTTAAATGGTGAAATATGGCAAAAGTGGAATGGATGTAACCTGTACTGTGTAATAAGTTGTTAACATGTTCATAAAATTAAAATTTGTTGTATTTTGATAGTGCTGTACAAAAAAATCACCATGATAATATTTTTAAACAAGTGTAACTTAAAGGGAAGATTGTTTTATAATGTCTCTTTCAACTTAAGGTAAAGCAGACCATTCTGAAAAGGATGATGGTGAAGTTTTGATAAAATACCTCAGCTTAAGGAAATAGCCGTGCTATCCAGTTGTCATGGGATAGATACCTGAATAGAAATGCATCGAGGTGTAGGTGATAGTTTTATCACTTTTCAGAGTATCTTAGAGTACTAGGAACAACTGCTGTTATGATAAAACCAAAAACTGCAGGAAATATACAGGGGAGGAAGTCAGGCAACATTTGATTTGATTTGCTTTATCGTCACATGTATTTATTACAAATATAGTGAAAAGTTTTGTTTAGTGTCGCCACTCTCCGGCACTGTCATAAAACAGAAAATAAACCAAAACATAGAATATAAAGTCAGAAAAATAAAAGTTCATCTTATTGTCTTATCCCAGTAAGGTGGTCTTTGGAACAGCTCCCGCTTCTAGCTCAGCCATGGGCCTGGATCCAGGCTCCTCCACCCCGATGCCTTGAGCTCTTGTGGCTAAACCAACTACATTGCTGTAACCGCGCTTCATCACACTGCCACCGCTGTAATGAAGAGTCGCCATTCTCCACCAATGCCACTGCTGCCGCCGTCGTGATGCAGCCGGTGCTGCAAGGCCCTGCACTGGGACCAAACTTGCTAACATTACTGCCTCTGCCATCAGTGCCTAGGCCTAGTCACAGACCTGGAGCCTCAGCACAGCCTGCAAGTCTGGACCAGGGGATTAAGCCTGGCACCTGATCCTCGCTAGGTGGGAGACCTCGGGCTGGGGTGGAGCTGCATCCATCTTAACTTGACATTGCTGCCACCACCAATGGACGCCTTCTCCTTTGTCATTTACTCGACCTAACCGCTCTCAGGCCCATGTTGCCATCTTTACCCACTGTTCTAAACAGGGCCCACTCTCACCAATACCACACTGATGCCAATTCAAATGCCAATAACATCCAGATCCTGATTAATCGAGTGTCACTGTTAGATCGTGATAGGGTCTTTTTAGCAAAGCATCCACTTGCAATGTCCTGCTCCGAGTATGGGAAGGGATTCACTCAGTCACCCCACCTTTTGAGATACCAGCATGTTCATACTGGGGAGAGATCACTCCCTGCTCCAAGTGTGGGAAAGGATCATTCGATTACCCAATCTTCTTAATCTTTCTGGATGCAGCAACTAGTGATATTTAGATCTTGATGAATCAAGTGACTCTGTCAGATCTTGATCTAATATTTAGATGGTCCAGTCTGCAAAAGCTTCTGATTGTTTATGAAACCTCCTGTAGTACCCTGGCTCCCATTCTCTTTTGCCTTCTGCTGGTTGCTCCCACGTTACATTCTCCTTCACTAACACTCTTACCAAACTTTAGCCACAACCCTAACATGGAGAGAGAAATAGTTGGTGTTTCTAGACAAGGACATTTCTTCAGAACTGTAGGAAGATAGAAATGTAATAGGTTTTTTGCAATTTGAAGTGTGTGATAATGATTGTAATACAGGGACTAGAAGATTTCACCAGAGTGGGTTTGAATGACAGAATAATTAACAACTATGTCTAATGAATATTTCTAGTTCCAGTCCTGTTTGGAATCTGTTTACTTATTAATTTCTTCAATACAGTACCTTTTCCTTAATTTGCTTTAAATTTCGACCTGTCTCTCACTGCGTATGATCTATCTTACTCAATTCTCTGTCTGCTTTTTTAGGGACGGGCTATTGACAAATATTATTAGTTAATAATAAGCGCTTCGGACTCCCATAGTTACCTCAACTACACATCCTCATGCTCTGGACTCCATTCCAGTCTCCCATTTACATAGTCTTCATAACATTTATTCTGGTGATACAACTTCACAAAAAAGAACTTCTGATGTGTCTTTCCTGTTCCTCAGCCAAGGGTTCCTCACTCCATTGTTGATAGGATGCTCACCCATCTCCCATACTTCTGCTCTTAACACTTCCTCACCCTCCCAGAACCTCAATAGAGTTCCCCTTACCTTCACCTTGTACCCCACCAAACTTTGCACTCAACGAATCATCCTCTACAATCTCACCATCTTTAACATAAAACGTATTGCTCTTCCTACCCCATCAACTTTGCAAAAGGGCTGTTCCATCTGCTACATCCTGCTCCACTCCTCAATCACTCCTAATACCTTGATCCCATCTGATGGCACACTCCCATGCAAACAAACAATGTAACAGTTGCCTTTTTACCTCCACACTTTTCATCATCAAAGATGCTGCAAACCCTCTTTCCTGGTTAGGAATAGTTTCAATATTTTTAAATTGAACTTCTTGTTTACACTGGGGAGACAATGTTCAGATTGGACAACTACTTTGCAAAACAACTCTGCTCTATCATAAACATGATCACCAGCTTTGGGTTGCCTACTATTTTAATTCTCTGTCTTATTCTCACATAAAGATCTCTGCCCTTGGATTGCTGCAGTGTTCCCAGAAATCTCAATGCAGCCATGAGCAAAGAGCCTTAACTTCTCGATTAGGCACTCCATAGCCTTCTGGACATTGAGTTCAACTATTTTAGACTATAGACTGCTTTTTTTGTGCACTTGCTCTTTATCATGTTTTTGCTTTTCAACATTGCTACTGACTATTCTGCCATTCACACCCACTCTGGCCAAACCTTTTGATCGTTTACTAGAACCATTGCCACTCACTTTATCTTTTATAACAAGATCTTATGTCACTGTAATCTCTTCTACCTTCCATCATATCACCAACCTTTCATTTTGTACTTCCTGCCCTCTTCCCCACTTTAACCCGGACAAAACTTATTACATTTCTATCTTCCTTCCATTCTAAAGAAAGTTCCTTGAATTCATTTGTGAACTTCGTTTCTTTCTGCACAGGTTTTTCCAGATCTGCTGGATATTTCCAGCATTTCTCTTTTTATTTTGGATTTCCAGCATCCACAGTATGATGCTTTTGTTTTAGCTACTGTTGAGACACAGTCGGGATAATAATTGAGACTCTCTTAAAAACAGGTGTATTCATTACTGTATGAAAAAGGATGAGAGGAGATGTAAACTATCTGTGGAAAACCATTTTACAGGAGCCAACTGATGTATCAGTTGCTTTCCAAAAAGGTTTAGATGCAAGAATCTGTGGAATTCAGGATTGTTGTGTTCCGAAGATGATGATTCGATGAGATTTATATTTCTGGTGATTCGCCTGTGTGGAAAAACTCAGGCACATTGGAATGTTTGCCGAAGTTTCAACCTGGTGAAGTGGGGAGAGTTTAATCTGTCTGGGGAGCTGGGAATAACTTTGGGACTTTGTAATGCTAGATATCTGCCAGGCGTGTGGCATAGAGCAAAAGCATTTTATAAGAGTTTTTTGTTGTTTGTTACTTAATGTGAAACTTGCTATAGTTTGATCTATCAGTTGCCAGTTAATTAATGTTCCATTGATTTCAGTTTGTTAAAAAGTGAAATGTTGTGCATTAGTTTGGTTCCATTAGTGATTTGGGAAATTCATTACTTTTAAAAGGTTATCATTAAATGTTGCAAATGGTGTGAAGGATGAGAGATTTGCATACAGATGTAAATTGTGACTTTAGATTTGTGATATCTTGTGCCTGCAATAGGAACCAGATAGACAGATTTGGGTCGTGTCAGTTGATCCATGTTGATCCATGTCATTTTTTTCCAATTGTGAATTGTTGGAATGTTTCTCGGACATTAGAGGCAATTTATAAAGGTAGGTACTTAGTGGTGGCAGAATTGAAAAAGAAAGGATTATTCATGAGGGTTGAGTAATCATGAGATAGAGACAAAGATGCAAGTTCTTGGCAAGGAAAGATGAAGCTGGAAGACACTCTGGCTTGATGGGGAAGGCAGAGGCAGCTGAACAAATCTTCTGAAATTTAGTAAGAAAGAGGTAAACAAGCAGAAAGAAACGTTGTATAATTTACTTGTATTTCAGATGATGCTAGCATATGATGTAGTTTTCAGAAAATGAGAACTAAACCATTGTTCTGATCAGATACAAGTAAGTGACCAAGTAAGGCTCTCTGTGCAGTAGAGAGCATAGTTGATGGAACATATGTGAATATAGGTAGGATAATTTATATGCCGAAAGAAAGCCAGTGAAGCACATTTATAAGAAAGGTTCTGCTGTAATCATTACTAATTTTAATCTTCATATTGAATGGACAAACTAAATTGGTAAAGGTAGCCTGAGAATGAATTCATGAAGTGTGTTGAGGATAGTTTATTTGAAATATGTTCTGGAACCAGCAAGTGAACAAGCAATTTTAGACCTGGTAATCTGTAATGAAATAGGATTATTTCATTACCTCATAATATAGCATCCTTTAAGAAAGTGTGATCGTAATATGCTAGTATTATAACATGGAGACAGACAGTTGAATCAAATCAGTTTTCCTACTTCTATAATCGCAACATAGTGAAATTAAAACCTTCAAAGATCCTCAAAATTGACACCAATGGATCCTCACCAGACTTTTTGAATAATCAATCCTAGACACTGGATTTGTAGCTTAAACAAAAGACTAAGCAATTTATTAGCAATTCAGTAACCTTAGCACAACAAAATTAGATGACAAATTAATCAAATCGATGTTTATGAATTAAACCCAATTACAGTTGTTATCAGCTCCATTCAGACAAATGGCAGACAAACAGCCAATGGATAAATAAAAGAAAATAATAAGACTCGACAGATTACTTAAGCAGTTTTCACAATGCACAGGTATATGTGATTCTTTCTTGGGTTGATTTTTATTTGAATCAGGGTCACCTTTTCAGTTCACGCATAGGAAGTCAATAATACTTCTAAATTAGTTTCTATTCTTTAAACTTCCAACAGCTTTTAACGGAGCTTAGGCAAAGAGCTTTCAATCTTCACATTGTAGCATCAAGAGCCAAACTCTCTCTCACAAAAAAACATAGTCCCAAAAAACAGTTCAAACTCTGTCCCCTCCCTTGTTTTGATCATCAACTTTCCTTCCAGACTTGCTGGCACCAGTTCCCAGGTATTGATGTCTGCTATCTGGTTAAATATACTGCTCTCCGCACCAGTATTTAAAAGGTCTATGCAATCCTTTTGATTAAGAACCAAACTGCAATTAACTTTCAGGCCTGGCCTCACAAACAAAGATCAGCTTTCTTTTTCTCTTTTTTTTAAAAACAAGCTACTGCTCATAGTCCAAAGATCACCTTCAGTTCACAGTTCTCAGTTCAGAACTCCAAAGCAAAATTGATAGAAGAATGAAATAAAAATAATGAAAGATCAGTGAGGGTTCTAGCATTAGAATTTCATGTTTGATTTTGACGGTGAGAAACGTAGGCCTGAAACTAATTTTAAAATTAATGAAAGGAAGCACCAGGGTATGAAGACAGAGTCGGTGAATATGAAAAATAGATTAAGAGGTAAGACAGTTGAGAAGTTTTGGCAGACGTTTAAGGAAATATTTCATAACTCTGATCAAGATATAACACCTTGACAAAGATAGACTTTACAAGAAGGATGCACCTTTCCTGACTAACTAAGGGAGTTAAGGATGATGTCAGATTGAAAGGCTTAGAGTGCTGCAATGATTAAAGTTTAAGAGTAAACCAGAAGTTTGAGAATATGTTAGAAAATAGAAATGAGAGAAAATTAGCAAGAAACTTGATGTCATTGGTATCTAGCAATGTCAGTCTTGAACATACTTAATGACTGAGCTTCCAGAACCCTCAGGATTGAGAATTCAAAAGATTCGCTACTCTCTTAGTGAAAAAGTTCCTTCTCAACTCATTCCTAAATGGCTTGTTGTTATTCTGAAATGATGTTCCTAGGTTCCAGAGCCCAGTCAGTGGAAAGATCCTTCATGCATCTACCCTTAAGAATTTTGTAAGTTTAAATGAGATCATCTCATCTAAACTTAAGTTTATAACAAAAACATAAAAAGGGGCCTGTGAATACCTCTGAGAATCAACCTGGCCAAGATAACTGACAGGTCTCCTGTAAAACAAAATTTCAAGTCTTTAGGTGTCACCTTTTCCATTTGTTAGAACAAATCCTTTATCTGGGTCTAGCTTGATTCAATGCAAGGGCTTGACCATTGAAAAGTTTCAATCAAATTCATGTCGGGTTTTTTTCTGGTTGTTCTACTGTAGGTATTATTAAACTAGAAACAGTGCTGAGCTAGAAACAGTATGAGGATATTATTTGGAAAGGAAGGTTTGTGTTGTAAAGAGAGGTTGGATAACCTGGGACTATTTTTCCCTGGAGCATAGGGGGACTGAGGGGTGACCTTACAGAGGCCTATAAAATCATGAGAGGCACAGATGAAGTAGATAACCAACAGATTTTCCTTATGGTAGGGAAGTCTAAAACTAGATGGTGTGTGTTTAAGGTGAGGGGGTGGTGGGGGGGGAGATACAAAAGGACATCCTTCCACATCCAACAGAAATTTATCTGTACTTTCACCAATGTCATCTACTGTATCCGTTGCACCCAATGTGGTCTACTGTACATCGGGAGACAGGATGCCAACTTCGGATTGTTTCCGAGAACATCTCTGGGACACTCGCAGCAACCAATCTCACAGCCCCGTGGCTGAACACTTCAATTGCCCCTCCCGCTCTGCCAATGACATGCAGGTCCTGGACGTCCTCCATCGCCAAACCCTTACCACCTGACGCCTAAAGGAAGAATGCCTCATGTTCCGCCTTGGGACCTTGCAGCTACACGGGATTAATGTGGATTTCACCAGTTGCCTCATTTCCCCTCCCCCCACATTAACCTAGTCCCAAGCCTCCAACTCCGCACCGTCCTGCTGACCTGTTCATCACTTTCCCACGTATTCCCTCCACCCTCCTCTCCAACCTATCACCTTCTCCCCCACCTTCATTTACCTATCAGCTACCTTCCCCCCAACTCCACCCACTCCCATTTACCTCTCAGTCCCCCGGCCCACAGCCTATTCCTGATGAAGGGCTCTGCCCAAAATGTTGATTCTCCTGCTCCTTGGATGCTGCCTGACCTGTTGTACTTTTGCAGCATCACTCTCGACTCCGATCCCCAGCATCTGCAGTCCTCACTTTTTCCTAAAATGAATCTTTGCCAATATTTCAGGCTGTGGTTGCCATTTTTACTCACAAGAAGGGGATACTGATCAGCCTGAAAATCTCAGAACCTTGCTGATATGAAATTGCTCGCATGTGTTTGTCAGACATTCTGTCTGCTTTGAAGTATAAATGTAATATAGCTTGTGGCATTATTTGAAAGTGACAGAAGAGATTGCTATTGCTTCTCAGTTCCAAAGTGGTGAAAACAGTGATGCAGTGGTCAGGAGAGTTGTACAATGTGCTTGTTATGATTGTCATTGGACTAATCACTATAAGTTCCTGATACTTGATCTACAGAGCTCAATGTCTTCACTTCTGAGAATCAGTAGTAGTGGCATCACCAGTGCATGAGAGCAAAAATGAACTCATGGTTAGAGTGGTGCACTGTGGGGAACTGCAATTCTTCACAATATGTTGTAAGAAATTTCTTAGTGTACCATATGGATACATTGTTCTGTTCGAGCCGTTATCACCTGACATGTAGCAGGATCCATAATAGAATATTACTAAGAACGCTTTTTCAGTAGAACTGGGGACTATAATTGAGAATGGACACAATGGTGTTCTGGTACATTTTCACCCTGAAGACAAGATGAGACATTATGAATTATTTGCCATTTTAGCACAGTGATAAGATGCACCACTTATAGGTACTGATCAGTCATTTACATTGCCTGAGTTTGTAATATTACGGAAAAGTCAAAAAACTCAGTCAGTGCAAATTTGCAAAGGCGTGCTCCCTCAAACAGCATTGTTTGCTGATAATAGCTAATCAACTTTGACTTAATCTATGTCCTTGCAGCAGCAGAGATTCCATGATGAGGATGACCAACTCTTAAGAAAAAATAAGACAGACCTTATCCATGCAAGGGAGAGCAGTGACCAAGCCTATCTGAGGAAGTAAAACAGTTGAAGCGGTTTGGGAGAGTATCAGAGAGCTGTGAACCTCCTTCCACGGTGAGGAGTCATAGCATTTTTCATCTTGAAATGGTGCTGTCTGCTGTGTTCTTTTTTCACCATTTTCATGAAAACAGATATTCAGTCAATCCTTGGATAATATGTGAAAGATACCTTTTCTCCAAAAAATGTTGCCTACATTGTTCAAGGGTTCTGAAATAATGTTGGTTTATTTATGTGACCTGAATTCATGAACTTACTTTTAACTGTGTAACTTCACCTGTGAATTGAATCTGAATATTATTTACCACTGTTTTCAATGTGAACCAAATTTTGATTACCTTTTCATGTACAAAATTTATGTTGTTATATCATTTTGTGTGATTCATACAATTCATCCCATTGCTAATCTCATTAAAATGTGATGTAAATGTGAATAATTGCAGTCAATGTTCCTTTATTGTGATCTTTTGAGTTTGGTGAGACTTATTATACATTTGATTATAATAATTTGGAAATGTCTAGTCTCACAGTGAACTCACTTACTAAGATACCTGTCTTTTGACACTACAGCTTTAGCAGATTACAGTTAAATCATTCATAGGTTATACATTCGCTGCATGACTGAGATTTTGGAGAAGATTTGTAGCTCAGGTTGTGGATCAGGTTGTAAGGTTGCTCACTGAGCTGATATATTTGTTCTCAGATGTTTCATCACCATGCTAGGTAACATCATTAGTGAGCCTCCGGTGAAGCATTCGTGTTCTGTCCCACTTGTTATTTATGTGTCTCAGTTTGTTTTGGTAGGTGATATCATTTCCGGTTCCGTTTCTAAAAGGTTGGTAAATGGAGTCCATATCTATATGTTTGTTAATGGAGTTCTGGTTTAAATGCCAAGTCTCTAGGAATTCCTGTGCGTGTCCTTGTTTAGCCTGACCCGGGATGGATCTATTGTCCCAGTCAAACTGGTGTCCCTCCTCGTTCTGTGTGTATGGACACCAGTTGGTCATGTCTTTTGGTGGCTAGTTGGTGCTCATGTACAGTATCCTGGTGGCTAGTTTCTTGCCCGTCTGTCCAATGTAATGTTTGTTATACTCCTTGCAGAGTATTTTGTATTTGACGTTCATTCTGCTGGTTGTTGTTACTAGGTCTTTTAAATTTATCAGGAGCTGTTTCAGTGCAGTGGCAGGTTTGTGGGCTACCATGATGCCTAGGGACTGGAGTAGTCTGGTTGTCATCTCCGAGATATCTTTAATGTATAGCAGGGTGGCTAGAGTCTCTGGACATGTGTCGTCTTGTTTAGGTCTGTTGTGCAGGAATCAGCGGACTGTGCTTATCGAGTTGAGACTGTGGTGCTGGGAAAGCATAGCCGGTCAGTCCGCATCCAAGAAGCAGGAGGATCGACGTTTCAGGCATAAGACAGGTACCCGTTCCTGAATATGCTATATAGATGTTTTTCTTTGGCTTCTTGTAGTTCATGAGTGCTGCAGTATGTTGTGGCTTGTTTAAATAATGTCCTGATGCAGCTCCGTTTGTGGGTGTTGGGATGATTGCTCCTGTCGTTACGAATCTGGTCAGTGTGTGGCTTTCCCATAGATGCTGGTCTGTAGCTCTCCACTGGCTTTTTGTTCTACTGTGCTGTTGTTCTCTTCCTGTTTGGTGAACTTTATACCGGTGAGGATGATGTTTATGTATTTGTGGGTTTCTTCCAATTTTGTTGCGTTTCATGATGCCAGAGGTGTCATCCACATAGTGGACCCAAAACATGGGCTGGATTGTGGGAAGGGCTGTTCGTTCTAACCTCCTCATAACTGCTTCTGCTAAGAGTCCTGATATTGGTGATCCCTTAGATGTCCCATTGATTTGTTTGTAGATTTTGTTGTTGAAGGTGAAGTGGGTTGTGAGGCACAGGTCTACTAGCTTGAGGATGCTGTCCTTGCTGATGGAGTTGGCGCTGTCAGGCATTGTGTCCTTGGTTCGTCTAGCAATGGAATTACCAAATTTCTACAGATTACCAAAAGTATATAAGCAAGCCCCCCCCCACCCACACACACACACACACCCTCCCCAACCCCGTCAGACTCATGGTCTCCCTACCTGGTGCATCGATGTACACACTAGTAAAAGAACTGCAATGCAAACTGAAACACCTAATAGAAAACTCAACCCACTTCATCCACTCCACGCAGGAATTCCTTAACATCATCAAAAACACCAAGGTAGAGGGCGATGAGGTCATGGTTTCCTTCAATGAGACAACCCTATTTACATCAATAAACATCACCCTTGCCAAAGAAACACTGGCCTCACTGTGAGACGAACCAAGGACACAAATGCTTGACAACACCAACTCCATCAGCAAGGATAGCATCCTCAAGCTAGTAGACCTGTGCCTCACAACCCACTTGGAGTCATAGAGATGTACAGCATGGAAACAGACCTTTCGGTCCAACCCGTCCATGCCGACTAGATATCCTAACCCAATCTAGTCCCACCTGCCGGTACCCAGCCCATATCCCTCTAAATCCTTCCTATTCATATGCCCATCCAAATGCCTTTTAAATGTGCAATTGTACCAGCCTCCACCACTTCCTCTGGCAGCTCATTCCTTACACTTCACCCTTCAATGACAAGATCTACAAACAAATCAATGGGACATCTATGGGATCACCAATATCAGGACTTTTAGAAGAAGCAGTTATGCAGAGATTAGAACAAACAGCCCTTCCCACAATTCAGCCTAAGCTTTGAGTCCACTGTGTGAATGACATCTTTGCCATCATGAAATGCAACAAATTAGAAGAAACCCACAAACACATAACCAACATCCTTACCGGTATAAAGTTCACCAAACAGGAAGAGAACAACAGACTCCCCTTCATAGATGTCATAGTAGAACGAAAAGCCAATGGAGAGCTGCAGACCAGCATCTACAGGAAAGCCACACATACTGACCAGATGCTCAATTACAGGAGCAATCATCCCAACACCCACAAACGGAGCTGCATCAGGACATTATTTCAATGAGCCTCAACACACTGCAACACCCAGGAACTATGAGAAGCTGACGAAGAACACCTATACAACGTATTCAGGGACAACAGGTAATCGATAAGCGCAGTCAGCTGATTCTTGCACAACAGACCTAACCAAGATGACACATGCCCAAATACTTTAGCCACCCTGCCATATATTAAAGACATCTCTGAGAAGATGACCAGACTTCTCCCCCCCTAGGCATCATGGTGGCTCACAAACCTACCAACACACCGAAACAGCTCTTGATGAATTTAAAGGACCCCGTACCAACAACCAGCAGAACAAACGTCATATACAAAATATCCCGGAAGGTCTGCAACAAACATTACGTTGAACAGACGGGCAGGAAACCAGCCACCAGGGTACATGAGCACCAATTGGACCCCAAAAGACACGACCAACTGATAATCATACATACAGATGAAGAGGGACACCAGTTCGACTGGAACAATACATCCACCTGAGACAGGCTAAACAAAGACACACACGGGAATTCCTAGAGGCCTGGCATTCAAACCAGAACTCCATTAACAAACTTATAGATTTAGACCCTATTTACCAACCGCTCAGAAACAGAACCAGAAGTGATATATCACCTACCACAACAAACTGAGACACATAAGTAGCAAGCAGGACAGAACACTGGAGGCTCACTGATGATGTTACCTGGCATGGTGATGAAACTTCTGAGAGCAAATCTACCAGCTCAGCGAGCAAATTTACAACCTGATCCACAATCTCACTACATAACAGTCGGTAGTTACATTTTAGCTCTTATGAGATCAACACCAAGCCCATTTGTATAAACAGCTCACCTTTGTCTCAAAATTGTAGAAACAGATGCTTAAAGTTTGTTAGGAGAGTCCTCGAAGCTTTGTTGGTTGATACCCTATTTCTAGCTGTCTCTCCTCTCCTATCTCTACTGATGTTGCTATTACCTGCTTGTGTCTATTCATGTCTCTGTTACTGCAACCATACTCCCCAACTCATGTTGGTTTGGCTCTGTTCCTTTCGCGGGGCAAGAGGACCCGGCCCAATGTGCCTGGGGAAAGAGCTGAAGGCAGCAGTCAAAGAAGAGCCTGCCATATTGCTACCTTTGAATCCAGGACTTCTCAGCCTTTATGACAACGTCAAGTTTCAGAGCACAGATGGAAATTTGAGACAAATGGCATCCGGGAGAGTTTTCCCATAGAATGCAGGGCAAACACTTTTTTTATGGATACCGTTTGACCATCAGCAAACATCCTTCTGATGGCTTTATAATGGAGGAAATGTCATTGATGAAGAAGTTGAAGGTGGTTTGGCCTATGACAATACATTGAAAAACTCCTGCAGTTGAGATGTTTAGCATCCACCAACTACTACCACCTTCCTTTGTGCTAAGTTTCCTTGATGCTACATTCAGTCAAATAGTGCCTTGATAGCAAGGCCAGTCAAATCACCTCATCTCTGAAATTCAGCTCTGATGTCCATGTTTAAACCAAGGTTGTAATGAGGTTAGGAGCCAAGTGGCCCTGGTGAGCAATTTGTTGTTTAATAGCTGATAGAACTGTCAATGCCACCTTCTGTCAATTTACTGAGAGTAAACAGATGAAATTATACTAAGCGAGATGGAATTTGTACTAGTTTTGAGAACAGGGCATGCCAGGGTGATTTTCTACATTGTTGGATAGATGCCAGTATTATAGTTGTACTGGAAGAGCTTGGCTGGGGAAAGGGCCAGTTCTGGAGTACAAATCTTCAGTTATACTGCTGGGATGTTGGCAGGGCCCATAGCATTTACAGTAACCCATTCCTTCAACTGTTCCCTAATCTCATGTGGCATGAGTTGAATTGGCAGATGTCTGGCTTCTTGGGGATCTTGGGATGAAGCCAAAATGGATCAGCTTGGGCAAAAGATCATTGCAAGCACTTGAGCCTTATTCTGCAATGACCTATCTTGAGCAAATAACTTTATAGAAAAAGAAGAGTTCTGCAATATTTACTTCTCGTGGAAAAGTCTATACAGGTGTTTGACAAATTGCACTGGTTAGTACACTACTTGATTTCTGAAAATACAGAAAGAGAGAAATGGAATAACATTGAAAATCATCCTGTGGAACCTCAAGCATCTTTTGGAGGTCATAGAATTTTGCTGCAAAACATCCAGAATTTGTCTGCTTTTTTATTGCTCCGCAAAACAGTATAGACACCCAAGGCATACTTACATGTTTTAATGACTTGGAGGTGCCGGTGCTGGACTGGGGTGGACAATGTTAAAAATCACACAACACCAGGTTATAATCCAACAGGTATATTTGGAAGCACTAGCTTTTGGAGCGCTGCTCCTTCATCAGGTGGTTGAGGCCACAGCTACTTGATGAAAGAGTGGCGGTCCGAAAGCTGGTGCTTCCAAATAAACCCGTTGGAATATAACCTGGTGTTGTGTGATTTTGAATTACACATTTTAAACAGTTGTTTCTCTTTAGGCTAGTTTCTACTATAGCTTAAGCCTTACTTTTGAGAGCTTCATTTTTGAGTCACCATCTCGAGCCCCTTTGCACAGTTCTGTGAAACTCAAGATGTTGCACCAAGCACTTGTGTTAGTCTGTCACTGTTAGACCTGATGATACTAATCTGTTGTATGGTGCAAAGTGATATTAGAATTATTACCTGTTATCTTTGAAGTAGCCACCTTATAGCCTTGTTCTGTTTATTTCTCGTTTATCATTTGTGTAAAGGTTATTCAGCTTCTCGCAGTTAGAGCATGGTGTTCCCCATACTGAACATGTTTCCTATTATGTGATGCCTTCCACAATATTTACAGCCTAAACTCTGGCTTTGATCTTTCTGGTAGCTCTTTTGCAAATATTTATTTATTTTTCCCCCCAGTCTATTGTTTTTATTTAGCTTGGAATATCCCTCAGCATAATGCAAAGCCTTATACTATAGCAGATGATTAGCAATCTCAGAGATCTTGGACCAGTCAATACTCCCCTTAAAAGTGGGGTTCTCCTCTCTCAGGAGATGTGCTCTCACTTTGGGATTTCTTATACCGGAGAAAACCTTATCTCTGAGGAGAAAGTGAGGTCTGCAGATGCTGGAGATCAGAGATGGAAATGTGTTGCTGGAAGGTGAGGGTGATAGGTCAGACTGGGGTGGGGGCGGGGAGGTCGGGAAGAAGATTGCAGGTTAGGGAGGCGGTGCTGAATTTGATGGATTTGACTGAGACAGGCTGGGGGGAGGGGAAATGAGGGAACTGGTGAAATCCGAGTTCATCCCTTGTGGTTGGAGGGTTCCTAGCCGGAAGATGAGGCGTTCTTCCTCCAACCGTCGTTTCGCTCTGTTGAGTTAACCTTTCAGTTGTCCAAATTCTCAGGATCCAGCTGGATTCATCAGTGATCAGTATTGATCAATAGCCTACCTCTCCCTTTGAATAAATACCATTCACAAGCAATATTAATGAGGTTTAACCTGTATCTTCAAAACTTGCGAAATCTCTCCTGTTTGTTCTGCTCCTCATGGAGATCTAGGCTGCATTCAGCTTGTAGTTTGTCTCCCCAGCATTGATAATGGGTTGCAACTCAGACCTCTAAAAATTAATTTTGCTGCTATTTCATAGTTTTGTAGCTAGGAATGGAAAACAAAATCCAAGTCTGTCACATACCTCCTTTTATTTCCAAAGCAGCAGAGTAGAAAATGCACAGCAATTTTGACTCACCCAATAATTCAATGCTATAGATTGTTGTTTTTGTATTTGTTCCTTCTTCTTTCAACAGTTGGCTCTCTTGTAGCTCTAAAAGTCCACACGGTTTCAGTTGGATATGCCTTGTCACCTTTTTCCCAGTTTCTGGCTGGTATAGCTTTGAAAGTCATCATATTTTAAGCTATACTTCTCTGAAATGGCAGAGTGACTCAGTGGTTAGCACTGCTGCCTTGCAGTGCTAGGGACCTGGGTTTGATTCCAGCCTTGGGTGATTGTGTAGAATTTGCACATTCTCCCTGTGCTTATGTGGGTTTCCATGGGTGTTCTGATTTTATCCCACAATCCAAAGATGTGCAGGGTAGGTGAGTTGACCTTGCTAAATTGCCCACAATGTTCAGAGCCTTTTTCATTTCATTTGAGAAAGTGGCTGAAAAGTGAAATGGCCATTTGTTGATTCAAACAAAATTGGTAAGTAGAGCTAGTGAGGTGTTTGATTCACAATCAGGGGGGTATGATGAGGTGAATAAAGCTGTTTAAATACATATAATCTAGTGCCAGTGACATATGAGCAATGTTTTGGGAATCTAAGGACAGAACATGGTCAAGTGTACAAGGTAAAAACAATGACTGCAGATGCTGGAAACCAGAGTCTGGATCAATGGTGCTGGAAGAGCACAGCAGTTCAGGCAGCATTGAGGAGCTTCAGCAAAATCGACGTTTCGGGCAAAAGCCCTTCATCAGGAATAAAGGCAGAGAGCCTGAAGCGTGGAGAGATAAGCTAGAGGAGGGTGGGGGTGGGGAGAGAGTAGCATAGAGTACAATAGG
>NC_057723.1:38697053-38729540 GCF_004010195.1 Chiloscyllium plagiosum
CAGGTTTTGCAGTTCCTGCGGTGGCAGGGGAAAGTGCCAGGATGGGAGGGTGGGTTGTAGGGGGGCGTGGACCTGACCAGGTAGTCACGGAGGGAGCGGTCTTTGCGGAAGGCGGAGAGGGGTGGGGAGGGAAATATATCCCTGGTGGTGGGGTCTGTTTGGAGGCGGAGAGGGGTGGGGAGGGAAATATATCCCTGGTGGTGGGGTCTGTTTGGAGGCGGAGAGGGGTGGGGAGGGAAATATATCCCTGGTGGTGGGGTCTGTTTGGAGGCGGAGAGGGGTGGGGAGGGAAATATATCCCTGGTGGTGGGGTCTGTTTGGAGGCGGAGAGGGGTGGGGAGGGAAATATATCCCTGGTGGTGGGGTCTGTTTGGAGGCGGAGAGGGGTGGGGAGGGAAATATATCCCTGGTGGTGGGGTCTGTTTGGGGGTGGGGGGAATGTCGGCGGATGATTTGGTTTATGCGGAGGTTGGTAGGGTGGAAGGTGAGCACCAGGGGCGTTCTGTCCTTGTTGCGGTTGGGGGGGTTGGGTCTGAGGGCGGAGGTGCGGGATGTGGGCGTGATGCATTGGAGGGCATCTTTGACCACGTGGGAAGGGAAATTGCGGTCTTTAAAGAAGGAGGCCATCTGGTGTGTTCTATGGTGGAACTGCTCCTCCTGGGAGCAGATGAGGCGGAGGAATTGGGAATACGGGATGGCATTTTTGCAAGAGGTAGGGTGGGAAGAGGTGTGTAATCCAGGTAGCTGTGGGAGTTGGTGGGTTTGTAAAAAATGTCAGTGTCAAGTCGGTTGTCATTAATGGAGATGGAGAGGTCCAGGAAGGGGAGCCAGGTGTCGGAGATGGTCCAGGTAAATTTAAGGTCAGGGTGGAATGTGTTGGTGAAGTTGATGAATTGCTCAACCTCCTGTGGGAGCACGAGGTGGCGCCAATGCAGTCATCAATGTAGCGGAGGAAGAGGTGGGGAGTGGTGCCGGTGTAATTATGGAAGATCAACTGTTCTACGTAGCCAACAAAGAGACAGGCATAGCTGGGGCCCATACGTGTGCCCATGGCTACCCCTTTGGTCTGGAGGAAGTGGGAGGATTCAAAGGAGAAATTGTTAAGGGTGAGGACCAGTTCGGCCAAACGAATGAGAGTGTCGGTGGAAGGGTACTGTTGGGGATGTCTGGAGATGAAAAAGCCCTCCCCACCTCTTCCTCCGCTACATTGATGACTGCATTGGCGCCACCTCGTGCTCCCGCGAGGAGGTTGAGCAATTCATCAACTTCACCAACACATTCCACCCTGACCTTAAATTTACCTGGACCATCTCTGACACCTCCCTCCCCTTCCTGGACCTATGGTCAATACTATCCAGATGATTGGGATAAAGGAATTCCAATTATACTTTTTGCGATTAGGGATACCCATAATGAATCAACTAAATTCAGTTCATTTGAATTAGTTTTCAGACATGCAGTAAGAGGACCACTGAAATCAAGGAAAAGTTGGTGAGTCAAAGTTCAAAGGTTATATATTTGGACTATTTCTCAAATTTTAGGGAGATTAAATAGAGCAGATGAGTTAGCTAGAAAGCTTTTAAAGGTAGCACGGCATATGATGAAGCTGGAAGCAGACAAGTGATCAAAAATTCATAACTTTATTCGTGGAGATAAAGTGTTAGCGTTACTACCAGTGACAGGTGAACCTTTAAAGGCAAGGTTTAGTGGATCTTATTAAATCGAAAGGAAATTGAATAATTTGATAAGAAGGGTAGATAGAAGGAAAACTCACAGAGTTGTCATGTGAATATGCTCAATTGATAGGGAAAGAAAGCAAAAGGAAAATGTGTTTCTGTTTACAACAAAGAGTGAATAGTCAAATTCGGATGATTCTGAATTTGATACTCCTCAAGTTAAATTGGACAAGGAGTAAGTTCTCAAAAATTGTGATAAATTCCAGAGGAAAATCAAAATGTCCTAAAAGAATTATGACAATCACATGGAGAGATATGCTGGGAAGATATAAGCTGGGAAGTATTAAACTGACTATGCATGATGTAGATATAGGAAATACTGATCCAATTAAGCAATATCCTATGGGCCTAACCCTCTAAAATTGGTACAGGTTCAAGGAGATTGAAAGCATGCACAGAGAAAACATAATCATTGTTGGTTGCAGCGAATGGAGCTCATGCATAGTGATGGTCCAAAACCAGATCTTACCCAACAATTATATGTGGACTATCATAATATCAATGCAGTTATGACATCGTATCTTATTTCATATTTAGAACACTGTATTGAGAAGGTGGGACAAGAAACTCATGTTTCTAAGCTGGACTTACTCAGAGGATACTGGCAGGTGCTTTTATCCGAAAGAGTGAAGGAAATTTTGGCTTTTGTGACACCGAATGGACTTTACCTGTTTAAAGTCCTGCCATTTGGTATGAAAAATGTACCAGTTATATATCAAAGGCTAACCAATGAAGACATTTCAAACTCCCAATACGTGGTATACATAGATGATTTTGTGATTTTTAGTCATGTGGAAGGAACATTTGGACCATCTATTGGAATTGTTTTACTGACTTCAGAAGGTGGACTTGGTGATAAACCTGGCTAAAAGTGAGTTTGCAGAAGCCCAAATCACATTCCTAGGCCATATCATTGGATATAGACAGATGGCCCCATGGGATGTGAGAAAAATGGTTATTGCAATTTCCCATTCTAATGACGAATACAGAAATGCCATTATTCCTGGGACTGAGTGTTTTTTATCGAAAATTCGTGTAAGTATGGATAATCTTAAGATGGAGGATGGGGAAAAAATGGTAGCCGTAAGAGCTGCTCCTCTTTTGAGGTATTTTCAGTGTTGAAGCTAATTTCCTTGAATTCTTAGAGCGGTAATTACTGTTTTATAAGCTATTGCGTTGTTTTGGAACTTTGGGGAAAAAAAATCAAAACAATGGCATTTTAAAAAGGATGAAGAGAGAACAATATTTAAAAGGCATCTGGATGAGTATCTGAATAAGAAGGGTTTAGAGGGAAATGGGCCAAATGCTGGCTAATGGGACTAGATTAATTTAGGCATATCTGGTCAGCAGAGATGAGTTGGACTGAAGAGTCTGTTTCCATGCTGTACAGCTCTAAGACTCTAACCAAACTTTAACAGTGTAACTGCTTGACTGATTGATTTGTCGAAGTGCAGAAAATTTCAGTGGATGTAGAAGTGTCAGAAGGCATTTGATAGTCTGAAAGTTACATTGGCTACTGCACCAGTGCTGGCAACATGCAAAGCCAATTAGGATGGCTGTCGAGGCAAGATATTTGAGTGTTGGGGCTGTACTCTTACAAGAAGATGATGAGAGTATAGAGAGACTATTAGATATTTCACCCAAAAGTTAATATTCATCAAATGAACTATTCCACCATTGAGAAAGAGATCTTGAGTTTGGTGTTGGCATTGCAACATTTCAACATAAATGGTGCTAGTAAATTATCTGAGACTTTGTGTATACTGTATATAATACCTTAAACATTTTTGGAAAAAATTAAGTATAGAAGTACCAGACTGTTTAAATGGAGTTTATTGTTACAGCCATACAATTTGAAAATTATAAGTGGCAGAATGAGGGAATGTAATTGGCGATGCATTGTCACAACTTTAATGAAGGAAGATGAACGTGTTTCGTGGCAGAAGAAAAGCACTGAGATGGACTGTAGTATTGAATATTTGCATGCTTAGGTTTGGTGTAATGTAGAGTAATAATACTGTGAGACTGAAGTCTTTGAAAACGAAGCCATCCTTGTGTATTAATGTTTCTTTTGGAGAAGGGGTAGGTGTGATGATACTGTGCCTCTAAGGGGGATTTGTTCTGTGTTGGTCCTCCTGCATAGAGGTGTTGCTAATCGTACCGGAATATCTGTTTCAAAAGCAGTGGGTATACTCCTTTTTATTAAGTGTTTTAAATTAGACAAAGGAAGCATGAGTGGGTGGAGTCAGGCTCACACAGAACCATTGTTATCAGTTGAAGTTAGTATAGCTCCCTCTCCACTGCTGGATTAGTTCTGTTAGTGTTCCTTTCTCCTGGACTGGAGGAGGTAGCTAGTGAGGAAAATCTGTTTTGCTGAATTCTCCTTTGCAATGGATGTGTTCATGAGATCCTGCTATATTGGAACAGTTGATGAGTAGTAGTTAAGATATATATCATTTCAACAGAATTATAGTTATGCCAATTCTGCTTTTTGTATTTTAAATGTGTCATAATAATAATGTTTTGCTTAAAACCTCGTAGTGGGCCACTCAAATCACAATGCCTTACACTTGCCTTGAAAAAAGATAAAAGTTAGGGTCTAGGCTATCTCCTTAAGATATTTCGAGGGGGTATGTCTGGTCCATAACACTTCTAAAGCATTTGACAAAATTCCTCATGGTAAAATCCATGTTGACTACACCTCCTGCACTACCCTTATAAATCATTATCAATTCCTCAATAAACTCAATCAAGTTTGTGAGACAAGACTCCCCCACGTAAAGCAATGCCAACTGCACCTATCAAGTCCATTCATCTCCAAATGTGAGTAAGTCCTGTCTCTTAGAATCTTCTCCAATAATTTCACTACCGCTGATCTAAGGCTCACTGGCTAACAATTTCCTGAGTTATCCACATTGCCCTTCTTAAACAAAGAACATTGACTATTGTCCAGTTTTCTGTGGCCTCATCTGTAGCTAAAGAGGATACGAAGATCTTTGCGCAGTTTTTGGCCCCATATCGAAAGAAGGATCTGCTGGCATTGGGAGGGGTCCACAGAAAGTTCATAAGAATGATCCCAGGGTCCATGAGGAGTGGTTGAGGATTCTGGGTCTGTTTAGAAGTTTAGAAGGACAAGTGGGGATTGCATGGAAATTTACAGAATATTGAGGGACCTGGTTACCGTGGACTTGGAAAAGATGTTTCCACTGGATGGAGAAACTAGGACTCACAGGCACAGCTTCAGAGTGAAAGACAATCCTTTGGAATGGAGATGAAGAGGAATTCCTTTAGCCAGAGATTTATTAATCTGTGGAACTCATTGCTACAAAAGGCAATGGAGATAAATCATTAAAAGTATTTAAGACAAATATAGGTTCTTGATTGCTAAGGGGACCAAGTGTTAGGTAGAAGAAGGCAGGAGAATGGGGTTGCAAAACGTATCAGCCATGATCGAATGGCGAAGTAGTCAATAGGTCGAATGGCCTAATTCTGCACCAAATAACCCCATCATCCTATGGCCAACCACTTCAACTCACCCTCCCACTCCACCAAGGACATGCAAGTCCTAGGACGACTCCACCTCCAAATCCTAGCCACCCGACACCTGGAGGAAGAATGCCTCATCTTCCACCTTGGGACCCTCAACCACAGGGGATCAACATCGATTTCACCAATTTCATCTCCCCTCCCCACAACTTATCTCAGATCCAACCCTCCAACTTGGCACTGCCCTCTTGAACTCTCCCACACGTGCATCTTCCTTCCCACCTATCCGTTCCATCCTCTGCTCCAACCTATTATCATAAGCCCACCTGCATCTACCTAACATCTTCTCAGTTATATTCCCCTCAGCCCCTGTTTATCTCTGAGCCCCCTAGTCCCCCCTTCCATTCCTGTTGAAGAGCTTATGCCCAAAACATCGATTCTCCTGCTCCTCAGATGCTGCCTGACCTCCTGTGCTTTTCCAGTGCCACATTTTTCGACTCTGATCACCAGCATTTGCAGTCCTCACTTTCTCCTTTACCTTACGGTTAATGCCCCAGTAATCTTCTCCCTTGCCTCCTTCAGTATCCTGGGATAGATCCCACCAAGCCCTGCAGCCTATCTACCTTAATATTTTTCAACACATCAAGCACCTCTCCCTTTTGTTTTGTAAATACATTTATTAGCAAATTTTTTTAACTTTACAAACATATTCATTGAAAAATACAATCAATAACAAATATCGGTATAATAAAAAGAAAAACACCCACAAATTACAATACAACTACTGTCTACTAACTACTAACCTATCCTATAATACAAAACAAACCCTAACACTGTGGAAAGCAACACCAATAAATAAGTAAATAAATAACAGATCAACAAAAAGCAAAAAAAAAACAAAAAAAAAGACTACAGAACAGCTATACTCGGCGCAAAGCTCCCAAACAAAGGAACAGGAGCATTGTATATATACCCGTATTAACTCAGGAGACTCCCTCCAGGGCCCAGGGCTTAACAAACCTAACCATCCTGGTTAAACAAACGCCCTAGTTAAGATAACTGACAAATCTATATCCAAATAACTCAAGTAGGGCTGCCATGTCTAATAAAAATGGTCTGTTGTGTGGTGCACCATGTTTGTAAAAAAAGTCCAAGGGAATATGCTCCATAATTAATTTCTGCCATCCCAGCAAGCCCAATGGGTTCTCAGACACCCAGTTCATCAGAATATTCTTCTGTGCACAGTATACAAGAATATTAAATAGTTTTTTCCCACGCCCGTCTCAAGATGGTAAGTTTGGTAGACCTAAGAGGAGAGATATCGGGTCTACTTTGACTTCGTCCTCAATACCCTTCCCATCTCTCCTGCCACGTGCTCCAATAAACACGGAGCCTGTGGCATGTACAGAAGCAATGGGTAAGAGTACCTGCACTTATTTTACATTTGGGACACACTGAAGGTGCCCCTTTTTTAAACTTCACCAGATGGACTGGTGCCAGATGAACCCTGTGCAGAATTTTTAACTGCGTAGCGCATGTCCTATTACAGATTGAGATCTTTCAAGAATTCTCCCATATGTTCTCCCATGTTTCAGAAGAGATCTCCACTCTTAGCTCTTGCTCGCAGACCTGTCCTGTCAGGCCCTGCCACCTACCAGGTGATATAGGGCACTAACCGAAAGGGTGCTTGTGGAACGTAGCAGCAACCTCTCTGTATCGGGCTTATAGAACTTAGTGAGAAGCGTAGTCTCCTTCTGAATGAAATCCCTAACCTGAAAAAAACGGAAAAGATCTCTGCTGGGTAACCCATATTTGTGGCTCAGTTGCTCACATGACATCATAACTTCCCCTCAAACAAGTTTCCCAAACTAGAAACTCCTCTCGCTGCCCATAGTTTAAACCCTCAGTCCATCATCCCTGGACGGAACCCTGGCATGCCTACTATAGGCGTAAGTGGTGAAGTCTTGGATAAGCAACCCTCACTCTGACGCATCGCCCTCCATGCCTTGACTGTACGAATGACAATGGGGTTCCGGCAGTGGTCCTTAACTGTCCTCCTCTTATCCATGAACAACAGGTTAATAAGAGGGCATTTTGCCTAGGAGGCCTCAATATCCAGCCATATTGAGTTTGGATTGTTACCTACCCAATCGCAGACAAAGGACAGCAGGGAACTCAACTGATACCTCCTGATGTCTTGGAAATCAACTCCTCCTCCTCCTTGAGGCAACTGCAAATGAGTAAGTTTGATGAGGGGACCGCCCATGATGCCAGACAAAGAAACCAAACCATCCCATAAGCTTCCGCAGCGATGACCTGGGAAACATTATAGGGAGCATACACATGGGATAAAGCAAACGAGGAAGAACATTCATCTTAATGAGAGATATTCGGCCCTGCCATGAAATTGGAAAAGCCTCCCACCTCTGGAGATCTCGCCGAATATTGTCAAGCAAGTGAGCAAAGTTAGTCCAAAATAACAGATCAAACTTGGGGGTAATAAAAACGCCTAGATATCAGAACCCTGCCTGTGACCACTTAAAAGGGAACTTAGGGCCACCTTCAACTTCTGGCATAGCCTCTGATTTTGCAAATTGATCTTATATCCTGAAATAGCCCCAAATGAATTGATATATTGTATCAGATGGGGTATGGAGGTCATTGGGTTTGATAAAAACAGAAGGACATCATCCGCCTCCAGTGTAATCTTGTGTGCCCTCGATCCCACTTCCAGAGCGGTTATGTGGATGTTCTGACGAATGGCCTCTGCCAGCGGCTCTATCACCAATGTAAACAACAACAGTGAGAGGGGTCAGTCTTGCCGACTACCCTTACCAATCATAGAATTCCCAGACTTCACCCCATTGGTGATGACTGTGGCCAGAGGGTGGTGATATAAACCCTCCACCCATCTAGCAAAACCCCAACCCAACCCAAACTGTTCTAACACATAAAAAAGATACGGCCATTCCACCCGGTCAAATGCTTTCTCTGCATCTAAGGAAATCACCAACCCCTGGATCGATCATTGCTAACAAACTTGGACCATATTCAGCAACCTTCTAATATTATTAGAGGAGAAAGTGAGGTCTGCAGATGCTGGAGATCAAAGTTGAAACTTTAAATCACCAACCCCTGGATCGATCATTGCTAACAAACTTGGACCATATTCAGCAACCTTCTAATATTATTAGAGGACCTATGGCACCTTATAAAGCCTGTCTGGTCCTCTTTAACAATATGGGGCAACACCTTTTCCAATCTCAGCGCCAAGATCTTGGACAGAATCTTGAAATCTGAGTTGAATAGAGAGATGGGCCTGTATGAGGCACAATCCTCAGCAACCTTTCCCTTCTTAAGAACTAAGGAAATATTAGCTTCTCTCAAAGATAGTGGTAGGCATTTTTGCATATAGGTGTGATTGTACATCTCCAACATCGGTCCTGACAGAATCCCTATAAACTCCTTATAAAACTCACCCAGGAGACCATCAGGGCCAGGTACTTTCCCACTCTGAAGTTGCTTAGTAGCCTCCTGTATTTCCTGAACTGTCAAGGGGATATTAAGGAGCGAGGCCTGTGCCAAGGTTACCCCTGGGAGGTCCAAGTTCTTAAAAAAAGGTCTCTAATTTAGCCCTCCTGTCCTTGCAACTTTCAGGCCGATACAATTCAGAGTAAAAGCTCCGAAAAGCCTCATTAATTTTTTTAGGATTGTATGTAAGGACCCCGGCACTATCTCTAATTGCAGTAATGGATTGGGGAGCACGCTTTTTCCTAGTCAGGTATGCTAAATACTTGCCTGGCCTATCCCCATATTCGAACAGCCTTTGTCTAGCAAAAACAAGTTATTTCTTTGCTTTTTGTGTTAGTATTGAATTCAAGGCAGCTCAGAGGGCTGTGATCTGTTGTAGTTTAGTCACCTCGGCGGCTTTCAACCATGTCTCAAGTAGACGCTGCTGTTCCTCCTTCTGTCATTTCCAGTTAGCCGAATAGGAAATAGCTAATCCCCTAGCAAAGGTCTTAGCGGTCTCCCATAGCATAGATGGACTACCAGCCGTGCCTGAGTTGATAGTCAAGAATTCCTGAAACTCCTTCAAAACGTATTCCACAAATTTGGAATCCTTAAGAAGAGTCCAAACGCCAGTGTCGCAAACCTAGCCCTTCACTCTTAGCTTTAATCTCCAAATATATCACCATGTGACCAGAGATAGCTATATTCCCAATTTTACAACTCATAATCGAAGCCAGAAGGGCCGAGGTAACCAGAAAAAAATCAATCCTCGTGTGACATTTATGTGGGTTTGAAAAAAAGGTGAAGTTCTTGCCGGTAGAGTGAAGACTCCAACTCCTCGCATAAGTCAACCACCTGCTTGGCCTGCAAAGAAATAGTTGGAGGCCCACAAGGCATCCTGTCCACTGTCGGATCCAAAAGATAATTAAAATCCCCCCTATAATAATGTGCCGTGTTCCAAAAGCACTCAGCTTAGAGAAAGCACTAATCAAAAATTTGAGGGGATGCACCGGAGGACAGTAGACATTTAAAATGCCATATTCCTCCCCATGTATCAGGGCTTCCAGTATCACAAACCATCCCTGCTCATCTTTCACCTGCTCTAATAATGTGAACGGAAGATTTTTCTGGATAAGTACTGCCACTCCCTTACTTATAGCAGTAAACAATGAAAAGAGTACCCGGTCATAACCCCCCTATTGTAATTTCAGGTGTTCCCCATCATCAAGTTGGGTTTCCTGCAACAAAGCGACATCAACCCTTCCCCTCTTAAGGCTAGAAAGCACGTTTTTCCTTTTAATAGGAGAATGACTTCCCTTGATGTTCCAGGTGCACCATTTAATAAGACACTTAGCCATGTCCTCTTTCAGAGACCCTTTATCTCCTAGAAGGGAGAACCCTCCTTACAAAGCGCTGAGTACAAGTAAATAAAGACTCATAGAATCAAAGAATTTTATATATACAAAAACTACTCTATCATAATTATAAACAACTCTTACTACCAAAAAATTACAAAGAAAACCAACTATAAAACCTTGAATGAAAGACTTCCCCCTGCCCATAGGCAGCACTTACCCTACCCATCTCCTCCTTCAAACATGGATTGTGCCCCAGCCTTAGGCCAGAAAAAACAAGATGATCCTTAAATCAACAGAAAAAAAACAAAGTCAGGATGAACACTCCATCCAACCCTGGCTTCACATCACCCCAACTTGTGACTAAAAGAGAAACAGAACAAACAAAAAAAAGGGGAAGACAACAAAGACCATCCACAAAATTTCCCATCAGAAAATCGTTATTAAAAAAAAAGGACCAACTTATTCCAAGGTTTTTCCCCTTTTCCAAAAAAAATTATTAGAGAGAAAGGAATAAAAAAAAAAGGAAGGGAAAACATGGGGAAAGAAGGAAAAGAAAACAAATATTAATCATATTCTTCAGGCCAGTCTGTCTATTTTGAAGTGTCTACAAAATTTTTAGCCTTATCACGGAGTCAAATGTATAAACGGAGTCCTCATGGCTGAAATGGAGCATTGCAGGGTATCTCATGGAGTCCTGGATGCCCAGGTTCCTCAGCCTCTTTTTAACTTCATTCAAGGACTTCCTCTTTCGAATTAAAGCTGCCGAGAAATCCTGGAAAAACATGACTTTTGACCCCTTGTACAGCAGTGCCTGCAGATCATTTCCCAGTAATCTAGAAGCTTCCATCACTTTTTGCTGGTCCTGATATGAGTGGAAGTGCACTAGGACCAGGCGGCAACGCTGTACTGGCCCTGACCTGTGCACTGTAACCCGATAAAGCCCTTTCAACCTGTAGCCCGTTGGACTCGATGTGGAGGCCCAAATACTTCGGCAGCCAGCTTTCAAAAAAGCTGACTAGCTGCTCACCTTCCGGGAGCCTGACAATTCAGAGATTTATCCTCCTACTCCAATTTTCGAGGTCATCGATATGGTCTCGCAAGACCCGCACCTCTCGTTCCAGCACCTGAATCCAACTGGATGAGGACTCCATTGCAGCTTCCGAGGCCTTAGTTCGACTCTCCACCTCTTACAGCCGCTCCCCGAGGCCCTGGATCTCCTATCCATGCTTCTGCAGCATGGATGCAATAGGTTGGACCTGGGCATGAATCTCAATCGCAGCCTCAACTTTCAAGGTAAGTCTCTCCATCGCCGCAGCCAATTTCTGAGCATCTGTCAGGTCCGCAGGGGGTTCAGGAGAGGCTGCTGCTGCAGTCTCTGGTGTGGTAGGTGCTACGGGGAGGAGGGGGGGGGTGTCTTTCCTACTGCTGTTTGCTCACTCTTTTTCCCTTTGGCATCCTTCCCACTCCCAAATATTAACAAATAGGTGTTCTGTGAGGTTTTAAACTAATAATTCCACCACATAAGTTGACCAGGGATGGCAAAAAACACCAGTATACCTTGGCTGTTAGGCAGAGCTGTCCACAGCAGTTCTACAGAATCGCTGCCATCTTACAGAGTCACCTCTCCCTTTTTAATATCGATACACCTAACATATTCTGCTCCAGTACCTAATCTTACCATCTGCCATGTACTTCCAGTTAGTGAAAAATAATGCAAAATATTGATTAAGGACATCCCTCAATTCCTCTGGTTCCACCCATAAATTCCCCTTTTCCTTGAGTGAGCCTACCCTTTCCCTCTTGCTCCCAATATGTATGAAATGCCTTGGGATTCTCCTGAATTCTACTTGCCAGGGACATTTCATGGCCCCTCCCAGCCCTCTTAATTTCTTAAGTACTTTTGTGCTGCCTTTACATTCCTCATGGGTCTTGCTTTCTAAACCTCACATATGCTTTCTTTTTGACTGAACTCTCAATATCTCTTTAACCCAAGATTCAGAATCTTGCATCCTTATTGTTCATCCTCACAGGAATATGCTGGTCCTGAACTCCGGATCAACTGGCCTTTAAAAAGACTCCCATCCACATCTCAGAAGTGGATTTACCCTCAAACAGCAACCCCCAATCCACTTAATTTCTCTAGTTTCTGCCTAGTAGATTGTAGCTTTCCTCCAATTTAGCATTTTTACCCAAGGACCTTATCTCTAACTACCTTAAATGTATGGACACTGATCCTGAAACGCATCCCTGCTGCAACTTCCATCACCTGGCCAGCCTCATTCTCCAATACAATATCTCATACAGCCCCTTCCAGAGTTGGATTATCTACTTAATGTTTAAAGACAGCCTCCTGGATTCACCTAACATATTCTGCCCCAGTTATGCCCCTGGCACTAACTCCCAGATAAAATCAACACTGGGGAAGTTAAAATCACCTTTTATTCTTAAATAAATCTTTCCATGATCTGTTTACATATCACTTCCTTCATCTCATGCTGGTTATTGAAAGGCCTAAAACACTATCATTGTGATTATACCTTTCTTACTCTTGAATTCTACCAGATGGAGGAACCCATCAAGATGTCCTCTCTTAATGCAACTGTGACATTGTCCTTAATCAATAATGGACATCCCCTATTTACGTTCCTTTCTATTTCCCCTAAATCATGGCAATGTTGGGCTGTCAATTGTCTTTTTTTCATTCAAGTTTCTGTATCTACCATATCATTGTCCGATGTACTAATGCTCATCTGTCTTACCAATTATAGTCCTTACATTAAAATAAATACACTTCAGACTGCTAGTCCCACCCATGTCCATTAACCTGGCCCTGCCCATTTTTCTTGTTCGATTTAACATTGCCTTTCCCCTCAATCACACCACATCTAACCTACTGCTCTAGTTCCACCTCCCCCCACCATCTACTACTCACATATACAAGACTAATTTATGTATCTTTTTCAAACAAAAAATCACAACACCAGGTTACAGTCCAAAAGGTTTAATTGGAAGCACACCAGCTTTCAGAGCATCACTCCATCAGGTGATAAGGAGCGATGCTCTGAAAGCTAGTGCGCTTCCAATTAAACCTGTTGGACTAGAACCTGGTGTTGAGATTTTTAAACATTGTACACCCCAGTCCAACACCGGCATCTCCAAATCATGACTTTTTCAAACTAGGTCTTTCTGCACTGCACATTTCAATTCTGTGTAGATGTGGTGCATTTTATTATTTTCCTTGTGATTTTATTAAATAAACTCAAACTTTGCTTAACCCAAGAAAGCCTAGTTAAATTGGTTCCTTGTATAACAAGTACTTTGGAACTGTGCCAGGTATCAAATAGTGAAGAGATGCCTTCTGTTCAGTTAACCTTGTTGCAACCAGTTAAGGTAAGGGGCTTTGAATACAGAATACATTCCTACAGGAATGTGTAGGTTAGGTGCATTAGTCAGGGGAAATGTAAAGTAATAGGGTAGAGGAATGGGTCTGGGTGGGATACTGAGGGTCAGTGTGGACTTGTTGGGCCATTTCCACACTGTAGGGATTCTAAATTCCTCTCTTGTGCCTGGGAATATAATCAACTGGGGAGGTTTTGACTATAATCATAGTCCCCCAGGGGCTAGTCACAACACCCTGAAAACAAGAAGCTGTAGTGGCCATTCTCAACTTACATTTGAGATTTTAAATCTTGGGACATCTTAGTAAATGCAGTTTCCTGTTCTTTGCTAGGTGACTGTAGATATATTTGCACGAGAATATTTTGCAAAGTTGCATATGCAGCTCTAATCAGTGAAAACCACAGGTTGAAGAGAATGAAACGGATCAGTTTTCTATTGAAGAGTTTATATTCGAGTGAAGTATATAAGAAATATACAAATAGTACATAGAGAAAGGATTTTATACATTCATTAGGACACCCAGTTGAATGATAAAGAGGAATCAACAAAAAAAACATACAATTTTGTTTTGTTAAATATGCATGCACTTTTTAATCCGCATAATAACAGCAGATTCTTATGCATTGTTCTGGCAAAGTTGTGGTTTGACTGGTTTGATATTTGCAAAATGCAAGAGCTACGCTATTTTATTTCTAGCAATGTAATAAGCCATATTATTAAATTCATACATGTAAATTCTACAGCTTCAATACAGGTATTGCAAGGTGTTATGGAACAAAGGCACATGAAGCCATAAAAATAGCTCTGAAATACAAATACATTATGGCACTGCAAACATGAAAAATAATTCTAACTTCAACCAACATAATCAATTTTGTTGACCATAAGTAAGTGGAATTACATCAGTTGGTGGTAGTGTAATAATGGCCTACACAATTAAAAGTATTCTTGGGGAGATGAAAAGAAAGGGAAAAAACAATTTTATATCAAGAATAAAATATATTCTGGACAGATTTTGTAATAAAGATTGTGTATTACCTTGAGTGAATTATCAACATTTTGATTACAATTCTAATATTCAATTTAAGTTGCAATTTGGTCAATAAGTTAATGCAAGCCCTTCAATTTGTCCAGTTACATGAAAATATTCAGATGAGTTCCAGAAAGAGATATTGGCATATAGAACCTAATTTCTTTAGCAGCTTTACTGATGCAGTAGAGCTTCAAAACAAAAAAGCTAGCACTAATGGCTGGTTATAAATTCAGTTGAATTCAGGAAACATTTGAAGAACACCTCTGTAGTAGTAGCGTATGGCAAGTGTCACAGACCCGCACAGGTTTAGGATATGAAGGAAGTGCCAACTCATTGCTAGAACAGTTGTTGCAGAAGATATCACCACAGTTTCGACAGTGATGCTAATTGTAGGAAGAGAGAAAATAAGGAAAACATTAGAATAAGATGCATTTAATCCAACATGTTTAAAGATTGGATCTATCCCCTCCTCCCAGTTCATCAACCCACAATGGGATATCTTCTCATTTTCCTTAACTTGATCTGATGGCATTACATGATTCTAGAAAGTTTTGGAAGGCTATTCCAGTGTGAGAGCCAGATTTGATTTCATTTAACAATCAGACACTTGCTTTGTATTCAGCAACTGAAAATTTCAGAGCAGAAACCTTGATCACTTTTTCCTGCCATACCCAGCCAAGTAATGGAGTTCAGTTGCAGTAATTTTCGAAGTACACATTATGTTTTATAAGGTCAGTGGAGCAGGACTCAACATGGATTCCCAATCCTGGTTTAGTCCAATTCCTTAGCCACCAGAAAATCCCAACAATATCATCTTTGCTTCAGTGTTAGCATTCACTGAACAGAAAGATTGAGATTGGGATTATAATGCTGCATTGTTTGAAATCACCGTCTTTCTAATGAGTTAAAGCAAAGTTTGCCCTTCAATTTGAATATATAACTACCGATCCCAAATTCTGTTCTCAAAAATGCATCGTTATACTTGTTTCCTCATTTTCATTTCAAACCCAATTGTAGCATATGGGTAGTATGAACAGATATTTATGCTGTAGCAACACACATTAATGTTACATTAATATAATAAAAAATCCCAAGACTTTGGTAGGGCCCCTGAGAAGCAAAGTTTTTGTTTCTGAGCTGCATAAGATGATATTAGAGCAGATGAGCAAAGGCTTTCAAAGATTTAAGGAGCTTCTTGAACGGAGTTGTGCATATATAAGAGAGACACAGAAACAGATTTGTTTCTATGTGTCAGACACGTTCAAGTACTTCTAAATAAAAAACATGCTCGTAATATAGTAATTGTGGCAGGCAACTTTGTGCATAGCAAGCTCCCAAAAAGTAGTAAAAAAATGAGAATAGTAAATATTATCCAGGTATAAATCTCCTGTTATTCAAAAGAATGCCTTAAGACATTTTACTAGAGACCTCCAGCTTGTCCACATAGGACATTTTATATCCACTGACAAGAGGCAGATAAAGCCTTGGTTCAGTGCATCAGTAGAAGGTAGGAGGTCTCAGTTCATTACTTGTTTTGCTAATTAGCTGACTTCAGTCAGGATACTGGCAGTAATTCATTAGTCTTCTGTGCCACAAACATTTACAAATAGAAATCAGCTATGATTCTCCACTCAACCTCCAGAAATTCCTGTCAGCAACCATGAGCTGAATCTTTTTTTTTGGTAATTTCACAGAGTTTCAGGGAGGGTTGCTCTCCTTGAGGTTAGTGGGCTCTCTCTCACTACTATCCCAAACTCAAATAATTAATTCCTGATTTCACCCTAATGACATCTTTAATGACCAATGCTCACCCAAATCTACCACTCACCATACTCAGAAGACCATGCCATTGCCAGGATGTTATAAAATAGGCTAGCATCCTTGGTACCAATGCCATCTTCAAAAAGGTTCCTGTGCACCCAGACAAGCACAGTATGGTTTGTGAAATTTGCCCTGAATGTGGCAATAAAGGGGAAATCAGAGCCACGTTAACAGACAGGCATCTGGAGGTCTTGGTTAATGATGTGGTGCAGAGGAGAGGCCTCCCCCTCTTCCAAAGTTGACAGAGGAGACTATTCTAGTTAACCCTGCCAGTTTGGTCAGAGGTTGTCAACCAAATCATTGAGATCTGTCTAGAGAAATGCCCAGAAGTGAAGGAAAGTCAATTATCTTGTCTGCTCAGCTAGTGTAAGTGCTAGCATATAGTCAGAGTGATACAGCATGGAAACAGACTCTTTGATCCAACCCAATCAAGCCAACCAAGTTTCCCAAACTAAACTAGTCCCACCTGCCTACATTTTGCCCATTTCCCTCTCAATCTTTCCTAATCATGTACCTATCCAAACATCTTTTAAATGTTGGAATTGTACCTGTATCTAGCACTTCCTTTGGCAGTTTATTCCACATTCAAAATTACCCTTTACTATTCACCATATCTATGCCTATGATGTATAAACCTCTATAAAGTTGCCCCTCAACCTCTTACACTCAGTGAAAAAAGGCCCAGCCTATCTTCAGAACTCAAATCTCCAATCCCAGTAACATTGTTAAATCTTTTCTGAACCACCTCCAATTTAATAGTGGTCTTCCTATATTAGGGCAACCAGAAATGTACACTATTCCAAAAGTGGCCTTGCCCACATCCTGTACAATCTCAGCATGTCCCAACTCCCATACACAAATGAAGGCGAGCATGATAAACAAGTTGTTAACCGCCCTGCCTACCTGTGATGCAACTTTTAAAGAATCATGTACATGAACCTCTAGGTCTCTATTCAACAACCCTAAGCAGGGCCCTACCATTAACTGTATAAATCCTGCCCTTGTTTGTTTTACCAAAATGCAATACCTTGCATTTATTCAGATTAAACTCCACCTGCCACTCAGCACATTGACCCAACTGATCAAGATCCCTTTGTAATCTTAGATATGGAAAGCATGGCATTCTAACCAGAACTCTATCAACAAACACATTGGATTTGGATCCCATCTATCGCCCTCTGAGAAAGAGGAAATTACATCACCAACCCAAGGAAACAAACACAAATAGAAAGCACGTCATACCATCAGTGCTTTACTGGAGGCTCATTGATAATGTTACCTAGTATGATGACGAAATGTCTGAAAACAAACCTTCCAGCTCAACAAGCAAACTTACACCCAGAACCTCAACCAGAGCTATAAAATCTTCTCCAAACTCGCGAATATGACTTCCTCCTCATTATTGATTGGAACTTCAATATATCTTTATTCATCCATTGTTCCCTACTCTTTCTACTCTTCGTTCTTGAGACATAATGCCTCTGAACTCGAGTGTTCGCACTTTTGAAAGCCTCCCACTTGTCAGTGGGCCCTTTACCTGAAAGCAGTTTACTCCAATCAACTTTTGAAAGTTCCTGTCTCAGAAGGTCAAAATTTTCCTACTCTAAGAACTTTAACGTTTATACACAAGGTCTATCCTTTTCCATAACCATTTTAAAAACTAATAGAACGATAATCACTCATTCAACAGACACCATAGGTGGGCATGCCAGGTGCAGCACCAGGCATACCTGAAAAATGAGGTGTCAACCTGATGAAACTGCCAAACAAGTCTACTTGCCTGCCAAACAGCATTATGAAAAGTGACAAACAGAACTAAGCGATCCCAAAACCAACTGATCAGATTGAAGTTCTGCAGTCCTGCTACATCCAAATGGACAATTAAACAACTCACTAGAGGCACAGACAGCTCCAGAAATATCCTCATCCTCAATGGTGAAGAGCCCAGAACAGTGCAAAAGATAAGGATGAAGCATTTGCAGCAATTTTCAGGCAGAAATGTTGAGTAGATGGTCCATCTTGGCCTCCTGCAGTGGTCCCCAGTATTACAGATATCAGTCTTCAGGCAATTAGATTCACTCTACAAGGTATCAAAAAATAGTTGAAGACACTGGACACTGCAAAGGTTATGGACCCTGACAACATTCTGGCAACAGTACTAAAAAGACTTGTACTCCAGAACTTGCCACTGTCCTTATGGAGCTGTTCCAGCACATTTACAACACTGTCATCTACCTGACAATGTGGAAAATTGCCCAGGTATTTCCTGCACATATAAAGTAGGTTAAATACAACCCAGCCAATTACTGCCCCTTCAGTCTACTCTCGGTAATCAGAAAAATGCCCTTTAAAATGGTCTAGCAAGATATTCAGTTGTACCAACCGCTACAAAGTCTCAAAGAAATGAAACTGGACAGATCACTGTCATTGACATGCACTGGAGAAGGCAATGGCAGAAACAGACCTTGTAGGGTCCTCCTTATTAACATCTGGGAGCTAGTATCAAAATTGGGAGAACTGTCTCACAGATTAGTCAAGCAACAGCCTGACAGTCATAATCACAGAATCTTACCTTACAAAGACCCAGATAACACCATCACCATCCCTGGATATGTCCTGTCCCACCAGCAGGATAGACTCAGCACAGGTGGCAGATAGTGGTGTACGGTCAAGAGGGAGTTGCCCTGAGAGTCCTCAACATTGACTCCTGATGCCAGGAGTGTCTTGTGGCTTCAGGTTAAAGATGGGCAAGGAAACCTCCTGCTGATTACCATGTACCATCCTTCCTCAGCTAATGAATCAGTACTCCATGTTGAGCAACACTTAGAGGAAGCATAGAGGAGAGGATGACATGGGCTCTAAACTTGGTCTGGATAGGGGATTTCAAGATTGGCTCTACAGCATTACCACAGATTGAGCTGGTCGGGTCCTAAAAGACATAGCTGCTAGACTGGCTCTGCGGGAGATAGCGAGGAAACCAAGAGAGAAAAATATACTCTGCCTCATCCTTATCAATCTGCTAGCTGCAGAAACATCTATTCACGACAGTATTGGTAAGACTGACCACCACACACAGTCCTTGTGGAGATGAAATTCTGCCTTTACATTGAGAATAACCTCCATCCTATTGCGTGGCACTATTGCTGTGCTAAATGGGACAAACTTTGAACAGATCTCGTAACTCAAGACTGGGCATCAATGAGGCACTGTAGGCCATCAACACTAGCAGAATTGTACTCCAGCACAATCTAACTTCAAGGCCTGGCATAATCACCCACTCAACCATCATCAAGCAAGTGGAATGACCCTAGTTCAGAGAGTGTAGGAGACCATGCCAGAAAAAGCACTAGGCATACCTGAAGATGAGGTGTCAACCTGGCAAAGCCACCAAACAGGACAACTTGCACCCCAAACTGCATAAGCAGCCAGTGATAGGCAGAGCTAAAAGATCCCACAACCTACTGATCAGATCTAAGTTCCGCAGTCCTACTACATCCAGTCATGAATGGTGGTGGATAATTAAACAACTCACTGGAGGAGGTAGCTCCCCAAATGTCCCCATCCTCAAATGATGGAAGAGCCCAGCACATCAATGCAAAAGACAAGGCTGAAGCTTTCACAGCAATCTTCAGGCAGAAGTGCCGAGTGAATGATCCATCTAAACATCCTCTAGTGGTCTTCAGCCAGTTCAATTAACTCAATATGATATCAAGAACTGGATACTGGAAAGACTATGGGCCCTGACAACATTCTGGCAATAGTACTGAAGATTTGTGCTCCAGAACTTGCTGCCCCCCCCAGCAAAGCTGTTCCAGTGTCATTACAACACTGGTATCTACCTCACAAATGTGGAAACTTGCCCAAGTGTGTCCCGTACATAAAAAGCAGGACAAATTTAACCCAGCCAATTATTGCCCCATCAGTCTACTCTTGATCAGTAATGTGATGGAAGGTGTTTTCAATAGGACTATCAAGCAGCACCAGATCAGCAATAACCTACTCAGTAATGCTCAGTTTGGATTCCACCGGGGCCACTTAGGTCTAGACCTCATTACAGCCTTGGTTCAAACATGAACAAAAGAGCTGAACTCCAGAGGTGAAGTGAAAGTGACAGCCCTTGACATTAAGGCTGCATTTGACTGATTGTGGCATCAAAGATCCCGAGCAAAACGGGAATCAATGGAATCAGGTGGCAAACTCTCTGCTGGTTGAAGTCATACCGGACACAGGAAGACAGTCGTGGTCATTCGAGGTCAATCATCTCAGCTCCAGGACATCTCTGCAGGAGTTTCTCTGGATAGTGTCAGAGGCCCAACTATCTTTGGTTGCTTCAATGATATCCCCATCAAAGTCAGAAGTGGGGATGTTTACTGATGATTACACAATGTTCAGCACCATTTGAGACTCCTCAGATACTGAAACTGTCCATGTTTAAATGCAATAATATGTGGACAACGTCCAGGCTTGGGCTGACAGGGCAAGCAACATTTGCCACACAAATGCCAGGCTATGACCATCACCAATAAGAGACAAACCAACCGCCCCTTGGCATTCAATAATGTTACCATCACTAAATCCTCCACTATATACATCCTGGGGGTTATTACTGACCAGAAACTCAACTGGACTCAGTGGCTACAACAGCAGGTCAGACACTAGAAATGCTGCAGCAAATAACTTATCTCCTACATGCTCAAAGCCTGTCCACCATCTACAAGGCACAAGTCTGGAGTGTAGTGGAATACTCACCACTTGCTGGATGAGTGCAGCTCCAACAATACTCAAGCAGCTTGACACCATGCAGGGCAAAGCAGCCCACTTGATTGGCACTACATCCAAAAGCATCCATTCCCTCCACCACTGACGCTCAGTAGCAGCAGTACATACTATCTACAAGACGCACTGCAGAAGTTCAAAGATCCTCAGACAACACCTTCCAACCCCACGACCACTTCCAGCTTGAAGGACAACAGCAGCAGATATATGGGAACACCAGCACAAATTCCCCTCCAAGCCACTCACCATCCTGACTTGGAAATATATCACAGTTCTTACACTGTCGCTGGGTCAGAACCTAGAACCTTGGAATTCCCTCCCTCATCATTGTTGGTCAACTCACAGCAGGTGGACTGCAGTGGTTCAAGACGACAGCTCACTACCACCTGAACCAAAAATGCCATCCTCCATTACCAACCCCAAATCCTTCCCCACAGCATATAAACCCTGGAACATTGTGCTGGTAGGCCGGTCCATCCCTCAGCCTTATTTCTAGAATAGCTATGATGTTCCAGTCTCAAGTTCCTATACAGGTCCTGAGCTCATCTGCTTTACCTGTAAAGCCCCTTGCAATGAAATATATGCAGTTTAATTCAGTTATCTAGTTCTGACTTTAAAAAATTCAGAACCTTCATAATCAGTCTATTTGCACAACTATTTAGGATCCCCCAACTAGTTTAAAGGCTCTCAACTGGCACTAGCAAATCTCCCCACCAGGGTATTGACCTCCTATCAGTTCAAGTGAAACCTATCCCTTTTGAACAGATTGAATCACTGGGATCTCTTCTGGGACAGAAACAAAGATCTGAATCCTTGTGCACTACACCATCTCCTCAGCCGTTGATTTATCTGCCCTATCTTTTTATTCCTACTCTCACCAGTGTGTGGCACATGGAGTAATCCTAAGATTACTACCTTTGAGGTGCTGCTTTTTAACCTTCTACCTGACTTCCTGAATTTACTCTGCAAAGCCTAAACCCTTTCCCTAATTACATTGCTGTGACCAGAGCGTACAGGTTCTCACTCTCCCCTCTGATAATATGCTGCAACCGTTTTGAGATGTGCTTAACCCTGGCACCAGGGAGGCATTGTACAATCCTGAACTCATGCTCATGGCTGCAGAACCTCTTGTCTGTGCCCCTGCCAGGAAAATCCCCTGTAACTCTTCACATTCCCTGCTTAACACAAAAATTCATTCTTGGTGCCCAAGATCTGGCTGTCACTTCTGTTTTCATTTAAAGGTTTACCTCCACAGTCCCAAAAATGGTCTCTCTGATGGGAATAGCCACAGAAGACTCCTGAACTACTTTCGTATCTCACCTGATGGGTGACTCATCTATCTGCTGAACCTGCTGTGTAACCACTTCTCTAAATCTACAAAACATTGTGCGCCATGCTGCGTCAGTGATTCTAACTGCTTCTCCAGCTGATCCAAACAGCCTGATGTGAGATGGATCCAAACACCCCTTCTGCTGACATTGTTTCCAGAGACAGTCAACTATTCCCTATTCTTCCAAATCCAACAGGAGAGGCGGACTATTCCAGTGACTACCATGAGTGTCCCGTAAAATCTGCTCACTTAGATTTGCCTAAAAAGACCCACACTTTTCTCAAATACAATGTTTGCAGACCGATTACTGCTGATCCACTGCTGGGGGGAAAAAAAACAAACTACATTCTACAAGGCCGAAAAAAGTCTTTAAAAAACCCTTTAAAAGTAAAAAAAACTACCCTACCCTTCCCCACAGTTTTTAAACTTTAAGCTTACAGAAGAGAAAGTAAATAAAATCAAATCTTAAAAATCAGCACTTAGCTGAATCTTCCAACAAAAAACAGCCTCCTCCTCAAATCCTCTATCAGTTAGTTCTTAAATCTCTGGTCTGAGTAAAGCAATGTTGTTCCCCTGTTATTTAACCTGCTAATACTGAAATCTTGACAAACAAGTTGTAAAGGTCAAGCTTCCAAGTTCTGTGCAAACAACAAAAAAAAACACTCGAGCTATTGACACCTCTACAAAACATGTGGACAAACCTCTCCCACAATCTCTGTCATGCAATCTCTCCTTCCTTATTTATTTCCTTTGGACTGTAAAAGTTCCATACATTTTAAATGAAAAATTCTGCTTCGGCTCTAGAAAAACCAGAGGAAAATCACGAGCATCCAAGATCCACGCAACTTTCCTTCTACCATTTTTTTTTAAAGTATCTGTTACAGCACTCACCCATTATATAACATGTAAAATCCTCCCTCAGTTACACTCACCCACCCCAAGCTCCCACCCTCTTAACTCTACATGGCCAATAATAAGCAATAATCCCAATTCATCAGCCTCACACCACTGCCTACTCACACACTTAGGAACCCTCACTACTTTACCCCCATGAATACCCACCCATTCGATCAATCTGTCTCTTTCTAACATCCTGGTTATGATCAAGATGAGTGAGCACAGACAGTAAGCAGGCAACTGCCAAGGTGGGCCAATTCAGAGTTGGGTGCACAACCCTCCATGTAAAATATACTTGCAGCAACTGTTCAAAGTTAGTTGCCAGCCTGTTCGGAAGTGCAGCATTAAAATGCAAAAGCGTCCTATAAATGAAAGGTACCTTGGGGTCTTGAGACTGGCAGGCATCAGTGTCTGTCAACATGGAGTAAGTGCAGCCAGTGCCCCGACATATTGTTTGTAGGGTGTCCAAAATGGCAGTCTGGTAGAGCTAGTAGCAAGCTAAAGTCACCAGATATCAGCTCTGACTTTCATGTGAGGAATTCTCAGCATCTAGTTTCCGGATTATGATGGTAGGATAGGAAGCTGCATATTAGTCAGGCAATGAGGCCAATAATAAGCAATAATCCCAATTCATCAGCCTCACACTGCTGCCTACTCACACACTTAGGAACCCTCACTACTTTAGCCCCATGAATACCCACCCATTCGATCAATCTGTCTCTTTCTAACATCCAGGTTATGATCAAGATGAGTGAGCACAGACAGTAAGCAGGCAACTGCCAAGGTGGGCCAATTCAGAGTTGGGTGCACAACCCTCCATGTAAAATATACTTGCAGCAACTGTTCAAAGTTAGTTGCCAGCCTGTTCGGAAGTGCAGCATTAAAATGCAAAAGCGTCCTATAAATGAAAGGTACCTTGGGGTCTTGAGACTGGCAGGCATCAGTGTCTGTCAACATGGAGTAAGTGCAGCCAGTGCCCCGACATATTGTTTGTAGGGTGTCCAAAATGGCAGTCTGGTAGAGCTAGTAGCAAGCTAAAGTCACCAGATATCAGCTCTGACTTTCATGTGAGGAATTCTCAGCATCTAGTTTCCGGATTATGATGGTAGGATAGGAAGCTGCATATTAGTCAGGCAATGAGGCCAATAATAAGCAATAATCCCAATTCATCAGCCTCACACCACAGCCTAGCAAGAACCCGGTCCAGAACTTAGTTGGAAAATTTGAAGCTTTAAGATAATAGGAACAAGTAGGTAGACAGAACAATTATTTCTGCTAGTAGGGAAGTACAAGGCTAGAAGCCTAAAAATTAGCCAGACCTTTCAGGAGTGAAATTAAGAAACACTTGCATGTTTGGAACTCTTCTGCTAATGTCAAGTGATGCTATATCAGTTATTACAAATCCGAGACTGATGGAATTTAGTGAACAAAAGATAAGAACTATATTTCAAAGGCCAATATTTTGAAGTTAGGTCAGAAGATTAGACAATCTTATTGAATGGTAGAATGGTTTGAGGGATAAATGGCCTACTAATGGTCCAATATTCCTGTCCACTGGATGGATATTATAGTGACAGATGCTGACACCTGCTAGCCTCAAGAGCTGCATGGTAACTGCCCACTGCCAGAAATATCAGAACCTCAACTAGCATTATTAGTCAATATATCAAATAGACACGTGACTTTTTACAGTAAAAGCACTTTAAGGATGGTTCTGGAACCATTCAATTTGAGCAAAAACCTTTGTATAATTCCCATTAGGAAGAAGTCTAAATATTTGAAAAGTAGGATAGATGATTTGATTTTGGGAAAGACAGGAAGCGAAATGAAATTATACAAGTCAAAGTAATCTTGGGTAATCCCAGACATTTTTTGGAAGTAGTTTACGGAATTGGACTCAGATCCAGAATTTGTTTATCTAATGTTCAGCATGACACTATAGACACAAAGGCATTTTTACAAGTTTCATATGGTTTATTTCCTAATTCTTGCTGCATTAGTGTGACGATACTATTGCTATAGAGGTGTATTTTGTCTTTTTTTCCAAATGTGGGTTTGAGCTGCAAGTGGCAAGCAGTCTCCTCCAGGCTAACAAACTAAACAGCTTGAGGTGCCTTGAAAGCTTTGGTTTTAAAAAAGTTTGAATAATTGACACAACATGAATGGATGGAGTCAGGCTCCCACAGAACCAGGATTTTAGCTTACTTTTAGTCATTTCTGGGTTTTGAAGCTGTTGAAGTTGCCATATTTTTCTCTTAGCTGCCAGAATCACATGAAAAACCAACAGTTTTATTGATTTTGTCTTTGCCTAGAGCATGTTTATCCTATGTTACTATGTTGGAACAGTTGCTGTTTAACTGTAGTTAAAGTAATCTATTCTTCTGTCAAGTTTTCCAATAAAGTTACACCAATTCTTACATAGAACATTACAGCACAGGCCCTCGATGTTGCACCAACCTGAGAGAACAATCTGAAGCCCATCTAACCTACACTATTCCATTATCATCCATGTATTTATCCAATTACCATTTAAATGCCCTTAAGGTTGGTGAGTCTACTATTGTTGCAAGCAGGGCATTGCACACCCTTCCTACTCTGACATCTGTCCTAAATCGGTCAGCCCTCAATTTAAAGCTATGTCCCCTCATGCTAGCCATCATCCAAGGAAAAAAAGGCTCTCTGTGCACCCGACCTAATCCTCTGATCACCTTGTAAGTCTCTATTAAGTCACCTTTCAATCTCCTTACTAACAAAAACAGCCTCAAGTCTGTCATCTTCCCTCCATATCAAGCAACATCCTGCTAAATCTCCTCTGCACCCTTTCCAATGTTCCCACTTCCTTCCTATAATGCAGGGACCAAAACTGTACGCAATATTCCAAGTGTGGCCGCACCAGAGTTGTGCGCAGCTGCAACATGACCTCATATCTCAAACTCAATCCCGCTACCAATAAAAGCTAACACACCGTACGCCTTCTTAACAACCCTATCAACCTGGGTGGCAACTTTCAAGGATCTATGCACATGGACACAGATCTCTCTGCTCATCACATGGTCTACACATCAGGGAAAACTCAAAGATCATACCAACTTATTCCAAAATAATCTTAAATTACTAAATTGGCAGGACCAATGCAGATGGCATTCAACATCAAAAATAATGCCTTGTCAGGAACATGACCAATAAAAATGATCCCTGGTGACTTTGTATCATCTGTTTCCTTAGAGACTGGAGCAGAGTCTCCTGCAAAGTTGAGGTAAACCTTACTTGACCGGATCTGCAGTCACTTGGGTCACTGGAGGTTTGGAGAAGAACAGGGCATCTTCTGAACACCCAGAGATAAAAAGGTCCCAGTGTATCTATCAGTCAGTCAATCTTCCTCTTAGAGCCTCCTGGCATCACCCTCTCTGGCAATCCTCAATAATCAGAAACCTCAGATTTCAGTGACTTTGGACATGTTAGTGATGTGATCACTGGATTGTGCCCATTTGTACTCCAGTACAAATATCCACTGAAGTCAGTGGATCTATGCTGGGGAAAGGGAGGCAAATGTCAGAAGTTCCGCCCTCAGGAGGTACAAAGTGCTGGAGACCTTCAGGGGCCATGTCAGTTTTGCAGAAAAAAAACTAGTTGAAGGAACAAAACCTTTCATGCAGTGTAAATGCAAGAATGACTGCATTTCTGAGAAGAGGATTCGATTAGATTCCCTACAGTGTGGAAACAGGCCCTTTGGCTCAACTAGTCAACCCTGACCCTCTGATGAGTAACCCACCCAGTCCCATTCCCCCTAACTAATGCCCCTAACTTTATGGGCAGTTTAGCATGACCAATTCACCTAACCTGCATATCTTTGGACTGTGGGAGGAAACCAGAGCACCCAGAGGAAACCCATGCAGACACGGGGAGAATGTACAAACTCCAGACAGTCGCCAGAGGCTGGAATCGAACCCAGGTCCCTGATGCTGAGAGGCAGCAGTGCTAACCACTGAGCCACCCAGGAGACAAGGCTGCTCACAGGATTCGGTAATGCATTGGCAGAGACAGGTCTTGATCCTCTTCAGTCAACCAGACTGCATTTTCTTCAAAAAATTGATGATGCAGAGATCAAGAAATGCTGGCATGGGCCATTATTTAAATAAAAAGTGTACCCACATATATGCATAGACAGTTCACTATGAAGGGAATATGTGCATGTGCACTTGAAGACCATTTCCAGCCTTGCTAAGTAGTGATCCATCCTTAGAGAGTAAGTATGAAAGCAGTGTGTGGGAAATACTAGAAGATTGGTGGCATGACCAAATGACATTGCCAATACAGTGGTAGCATTAGATTGAGTGATGGCCTTAAGATTGAAAAGGAGCAGTGAGACAGTGGAACTTACCCTCAGAGTAGAGAATGTTTATCCATTTCCTGCACAAAGTCATGTTTTGTTTTAGGCTGCTGGGAGTCACTGATTTCACATGCAACTTCAGTCTAGGCTTCCACAAACCAATGAAGTAACTTCGTTTGACAGAAAGAGAAGGACCTGCTCTCTAGCTCAGCTGGCCTGGAGCAGAGCATTCAGGGGAGGCATGTTGTGAGAGAAGGGGCCAGGTGGCCTTTAACTACCATAACGTTTGACCTTGGAAGGTTGGGAGAGGCAAGAACTTCAACTCATCATTGGCATCTGATTTAACATTGAAGTTGGCATAAAATTGCTTGAATATAAAATGTACTGAAAAGCAAATAGTCACTAAATGTTCACCAAGGGCCATGTGAATGTAATGCTATCCAAGATGCTTGCCACCATATTTGAACTGTAGAAGGGAAAATTCTGGTCTGTCACTGAACAGCATAGCAAAGGGTGCTGTTCAAACTAACTAGGAGCACAGGATGCTCAAGACATTTTTCCTGTCTAGGATTTGTGTAGCTTAGGAAAATCAGATGGACAAAATTTCTCACTTTCCTTGTTCTCCCCATCCAACACAGTTACAGATGGGATAGGAGTCATTCAATAGCCTGAGGGGCTAGATATTAGATACTATGTGTTTGCACATACAGTATTAGGAACAGGTGTCAACATAACTCGAAAGTTGGACTATGTCAATGGGACCAATTTCCAAAGTACACCAAGCTGCAATAGACGAAGTAACCACGAACACGGAGAAAAAGTATGTGAGGGAGATGGGTGCTGCAAGTTATGTAGTGTAGAAAACAAATATTACTGCTTCAAATCTTGTAGTGAATTAAGGAAGGAGGCTAAGATGATTAATAGCTAACATTACCTTTAAAGAAATTCTAGTTCTTAGAATTGGCAATATTACATTCCAAAGCATGAGATATTACATTCTCAGTCCTAGAGAATAGCAAATAATTAGTTAAACTGGATGAAAAATTCATAATTTATTTGAGCAGTACCTTTCTTCTTGAGATTGAAAATTCTTTCTCACATTGTTTGCAGGATGTTGCTTCATCATCTTTCAGCCAGGCATTTCCCTACCAATAAAAGTAGTTTTACATCATAGCTCACAGAACAGAACAGTACAGGCCCTTCGGCCCTCAATGTTGTGCCGATCTTTTATCCTGCTCGGAGATCAAACAAACCGACATACCCTTCATTGTACTATCTTCCATGTGCCTATTCAAGAGTGGCTTAAATGTCCCTCATGTACCTGACTCTACTACCACTGCTGGCAGTGCATTCCACACACCCACCAGTCTCTGCCTGAAGAACTGCTTTTGACATCTCCCCTAAACCTTCCACCAATCACCTGAAAAATTATGCCCCGTCGTGGTAGCCACTGTGTCCTGGGAAAAAGTCTGACTATTCACTATGTCTCTCATCATCTTGTATACACCTACCAATCACACTTCTTTGCTCTCATGAGAAAAGCCCTAGCTCAGTCTACCTTTCATAAGACACGCCCTCCAGTCCAGGCAGCATCCTGGTAAATCTCCTCTGCACCCTCTCTAAAGCTTCCATATCTTTCCTATAACGAGGTGACAAGAGCTAAACACACTATTCCAACCAGGTTCTAATCAGATCTCGATAGAGCTGCAGCAGGACCTAGTAGCTCTTAACCACAACTCCCCACTAATGAAAGCCAACACACCATATACATTTTTAACAACCCTATCAACTTGGGTGGCAACTTTTAAGGATCTATGGATGGGGACCCAAGATCACTCTGTTCCTCCATACTGCCAAGAATCCGGTCTTAACCCTATATTCTACATTCAAATTTGACTTTCTAAAATGATCACTTCACATTTTTTCAGGTTGAACTCAACCTGCCACTTATCAGCCCAGCTCTGCAACCTATCAATGCCCCGTTGCAACCTACAACAGCTCTCCACACTATCCACCAACCTGTGTGTCATTGGCAAACTTACTAACCCACCCTTCCATATCCTCATCCAAGTCATTTATAAAAAACACGGAGCAGAGGTCCCAGAACAGATCCCTGTGGAACATCACTGGTCACCAAGCTCCAGGCTGACTATTTTCCATGTATGACCACCCTGTGTCTTCTATGGGCCAGCCAATTCTGTATTCAGATAGCCAAATTTCCCTGTATCCCACGTCCCCTTATTTTCTGAATGAGCCTAACCTTATCAAAAGCCTTGCTAAAGTCCATGTATACCACATTCACTGCTCTACCTTCAATGTGTTTTGTCACACCTTCAAAGAACTCAAGGCTTGTGAGGCATGACCTGCCCCTCACAAAGCCATGCTGACTATAATCTAATCAAACTATGGTTTTCCAAGTAATCATAAATCCTGTCTTTCAGAATCCTCTCCAATAATTTGCCCAACACAGACGTAAGACTGACTGGTCTGTAATTCCCAGTATTATCAGCATAATGGTGATCAACTAGTTGGGTGTTACATTCCATTTATTTAGTTAAGTATTTTAATTCATGCAGGATTTCTACAAAAGACAAGATAATCTTGATCATAACATTAAAATATTAACATTACCGCTACAAAACACCAAGTTGAATTGTTTGTGTCAAAGAAACCACCTTGAAAAATACAGTTTACACAGATGGCCAAACAAACGTTCATCTTGATAATTCAAAATTCTAACAAATTGCAAAGATTTTGCTGCCAGAGAAAAGTACCTTTAATGCTTTATTGACCTCTTTAATGTCCTCCATTTTCAATTTTGATCTGGGGAAAAAAAAATGTTAAGCATCATTTATAATGCCGGATCACTGATGTAGTTGTTTAAAATCGGATTGACAATTACTTCCATTTCTAAAAGAAAAATAGTTCGAAACAGGAAATCTAGAATAAATTAATAAACAGTGGCAATTTTAAAAAGGTCAAAGTTTCCTGAATAATTTTAATTTTTGTGAATATATTGAAATTGACATTAAAGTTTCTAATTAATTTAGTACTTTAAATCAACACAAACACATGTCTGATTTCACTTAGCTAAGTATTACTTTCAATACTTTATGCTTTCTTTCACCTTAAGCAAAAGAGCAGAAACAAAGTTGAAAAAGCTTTACAAACACATTCTAAAAGAATGACTTACTGACTAAGATGGAGTCCCATTTCTTGTAGCGCCTGTTCCTGTTCTTCACAGATCTTGTGGAGTTCTTTTTTCTCATCTTGCAATGTCTGCATTTCCTGTAACAAAAAAATCCTTTACTGCAAATGGTACAACTCTGTTGATACCACTACATATTCCAAAGCCAGATTCTAGTATGTGGAACATTACTTTTATAAAAAGTCAAACAAAATTGTAAACATTATCCACTGACTCAAATATATTCTCTGCATGAGAAAATCTCTGCTGGAACCTACCAAAGTAGTTAATTTTATATTCATTGCCACTCATGGAAGAATATCTGACAATTTGGACCAGCTATTTTGTGCACAATTCAGCTTTTAATTGATAACAAATATCACAACCGATGCCAATAAAACATGAATCCTCATCACGTAAGATACTAAATCTAAGATATCAAGAAACTGCTCACTAACAGATTAGGACTTTCATAACCGGGCAAAGTCTTGATTTGTCAGGCAAGAAGATATTTTATAGACTATAACAGAATAGACAATTTGTGATGTGCACAAGCAAAGAAAAATGATCACTTATCGAAAACACAGCTGAATTCCTTCACAAGGATCATAGTTCTTAAGGAAGCCAACGGAGGAAACTTTAGACCATTAAAAGTCATTCCAGGTTCAAAACATCATGTTTGTCTGCCACACGTTTTAAAACTTGGTGTTCAGTTTGCTCAAAAACTTCAATATATTGCCTGCTTCATGCTTTCCTGAACAATCATTATTTTGAAGTAGAATACTTAAAAGTTAAAAGCAAAAGTTAAAAGGGAAAGGGGGGGGGGGGCGCGGAGTGAGAGTGAGAGCGAGAGCGACGTGATGCCTTCCCATATGATTTTATGGTTTGGTAAATATATTTTTTCTATTCTCCAAATAATAAAAATGTCAAATATTAATGATAAAAATGAGGGGAGAATTGTGGAACAAAGAAATTACACACGGAGAATCAATTCCACAGAAAATATAGAACATAGAACAGTACAGCACAGAACAGGCCCTTCAGCCCACGATGTTGTGCCGACCACTGATCCTCATGTATGCACCGTCAAATTTCTGTGACCATATGCATGTCCAGCAGTCTCTTAAATGTCCCCAATGACCTTGCTTCCAAAACTGCTGCTAGCAACGCATTCCATGCTCTCAACTCTGTAAAGAACCCGCCTCTAACATCCCCTCTATACTTTCCTCCAACCAGCTTAAAACTATGACCCCTCGTGTTAGTCATTTCTGCCCTGGGAAATAGTCTCTGGCTATCGACTCTCTATGCCTCGCATTATCTTGTATACCTCAATTAGGTCCCCTCTTCTCCTCCTTTTTTCCAATGAAAAAAAGTCCGAGCTCAGTCAACCTCTCCTCATAAAATAAGCCCTCCAGTCCAGGCAGCATCCTGGTAAACCTCCTCTGAACCCTCTCCAAAGCATCCACATCTTTCCTATAATAGGGCGACCAGAACTGGACGCAGTATTCCAAGTGCGGTCTAACCAAAGTTTTATAAATCTGCAACAAGATCTCACGACTCTTAAACTCAATACCCCTGTTAATGAAAGCCAAAGCACCATATGCTTTCTTAACAACCCTGCCCA
>NC_057723.1:38729581-38739382 GCF_004010195.1 Chiloscyllium plagiosum
TTTATACTGTCAACGACACCTCCAACCTTTGTGTTGTCTGCAGACTTGCTGACCCATCCTTCAATCCCCTCATCCAAGTTATTAATAAAAATTACAAAATAGAGGCCCAAGGACAGAGCCCTGTGGAATACCACTCACCACAGACTTCCAGGCAGAATATTCTCCTACTACCACTTGCTGTCTTGTTGGCCAGCCAATTCTGTATCCAGACAGCTAAGTTCCCCTGTATCCCATTCCTCCTGACCTTCTGAATGAGCCTACCATGGGGAACCTTATCAAATGCCTTGCTGAAGTCCATATACACCACATCCACAGCTTGACCCTCATCAACTTGTCTAGTCACATCCTCAAAGAACTCAATAAGGTTTGTGAGGCATGACCCGCCCCTCACAAAGCCATGTTGACTGCATTTAATCAAGCCATGCTCTTCCAGATGGTCATAAATCCTATCCCTCAGAATCCTTTCTATCACCTTGCAGGCGACAGACGTGAGACTTATTGGTCTATAATTGCCGGGGATTTCCCTATTTCCTTTCTTGAAGAAAGGAATTACATTTGCCTCTCTCCAGTCCTCAGGTACGACTCCAGTGGAGAGTGAGGATGAAAAGATCTTTGCAAGTGGCGAAGCAATTGCATTTCTCGTTTCCCAAAGCAGCCGAGGACAAATCTGGTCCAGGCTTGGCGACTTGTCAATCTTAAATGTTTAGGATTAGAAAACATTAGGAAAGTTATACCTAATTGATATATATTTTGGATAAGCTTTCTTAACGTGCTTATATATCACAGTATGCAATTATGGATTAGTAGTTCTGAAATTGTAGAAATTGTATCTATAAATTATGCAACCTAAATTCAATAATGGAATGAAGGTTGGATGGCACAACAGCTTTGAAAAACTATATTTTGAGCAATTCCTTTTGTTCTGGAACAAAGTTGCTCATGGGCAAATAATTGCGGCCAACTTGGGAGAGAACTACCAGAAATAAAATGTTTGGAACTAGGATTTGTTTTTAAAAAAAAAGAAAGCTTTGAATGACAAGTGTTTGATTCCATCTCAAACAATAGATAAGGACTATCACATTCGTGTAAAGAAATCTGCAAAGTTATGGAAAAATGAACAGTTCTTTATAAGACGTAGAATGGACCACCTGCATTCGAACAAAATAGAATGACTTGCTTTCTGGTCTGTCAATATACACGCAACTATTCAAGATGGGAAGTTAGCCCACTTGTCTAGACAGGACACGAAGATGTGAATAATCTTTTTTTAGAAGTTGGTAAAACCCTAACCTCTTAATGCTCAAGTAGCCTGGAACCACGTGTGCGAACAGAAAATCAGACTGTGGTTCCATGACAGAATCAAGCTTGAAATAATGACAGTTTATTAACACAAATAGCAACCCCAAATCTGAGATTCAAGGAAATGCAAAGGGAAGAGATTGTGCTGAGCAAAGAAAAGCACCTGTCTTAATTTCAGCAACTCAAACTCCACCTGGAGCAAAACTACGAACTTAATTCCACAAGTAGCAAAACACTAAAGCTGTTGCTATAAACTTTAAACTTTCATTTTATTCAGTGTACCAAAACAGAACCATCAGGTCTTCAATGCTTTAAGCTTCCAATCCATAGGGATGACATTTTGAACCCTTTAAAACCTTAAAAGCTTATCACTTTTGAAATTACCTTGCCTGTGTGTGCACCATTGTGAATACATTTAACTGTTGAGAATTAATTGTTTAGTTTTGTTTAAACCTGAACCAGAAAACCAGTCTTGTGTCTGTTTTTAAAGTCACACTACTCAAGGAGTTAAAACAATTCCACTTCAGCGCAACCTAGTTTGGTTATTTAAGAGATAGAAATTGGAGGTTTGGTGGGCAGAGAAAAGATAACCCACCATCTTTCCTCTGTTCAGAAAAGGCTTACTTTAAACTGATACAGAAACAGACATTGCTGAGAAAGCTCAGCAAGTATAGTAGCATCTGTGGAGAATAAGCAGAATGAACATTTTGGAACCAGTGGCCCTTCTTCAGAGTGAAGTTAATTCTGCTTTTTCTCCACAGAGTCTGCCAGACCTACTGAGTTTTCTGATATCCAGCATTCACAGTTCTTTGTTTTTTTAAAAAAACAAACTGATGTTGAGTATACTTGAGGAAATCAGGAGGGCAAAGAGGGGACAAAACATAGCTTTGGCAAATAGGGTTAAGGAGAATCCAAAGGGTTTTTACAAATACATTGACAAAAAGGGTAACTTGGGAGTGAAAAGGGCCTCTCAAAGATCAGCAAGGCGGCCTTTGTGTGGAGCCACAGGAAATGGCAGAGATACTGAATGAGCATTTTGCATCAGTGTTTACTGAGGAGGAGGACACGGAAGATATAGATTGTGGGGAAATAGATAGTGACATCTTAAAAAAATGTCCATATTACAGAGGAGAAAATGCATAAAAGGTGGATAAGTCTTCAGAACCTGATCAGGTGTACCCTAAAACTCGGTGGGAACCTAGCAAAGTGATTACTGGCTCCCCTGCTGAGACATTTGTATCATCAATAGTCACAGGTGAAGTTCCAGGAGACTGGGGGTTGGCTAACATGGTACTACTATTTAAGAAAGGAGGTAAGGACAAGCCAGGGAACTGTAGACCAGTGAGCCTGATGTCAGTGGTGGACAAGTTGTTGGAGGGACAGGATTTACACGTACTTGGAAAGGCAAGGACTGATTAGGGATAGTCAACATGGGTTTTGAGCGTGGGAAATCATGTCTCACAAACTTGATTGAGTTTCTTTGAGGAAGTAACAAAGAGGATTGATGAGGGCAGAGCGGTAGACGTGACCTGTATGGACTTCAGTAAGGCGTTCGACAAGTTTCCCCATGGGAGACTGACTAGCATGGTTAGATCTCATGGAATACAGGGAGAACTAGCCATTTGGATACAGAACTGGCTCAAAAGGTAGAAGACAGAGGGCGGTGGTGGAGGAGGGTTGCTTTTCAGACTAGAGGTCTGTGACCTGTGGAGTGCTACAAGGATCGGTGCTGGATTCACTGCTTTTTGTCATTTATATAAGTGATTTGGATGTGAACATTGGAAGTATAGTTAGTAAGCAGATGACACCAAAAATTGGAGGTAAGTGGACAGCGAAGAAGATCACAGATTACAACGGGCTAATGCCCGAAACGTCGATTCTCCTGTTCCCTAGATGCTGCCTGACCTGCTGCGCTTCTCCAGCAACACATTTCCATCCTTGATCAGATGGGCCAATGGGCTGAGAAGTGGCAGATGGAGTTTAATTTAGATAATGCAAGGTGCTGCATTTTGGAAAAGCAAATCATAGCAGGATGTATACACTTAATGGCAAGGTCCTAGGCAGTGTTACTGAACAAAGATCTTGGAGTGCAGGTCCATAGCTCCTTGAAAGTGGAGTCGCAGGTAGATAGGATAGTGAAGGCAGTATTTGGGTGTGCTTTCCTTTATTGGTCAGAGCATTGAATATACAAGTTGGGAGATCATGTTGCGGCTGTACAGGACATTGATTAGGCCATTGTTGGAATATTGCGTGCAATTCTGGTCTCCTTCCTATCGGAAGGATGTTGTGAAACTTGAAAGGGTTCAGAAACGATCTACAAGGATGTTGCCAGGGTTCGAGGATATGAGCTATAGGGAGAAGCTGAATAGGCTGGGGCTGCTTTCCCTTGAGCATCAAAAACCGAGGGGTGACCTCAATGGTTTATAAAATAATGAGGGGCACAGATAGGATTAATAGATGAAGTCTTTTCCCTGGGGCTAGCGGAGTCCAGAACTAGAGGGCATAGGTTTAGGGTGAGGGGAAAGATATACAAGGGACCCAAGGGGCAACTTTTTCACAAAGAGGGTAGTAAGTATATGGAATGAGCTGCCAGAAGTAGTGGAGGAGCCTGGTACAATTCCAACATTTAAAAAGGCATCCAGGTGGGTATAAGAGGAAGGCCTTTGAGGGATATGGGCCAAATGCTGGCAAATGGGACTAGATTAGGTTGGGATTTCTGGTTAGCATGGATGAGTTAGACCGAAGGGTCTGTTTCCCTTCTGTACATCTCTATGACTATGACAGGATGCATGCCAGAACAAATGAGAACACATGCATACATGCAGCACAAGATAACATGAGCAAAGCAGAAACAGTAAGTTATGAGACATGAAGTGCAAACAGAAGTACGAGAAGCAGTGATCTCCTGAGGTAAACAAAATTCCAAGAATCGTTCAGTGAAAAAGACTGGGTAAGTCATAACACTTATCAGGATGCAACAGTTTTATTTTTGGCCAGAGTTGCACATGCAGCAAGCACAGTGTGACAAGTTTCTAAATTAACATACTCATCAATTGACAAGAAGTAGTCTGTGACTGTCTGATACCAAATTAAGTAACTGTCTTCTGCCTGTAGAATTGAACTCCTTGCAACTTTTGTCCAAAGCAAAGCACCTTTGCATAAGTCTGCAAACTGTCCTTTTTCTCCTTTTAGTAGGAGACTAAACTGGTTTCTAATTTTCTGGCCCTTTAAATTTATTTTGTATAGCTGAAAATGAGAGATAACATCACGCCGACTTGTGCTTGGCCTGCATGGAACTTTTAGATTGGCCTGATTTGCAAAGCTGCACAGCAAACATTGATTAAATATTTAACTGGCTAAAACAGTACTGCTGAATAGTAAAGATTAAAAAAATTTCACTCCCCTCCAACTAACTTATTTCTGATTTACCACATCTGAAGGTACAATTTGGACGGCCTCACAACCAATTTACCAAAGGATATCTTTAACAGTTTGTCCAGAACAAAAAGTTTGTACTGAATTTCTCAAATGCCTCTGAGAAAGTTTCTCATAAGCTCTTGTTCAAATTTCACAAATATAGGAATCAGGGGGACATTATTAAATGGGATCCAGCACTGCCTAACCAAGATGACAGAGTGATGTATAATAGAGAATCGTTCTTTCTCACATGTCCCTTCTACAGTACCCACAGGAACAGTGTTGGGACCTTCCCAAACATTAAAGAACTTCTCAATAAATTGCAAAAAAACAGGGCATGACTATTTGCAAAACACTGCATGGTCTACACATCAGGGAAAACTCAAAGATCATACCAACTTATTTCAAAATAATCTTAAATTGCTAAATTGGCAGGACCAATGCAGATGGCATTCAATACCAAAAAAAATGCCTTGTCAGGAACATGACCAATAAAAATTATCCAAACAGTTTCAAGTTCTCAAAATTAAATTCTGCAACAGATCAATACGTAACCATATCTACAGGGTTCAGCTTCAATGGGGTTCCACATTCAGCTTTAGCAATCAAAGCAAATAAGATTCTTGGATTTTTGAAGCAGAATCTTTGGTATTGCAACATAATCACAATTACAATTTACCAAACATTTCTTCATCCAGTCTTGGAGGATGGTATATGGGATCCTTATATTAGGAGAGATAAAAATAAAAAAACTCAGCTGATCCAAAAGATGTGTGTTACGTATGTCTGCATAAATCAGTCTGTAAACTGACAGGTGTCACATCCTTGATCAAAGATTTGGAATGACAATCACCACAGCAAAGTGGGAGCAAAATAGTCTGGCCATGTTCTATAAAATATGAAGTGACCTGGTAGAAATTGACAAAAACAGCAGTGCTGTATGACAATGACAAAATGAGGCGACGATCCACACAAAACCATTGGTTTCCAAGAGTCTCTCTTTCCAAGAACAATGCCATAGTGAAATGAGCTGCCAAACTATATAGTCATAGCCACATAAAATCTTCAAGACCCAGCATCTCCATTCATTAGCTTTTCATTTTTATGATGTAATTACAATGGGTCACATCCAGCTCAGCTAATATAACCATATTCATAAATGTTGGTGAACTACTAATGTTAATCTCGGATGTCAACAAAAAGCAGAAGCATTTCTTGGACCTTTACCATTCAGAAGTTTATCTTAAAAGGACTTTAACAATTATTACCGACCAGTTGTGCAGTATTGTTATAGGTTATCTTTAACAACACACTCACCAGGTTCCTGTTCATTCATTCATAACCCTTTAACTCCTTATTTACTATAACAGTATTCATTAATTCATAAAACCATGGTTCAATAGTATATTTTATGATCCAAATTTAAAACAACCTTTTCTAATCAAGACAACACTTTCAAACCTTATGAGCACTTGCTACACGCAGTGTTTACCTCTGAATAAGTGTAGCATACAGAACAGTATCATCCCCATCAAGTCTCCACAAAACATTTTAATATTAAATCAGTCCTTACCAACCATCTCCTGGACCTGAATAGATTCCCTAAGTACCTGTTAAATATCTTTTAACTGAGCCATTATCCCTTTAAAGAAACTAACTGACAAAATAGCACTTCCATGAAATTGACGAGTCAATGAAACTCACACCAGCAAATAGTAAACAAATCTTACAACCCAGCTGCAATAATCAGTTTAATACCCTGTATTCTTTTACATATAGGTACAATTTATTTTTACTTATTTAGAGCATATAGGCTTAGTAGTTTTACCAACATAACTTAAAAAGATAAAAGAACTAAACATCTCAAATTATCCAAGCAGACCGGATAAATACTCTTAATTCCATCAGAAGCAGCAATCAGCATTTAGCACATTTTAACCCAGCTATCACCCAGGACAGAAGCCCTTCAAACCTTTGTTTTATTTCTAGAAAAATGGAACTTTAATATATCTAAGAACTGCATATGAAGGGGTTCTTGTGAGAACAGTACTTCAGGATTCTATTGCCACCTCGAACTTGTGCTGTGATTGCTGAATAAAAGAGGCTATTTTCGCCAATCACCAATTTCCGTTGTTATTTGAACACAATCCCACACAGTACAGCAAAGATGTAAGCTAGTATTATAGAACCATTGTGTTTCTTGTTCCAAAAGCTGTAATTTATGAGATTTGTGAATTGTTCAGTGCCATTTCAAAACATGCAATTTATTGCAGAAAAAATATCTACCTTCTCTAAGCCAGACTTCTGCAACAGTTGAGCTTTCAACTGAGATGTTACATCCCTCTCTTGTTGCAACTGCTGCTGAAGACTTTGTCTTTGTTCCTTCTCAGCTTTAAGTTCAGAATCCAACGTGGAGCTACAGTTTAAAAAAATTAAGCTATAGTTAATTCCAAGATTTGACTCGTGTCAATTTTAAAATGCAAGTCACAACATGCCCAATTCATAACTCCATAATAAAGATGATGCCATGCTTTGCATAAAGAAATATTTCAAAAAGCATGCTGTCAAAAGTAAAAGTGCCATTCAAATGCCATTACATAGCCTTTAAAGTAGCATTTAAAAACTGTATGTGAAAGGATTGTGGAAAGGAACCAACTTTTAATTTTACATTTCTCATCTACTCAACTGACATATTCTGGAGATGTTATTGACTAGGAATGGTTAGGAAGATGCGGTAATAGTAAAACCAAACCAAAATTAAGTTAACATTTAATAACGTTCAAAAGATCACTGCAGACTTCAGGGCCATAAAGTGAGCAGGTGCAATTCAATACCCTGGTGTCCATGTATTCAATTTCCTAAAATTAACCAATATTTCTACTTTCATTTATAAATGGAAGCAGAGAATGTAAAGACAACTAATGTTAAAGCTTTTTTATCACTGGTTAGGGCTTATAGGAGTATCATGGATCGTTCTAGCACCACATTTCAAGAAAAATGCAAAGCTTTCAGGACTTAGAGTCATCGAGCCATACAGCATGGAAACAGACCCTTGCCCATGCCAACCAGATATCCCAAATTATTCTAGTCCCATTTGAAAGCATTTAGCTCATATCCCTCTAAACCCTTCCTATTTAACTACCCATCCAGATGCCTTTTAAAAAAATGTTGAATTATACCAGCCTCCACCACTTTCTCTGGCATTCCATTCCATTAATGCACAACCCTGTGTGTGAAACAGTTGCCCATTAGGTCTCTTCTAATTCTTTCCCTCTCACCCTATGCCCTCTAGTTCTGGATCTCTCTCTCTCTCTCTCACTCTCTCCTCCCCCCCCCACCGGCCCAGGGAAAAGACTTGTCTATTTATTCTATCCATGCCCCTCATGATTTTATAAACTTCTATAAGGTCACCACTCAGCCTCCAATACATCAGGGGAAAACAGCCCCAGCCTATTCAGCCTCTGTACAGGAAAGGCCTTAACCATTATCAGCACAAAGATGGCAAGAACATTACTGGGCCCAAATGGTATTCTTGTGCACTCAGTCAGCAGGTGAATTTCCCAAATTCAAACAGCGTTGTTGGCTATGTTTTCCCTTTAATATTTCATCCCATTCTCTTCAAAAGAAGAGTAATATTTCTATGTAATGAAGCCACTAAGTATTTTATTTGTTTCTCAGAATCCCTTTTAATTCAGATAACTGTTCCCTTGAAATGTTTGAGAAAATACAGAAACAGAAATATGGAAACATAAGAAAGTAGGAGACAGAGTAGACAATTTAGCCTTGGAGTTTGCTATTAAAATGTTGTTTGATTGTCCAGTTTCCCACTTTGTCTCCATATCTTTTCAACAATTTAGCCTTAAGAATTGTATGTAGCTCCTTGAAAACCTTTAATATTCTGTGACAGAGAATTCCACAGGCTCACCTCATTCTGGGTGAAGAAATTTCTCCTCCTTTCAGTCATAAATAGCCTGCCCCATATGATTACATTGTAACACCTGGTTCTAGAGTCCTCAGTCATAGGTTAAACACTGGTAGGATGTTCCCAATCTAGTGCTGGGTTCCATGAGATTCCATATTCATTTTTTAAACCGCAGTGAATATAGTCCTGATCAATACAATCTCTCTTCATGTCAGTCTTGCGATCTCAAGAATCGATCAGTCTGTAAACTTTTGTTGCACTCCTTCCATAGTCAGAACATCCTCCCTTAAGTGAGGCAGTCAAAACTGCACACAATATTCCAGGTGTGGTTTCATCAAGGCCCTGTAAAATTGCAGCAAGATATCCCTGCTCTGGTGTGCAAACACTTGCTATAATGACCAAACCGTTTGGCTTCTTGATTACTTGCTGCACCTGCATGCCTAATTCCAGCAACACATTAACAAGAACACCCAGGTCTCATTGCACTTGCCCTTTTCCCAATTTATTGCCATCCAGGTAATTATTTGCCTTCCTGCTTTTGCTATCAAAGTGGATAACATCACATATCTACATTATATTTGATCTGCCATGTACTTGCCTGTGCAATTAGCTTGTCCAAATCACACAAACATCTCTACATCCTCCTCACAGATCACCTTTCCTGCCAGCTTGGTGTTATTTGCAAACTTGGATAAATTACATTTAATTCCATCACCTAAATCATTGATATGTATTGTGATCCGCTGGGATCCAAGCACTGGTCACCGTGCTATCCCACAAGTCACTGTCTGCCACTTGCAAAAAGAGGAGAAAGTGAGGTCTGCAGATGCTGGAGATCAGAGATGGAAATGTGTTGCTGGAAAAGCGCAGGTCAGGCAGCATCTAGGGAACAGGAGAATCGACGTTTCGGGCATTAGCCCTTCTTCAGGAATGAGGAAAGTTGGTCCAGCAGGCTAAGATAAAAGATAGGGAGGAGGGACTTGGGGGAGGGGCGTCGGAAATGTGATAGGTGGAAAGAGGTCAAGGTGAGGGTGATAGGTCAGACTGGGGTGGGGGCGGAGAGGTCGGGAAGAAGATTACAGGTTAGGAAGGCGGTGCTGAATTCGATGGATTTGACTGAGACAAGGTGGGGGGAGGGGAAATGAGGAAACTGGTGAAACCCG
>NC_057723.1:38741744-38749152 GCF_004010195.1 Chiloscyllium plagiosum
TCTTGGTTGAAGAAGTAGGCGCGGAGGCGAAGGCGGCGGAAGAATTGTTCGGTGTCACTCCGTGTATTGAATTCATTGACCCGAGAACGTGTGGGAACGAAGGTGAGGCCTCTGCTGAGGACTGATCTTTCATCCTCAGAGAGGGGTAGGTCTGGAGGGATGGTGAAAACACGGCAGGGCTGGGAGCTAGGACCTGGTGTGGGGCTGGAGCTGAGTGTGGGGGCGGGGTTAGGTCTGGTTTATTCCTATTTTCTTTGTCTCCTGTCTGCCACTCCACTCTCTAAAAACATCAGTATAGTATCCCCAGTGCCACGCACTTCAATTTTACATGCTAATCGAGGGACCTTAGCAAAGCCTAGTTTTTACCAATCAGAATCCATGTGAATCTTAATACAACATTTGTCCAAACTTTTTAAAACATCAGATTTCATGGTTATAAGATGTCTGATAACTAATTTAACAATTTTAGAGTTCTCTCTCAAGCACCTTGTTAATGAATGGCTTGGATGATTTTTCTTTTAAAAATCATATAGAATCCCTAGCGTGGAAACAGGCCCTTCGGCCCAACAAGTCCACACCAACCCTCGAAAGAATAACCCTCCCAGACCCATTTCTCTACCCTAATATCCTACATTTTCCTACTAATGCACCTAACCTACACATCCCTGAACACTCTGGGCAATTTAGCATGGCCAATTCACCTAACCTGCACATCTTTGGATTGTGGGAGGAAACCAGAGCACCCGGAGGAAAGCCATGCAGACATGGGAAGAATGTGCAAAGTCCACACAGGCAGTTGCCAGAGGTTGGAATCAAACCTGGAAACCTGTCACTGTGAGGCAGTGGTGCTAACCACTGAACCACACCAAGATACAGTGTTAGGCTCAAGAATGATTGACAAATCATTCTTAATCCATTGTTTCGTTGAACCTGAAGTTAGCATAAGACCCTAAGATATAAGAGCTGAATTAGGCCATTCGGCCTTTTGAGCATGCTCTGCCATTCAATCATGGCTAATATGTTACTCAACTGCATTCTCTTGCCTTCTCCCTGTAAGATTTGATCCCCTTATTAGTCAGGAAGCTATATTACACTTCTGTTGTAATGAGTTCCACAGATTCACCACCATCTGGTTGAAGGATTCCTCTTCATCTCAGTTCCAAAGGATTTTGACTTCACTCCGAGCTGTGCCCTCAGGTCCTAGTCTCTTTAATAATGGAAGCATCTTGTCCACGTCCACTCTATCTAGGCCTTTAAGTTTTCTGTAAATTTCAATGAGATTCCCCTTCATCCTTCTAAACTTAATTGGGTGAAATGAAGGAACATCATCTCCTTTTCTCTCCATTTCTTCTACAAACTAGAGTTCAGCTTTGTCAGCAGCTGCATGGTTCAATGCAGTTTTTGGTCAATAACCTCACATTTATCTACATTACACTTCATCTGCCAGGAGTTTATTTACCTTCCTCATCCAGTCAGGACAGTTCATTTACCCTCTTCACCCGAGTAGTGGGTGTTCAGTCACCATCCACATTCTGAACATGCACTCAAAGTCCCATTTTTCCACCCTCCCAGGTTCTCAAGTAGTCTAACCTCTATGATCTGCAATCCAGGTGCTGTAATGGTCCCATTCTTGTTTAATGCCACCCAATTGTTTAAGTATTGTGAACTGTAATAATTCTCCCAATTCCAGTCTTCCCTCACAGTTCCCTATACACACTAAATTAAAAGAACATCACTGGCCAGTTCCATCAAGGATTCATTTGATCAGATCATTTGTTTTAACTGCCTGGAGGAGTAAAGTCTCCCAAACATCAGCTGACTGCTGCCTCATTTTATCAGATAAAGCGAGCTCTCTATCACTATTAATTTTCTTGGAGATAAAAACCGTTCTTACTGAAATTGGCAGTCTGTGTGGGTACCTTAGCCTTTTCTCCCACAGGTGATGAAAGCAGTTCCCAGAGTTACAAATTAATTGGAAACTCAGCTACATGTTACACATGATGCTCTAGCAAAGCCTGATGTTGAGCAGTTAGAGGCAGCTGAACCTTCAAAAAAAAAAAAGGTACAAGCAAAAGAACATTATCCACTGCTCCTTGAGTAGTTCTCAAATCTTGTACAGGCCGAGCCACCTTGTTTATGTAGAGCAAAGGCAAATACACAGGTGCCCATCCTCCAAAAAAAAGGTGTTGTTCACTGCAGTCACTATTACATGATTTCCAAAGACACCCAGCTATCTCTTAATCTATTCAACTCTAACAACACAAATATTCTCAATTTCTGCTGAGAGTATCGATTGGGTCACAAACTACCAGAAAACTCAACGAAAAGTGAGACAAGGACAGATAGTGAGGTTGATGTAGCCACAACACTGGATGTCTGACCCCTGCATAGCAGTGATTTCTATGAGGGAAGAGACATTAATTAGCTGGCACTACCATGCAAGATGCTCACAGAAAACTGCTAAACAACAGACAACCCGGCTCCTGTGTTGATTAGACATGATGCTTCTACCTTGCCAAATTTCATGCTTACTGTAGTGCAAGTCCCATTTTGCTCCACATATGACTGAACCTCTTCCTGAAGAGAAAAAAAACAGAATTGCAGATGCTGGGTATGTAGACTCATGCTTTCTCTCCACAGATATTGCCAGACCTGCTGAGCGTCTCCAGTAATTTCTGTTATACTTTAATTTTCCTGAAGAAACCTTCCTCCCCACCTGGCTCTCACTCGGAGGCCCAGCTCGTTGAAAATCCAAAAGGGAAGGAAAGACTATTGAACTGAATGGGGTCTCTGTGCCTGTCAGCAGTTGTTAGAGACAAAAATCCAGCATCAGCAGTCATTTTGTCTCTAACTAGGTTTGTACCACTGCGGAGTCTCTTCAAAAGGATGCCCGCTTTGAAGGGAATTCTCTGCTTCTCTCAGATGCACACTCAGAGTCCCTTTCTCACTGCCAAATGCTGTGAACTCCTCAGCCCTCCAGGTCTTGGAAAACACGATGAAACAAACTCACTACTATAACCACATGATGTTCCTCAGCTACTGTCTTTGCAACCATCTCATTGAGGCCTACAGGTACATTTTAAACACTCCAAATTTGGACCCACCTTTGACGCTTCATACTTGCAATACCTCCAACACCGCAACAAACAATTTGGTCTCTGGATTCTCCACTCCACCCTCTCAGTTATGTAGAGGCACCACCATTCCCTCTCCTCATCCCTCCCCCAGCTCAAGGCCTCCCTTTCCCAAATGTGTGGAGGACCTCTACTATTCTACATCAACAAAACACAGTTTTTCGGTTTCATATCTGATCGCTGAGCATCTCAGCCGCACATACAGGGGCCAAATGGACCCCTCAGTCACTGCCCATTTTAATTCCCCTTCCCACTCCCTTTCTAACATGAGCATCCTTTGCCTCCTCCATTACCACAACGAACCAAACCGCATATTGGACGAACACCTCACATTCTGCCTTAGCAGCCAACAGCCTGGAGTTCTTCAATTTCAAATAACCTCCCTTTGTACTCCCTCAGTTCCACTCCTCCCAGCCACCTGGCAGATTTATTATTCCCATTGACCAATTAGGTCTTATTCTCTACTCGTCGTCACATATCCCCATCACCCTATTTATCTGCAGCTCCCCTTACACCCACTCCCCAGTCCTGAAAGGTTACACCCAAAATGCTGACTTCTCCACATCCTGATGCTGCCTGGCTTGCTGTGTTCTTCCACCCTCTGTTCATCAGCAGTGGTGGCCATGGTCATTGAGGGCATTCTTTGTGTGGCATTAGCCTGAGGTCTACACCCCTATCCATGCTTACAGTCATCTGCACAATGTTAACCTCTTTCCTGTTCTTAAGTCTAATCTTTCCCTATGATCTGGATGATGCAATCTCATGTTCCAAAGATAGATAACTGACATTTGACTATTAAGCCTTTTCAACTGTCTGGATGTTTCCACCCCTCACTACTTGCACTTGACAGTTGAATTATCTGTCCCTGATAGATTTGAAGGAGACAACCAGGAAGATAATGCAATCAAACTATTTCAACTCTAGGGATATGGAGACCCAATCCTCATCTACACCTTGCTTGTACTCAAAATCTCTGCTGCAGCTGTAGCAGACTCCTGAAACGCCAAAAATCTGGTCCACACCTCAGAAGATCTGCTTTCAATATACGTACGACTTCCTAATATTTCCCAAGAGCTTTACTGCAGATTACAAATGGCATTTGCTCACTCACATTGATGCTGCTGGATCTTTTGACCAACTGTGCATCCTCAATCCACTCTTCAATTATCAAATGTGTCCAGCTTCCTACTAATCAGCAAGTAGTTTATCTGACCAGGAGTACAGCTCCTTTCTACTCAGTATCTTTTATTTCTGTATTTTTGATTGCCACTGAAATGAGAAAGTGACAGTTTTAAAATTCAAAGGATTGTGGAAGGGATTGACACCTTTTAAAAGCAAACTACCAACACTTACTGTAAGTGTTGCTTGCTCTGTTATATGTTCAGCAAGTGAGGGAAGTTTAGTTGTAATCCAATTGGCACAAGGAAGCATGTTCAAGGTGAGATTCAACTGGCAACAAGTAGCTGATCTGACTTTGGAGTTGTGATCAGCTGTTGATGGTAAAGGCCTCCTGCCAGCCAACAACTGGCTCCCAAGTAGCTGAATAGCTTTTGGGTAGACTGGTATATTGGCTTTCCAGAAGGGTAGGTGCTGTTCTTGCCTTGGAAAGAGTAAGAAAAAAAAACTAAAGGCTAAAGCAAGTCTGTTCATTTTTCCTCACAAGGGCCATAGCTGTTACTTTTAAATTAATATCAGGGACTTGATAAGCTGTGAAACAATCACTCTGTGGCTCTAGCAAGCAAGTGAAAATACTCATGTGAAGGAAATTTCTAGGACGCTACTAGGGACAAGGGATTTCTGTTGAAGACAATACAGAAATTTGAAAACTCTTCTTGAAGTAGAAGATTAAAATGTAACTTAAATGGGCGCTATCAGGTTGAGAAATTTTGTTGGAATAATAAGTGAAAAACAGTTCCCTCCAGCAAAGTGCTCAAGAACAGTGAAATGGATTATAATCATTAGCACAAGTTCGAGAAGGAAAACGAGGGTAGTAGTTCTGGAATTGCGAAGAATCTGTACGTTTTTCTAAAAAAAGGTGATGCAAGATGATTCTAAAAAGAATTTTAAAACAGGGAGGTGGAAAAGTTTTAGAAGAACTAACCGGACTTGACTTAATTTATTTTCCTGCCTTTTGCCCAATGTTCCTCTTTCATAGCAACTAGGAGCAAGAGTAGGCAATTCAGCCTTTGAGGCCTCCTCCACCACTTAGTATGACCACAGCTGATCCATTTCAGCCTTTACTACTTTACTGAGAGCTCTCCATAACCATAACCATATTATTAATTAAAAACTGGTCTATCTCCGCTCTAAAACGTATTCAGTGTCACAGCACTTACCATACTCTTGGAGAAGTGAATTTCACTACCTGAAAAGCAGCAACTTTTGCTCATTCATTTTAAATCCACTACCCTCTTTGCCTAAAACTATAGGATTTAGATTTCCCCACAAGGGGAAAAGTTCACTCTACTTCTAATGTTATCAATCCTCTTTAGCATGTTATGTATCTTAATTAAATCTTCCTTCATCCTTCTAAACTCGAGAGCATAGCTCAAATCTCTCCTCTTTTTCTGAATGGCAGGCAGTGACCAGAGGGGTCCAATAGAGATTAGTACTTGGACCCCAGCTATTCACAATGTATTAATTATCCAGATGGAGGGAACTAAATATATTACCTCAAAATTTACCAATGATATGAAGCTGGTGGAAGATTGAGCTGTGAGGAGGATGTAAAGATGTTGTGTGATTTGGACAGGTTGAGTGAATGAGCAAATGCTTGGTAGATGCAGTATAAATATGGATAAATATGAAGTTATCCAATTTGGTGGCAAAAATAGGAAGGTAGAAAAAAAAGAGAAGAAAAATGTTCAAGGAGACCTGGGTGTTCTTATGTACCAATTGTTGAAAGTAAGTACACAGATGCAGCATGCAGTAAAAGCCAAACTGCATGCTGGCCTTTACAGTGAAAAGATTTGGAGTACAGGACCAGGGATGTCTGGCTGCAATTAAGCAGGGCATTGGTGAGGCCATACCTGGAATATGGTGCGCAGTTTTGGTTACTTTATCAAAAGAAAGCATATTCTTGCTTTTGAGACAGCATAGTGAAGGTTTGCCAAAATGGATTTCTGGAATGACAGGACTGACATGTGAGGAGAGATTGAATTGGTTAGGATTGTATGCATGAGAGTTAAAGAATGAGGGGGGAGGGTCTCAATTTATAAACATTCCAATAGGACCAGACAGGTTAGATGCAGGAAGAACGTTCCTGACAAGGTGGGGGTGGGACGAGTCCAGAACCAGGGGTCAGAGTTTAAGGATAAAAAGGGATAAACTTTTTAGGACTGAGGAGGAAAAATTTCTTCACCCAGACACTGGTGAGCCTGTGGAATTCACTACTATAGAAAAATGGGTTGAGGCCAAAATAACGTGTGTTTTCAAGGAGGAGGTAGATACAGCTCATCACTAAAGGGATCAAGGGATTAATATATTGGGGTCAAATGGCCTTCTATGTTTCATAAGATAAGCCTTTCACCTCTGGAATTAATCCAGTTAAGTTTCTCCTGAAGTGCTTCCAATGCAATTACATCTTCCTCAGGTAAAGGAACTAAAATTGTATGCAGTACTCTAGATATGGTCTCACCAATGCCTTGTACAATTGCAATCACATTTCCCTACTTTTATATCTGCATTTCTCTAGCAATAAATGTCAAAATTCTAGGTGCCCTCCATATTACCTGCCAGCTTTCTGCAACTCATTCATGTGGGTATCCAGATGCCTCTGCATAAAGTATTTTGAAGTTTCTCTCCAATTAAATAAAATAAGTTTCCTTTTTATTCTTCTTGTCCACATTAAACTCCATGTGCCTAATTCTGGTTTATTCATCTAACCTACTTATATGTAAGTTTCTTGTTTCTTCATTGCCCCCCCCATTTAGTTTCCCACCTATTTTAGGTGTATTCTGTAAACTTGGATATAGAACGCTGATTTGCTTGCAGAAATGGAATATGGATCCAAGTACCAATCCTACATCATCCAAATTACAGTTTGCCACCTGAACTCCCCCACCCCACTCACCCACTCCAACCTCTCACCCTCGGAACGCGCAGCCCTCCACTCACTCCGTTGCAACCCCAACCTCACTATCAAACCAGCAGACAAGGGAGGCGCGGTAGTAGTTTGGCGCACCGACCCCTACACCGCTGAGGCCAAACGCCAGCTCACAGATACCTCCTCCTACTGCCCCCTTGACCATGACCCCACCCCCCACCACCAAACC
>NC_057723.1:38750394-38757453 GCF_004010195.1 Chiloscyllium plagiosum
CCTGTCTCAGTCAAATCCATCAAATTCAGCACCGCCTTCCTAACCGGAGATCTTCTTCCCGACCTCTCCGCCCCCACCCCAGTCTGACCTATCACCCTCACCTTGACCTCTTTCCACCTATCACATTTCCGGCACCCCTCCCCCAAGTCCCTCCTCCCTACCCTTTATCTTAGCCTGCTGGACAAACTTTCCCCATTCCTGAAGAAGGGCTTATGCCCGAAACGTCGATTCTCCTGTTCCCGGGATGCTGCCTGACCTGCTGCGCTTTTCCAGCGACACATTTCCAGCTCTGATCTCCAGCATCTGCAGACCTCACTTTCTCCTCCAACTAGAAAAATATGCCAATCATGACCAACTTCAGTTGGTTAACAAATCCTCTATCCAAGGTAATATTCCCGAAGTCCTGTGTGATCTTACTTTGCGTAAGAATCTTTTGTACAGCACCTTATCAAACATTTTCTTGAAGTCTATATGCATTTTATCTACAGGACCCCTGTTTTACACTGCACTTGTTATATCAAAGATAACAGACAACTATAGATCAAACAGCCTCCCATTTGTTGTAAAGCTTTGGAGTTCAAACATTACCATGCAGAATGCAAAGAATTTCTAATAAAGTTACCACACTGACGTTTGATCAACCACATTAAGCTTTTTTCTTCAAACCTATTTTTCTAATCAACCTGTTCAGAGATGTATTACACACTCCTGGAGGTGTAACTTGAACTTGTGTCTTCTGGGCTGTGGTAGGGTCACTACCACTGCACCACAATAGTCCCCTCATAAGCTTTGTAAATTTTAAATGTTATGGGAACAGATGGTAGAGTTAGTTGCCCAAGTACCATTGAATTTGGGGCAGCTGTAACACTGTGATGTAAGCTACGAGACTAAAATGTGCCAAACTGTCTGAACAAAGAAAGCTTGTGTGTATTCCTTTCTATCTTGCCAGCTGTATTTCAATTTATTAATAATCAGGTTACATGACACTGAAAGGAATTAGAAACATCATATTTTTAGGATTTTTCTCCATACATAGTAACACAGAAGATAGCAGAAATAGGCCATTCCATCCTTGGAGCCTGCTCTGCCATTCATTATGATCATCGCTGATCAAACTCAATTCCTTAATCCCAGCCGCACTCCATGTCCCTTGATCGCCTTTAAATCACAAGTGCTATATCTATCAGCTTCTCCAAAACACAATAGTGTGAAGAGGAACCGACATTAGATACTTGAGAATGTCAAGTTATAGGATTGACCAGTTATTTCCATTATGGTTTATAGTATGACTATATAACCAGTGATTCTTTAGCCTTGATCATCTTGGATTGTACTTTCGCCAATCTGAAAGTAAATATACTTTTTCTAAAGCATTCAACAGGATCTTGCAAAAGTCATGTCTACATCCACCACCTTGGCTCCACCAGAATCATTCACAAATTCTAGTTCCACCACAAATTGTGGAGGTGCAACAGGTGGTAATTTCATTCAAAACCTCTTGATATAAATTTTAATGGCGGTCTCTCTCATTCATCACTATTTGCATGAAACACCTAAATGTGCCCATCCCCACCTGCTGATTCAATTTTGCATCCAACAGTTTCAGTTAACCAGAAGCCAATATCTTAGGAGTCCCCAGTATTGAGGCAATGATTCAGTCACTTGTGCAATGTCCATTTTTTGAAGATATGGTTTGATGTCTTACCGTTGTTTGTCCAATTCACTGAGCTGCTGCTGGAGATTCTCAATCTTGCTTGCAAATTCTCTCTCAATTTTTCGATTTTTCTCTTCTGCTAACTGCCTAGTTTGTTCAGACTGTTGCAATCTAAGATTAAAACAAACAGTGTCAATGAACGCAGAATTAAAAGTTAAGAGGTACCAGAAAAGGTTAGATTTTTTGCACAAATATTACTGGAAATAATGTAGCAATAACTAATTATTGAGCTAAGAACGCTCAGTTCTTGCTTACCACAACATAATTGTAATTTCCTACCAGTGAACAGTGTATTCTTATCACTCCTTATTGATCCTTCATGTATATCAACTTTGATGTCAACTTTAGTACCTTACGGATTCCTGGGATGGCAGAACTAACATGGAGAAACTGAGTAAATTAGGACATACTCACTGAAGTTTAGAAGAATGAAGGAGTAACCTCAGAAGTCTATAAAATTCTAAACACGACTAGACAGAGTAAATCCAGGGAGGATGTTCCCAACAACCAGAGAGTCCAGAACCAGGCTGCACAGTTTAAGAATAGTAGGGCAGGCCATTCAGGACTGAGGTGAGGAGAGATTTCTTCATCCAGAGTGGTAAATCTGTGGAATTAGCTGCCACAGAAAGGCCAAGGCCAAAACATGGAAAACCTTCAAGTAGTTAGATATAGCTCTCCGGGCTAAAGGGATCAAGGGGTATGGGGTGAACCTGGCAACAGTGTGCAGAGTTGGATGATCAACCATAGCACAACAGGCACCAACAAAAAAAAAGGGCCAAATGGCCTTTGCCTGCTCCTAAAATTCAGGTTTTTTGGTTTAGCCAAGATACTCAAACATTCAACAGTGCTGCCTTTGTTCAGCTAAGAGACATTAGTGCATCCAAAAAACAGCCATCACGTTCCCCCCCTTTTGATAACTATCAAACAACCATGTTGAAAACCAGACAACTACGATGAGGAATTCAATAGAGAGAATGGGCAGAGTGATGGCAGAGGGTCACGGTTGAGGAAATAAAGTGAATCTATACTTTAGCATATACTTTTCCACCACACTACAGTTGATGTCCTTTTACCTGCATCAATTCCAGCAAACAGCTAGTCTGTTTGAATATCAATGGTTTAATTTCAACTCAAATTTGTACACAAAGTTGTGTACAATCTAGTCTGGTCCTAAACCATACAGAAGATAATTCAAACTTGAACCAGTGCTGACTGCAAAATAAAATGAGGTGCAATTATGTATTACTATGATTTAGTGCTGTTTAAAGTATGCCAAAAGCAAATGATTCAGATTTTCCCACATTTCTCAGAATACCATTAAGACATTTGACAATATATATGTTACTCCTTAACTGGGAAGTCAGGCTAAATCTACAAAAACAAACAGTCTGAACCAATGCTTCCCCTTAAAGAGTTTTAAAGTTTAACAGCTCTGCAAAGACAAATTTAAGCGTTATAAAATTGACACATTCACAGCTGAAAAACACATAGCGTAAAGATAAAATTTATGAAATTTCTCTTTTTACTGTACCTTTCCTCCATTTGCTTTGTGGCATCAATCATTTGATTAGTCTTTCGCTCCAGAGTGTTTATCATTTCAGCCTTCTGCTGCGCTGCCCCCTCAGAATTCTAAGCAACAATTGATCAAAACAAAAAGGAACAAAATTAGGATAAAGCTACAAAACGTCCCTTTATGTCACAAGACCTTTACTCAGCATCCTTCTGTGGACTTTTGCCACAACTAAGAGTACTGTGCACAATTTTTGATATACAATTATAGAACAGACATTAAATGATAGACAAAACATGCTGCATATAGATTCATCAGGGATTTAAAAAAATTATGAACACAGACTAGAGATGCCACACAACTACTACTTCATAAAATCCCAATAGATATTAAAGAGGATTAAACACTAAGTATTTCAAAATGACTAGTATGCAAAGTAATAATGAGTAAATACTGCTTCCTCCAACTGCAAAAGGAAACAAGACATTAAATTTAAAATAGATATTCAAGGTGAGTAGTAGGGTAGAAAAGAGCAAAAGACAAAGACAACAAATTCCCATGGCTCGCGACTGGTCATATCCCATTGCAGCTTTGATTCTAAATAAGAGAGACACAAGGCAATACAATTATATCCCATAATTTGTACCCTCTAACATTTCCTTAACAACCAACAGTAGTCCCTTCTCCCATATTTCTTCACCTTAGCTTTGTTAAACATCTGCAAATTGATAGCCTTTACTTCTTCCAACTGTTGTCGGAGAGCTACTAACGTGTCTTGCTTCTCATGTGTGTCCTTCTCCAGTAGCTTCATGGCTATTTCCATTTCTTGCTTCAAGCTCATCTGTAGTTCTAATTCTTTCTCCAGTTCCTAAGCAGAAACATATACCTCTTCAATTATCAAAACTGAATTTAGAAAAGTGCAAACAGGTGATAATATAGGTTTGCAAGTGAGAGCTTAGCCATACTAGATTTTTCTTCAGAGGCCACTCTAGATAGTATTTAGGAATAGACAATCACAAACGATCATATCTACAGAAAGGTTAAGTGTTTAAAGTCCAGGTAACCTTCAGAATTTAAGTCAGTACTGAAATACACAAATTAAAAATTCTCAAATATACAAACTTTTTTACAACTTTTATAATTACTATTTCTTTAAGCTACTTTAAAAACAGAGCACAATTATCCTTTATAAAGATTCACCGTTCGAATTTTTCTCTCTTCTTTCAGTTGCTTCCAGACATCGTTGTACATTTCATCTAGACCTTGACGAGTTTGTTTGTATGTTTCCAGTTCTACTTCAGAATCTTGTCTGCTCACCTAAGAAAACATTGAAAAGTATTCAAAAGCAATGAGAAGAGATTGCAACTTCAGTAGTAAGTAGCTATATAGTAACAAAATCAGAAAGAAGAGCTCTTTTATCCAGAAACTTGTTGATCGAGAAGGCAGTGTGAGAAAGATGACACACCAATTTTTAAAAGGGTATCAGACATATTAGTCATACAGTCAGTCATACAACATGAAAACAGACCGTTCAGTCCATGCCGATCATGTTCCCAAACTAAACCAGTCCCACTGTGTTTAGTCCATATCCCTCTGGACTAATCCTGTCCATGTACTTATTCAAATGTCTTTTAAAACGTTCCAACTGTACCAGCATCCACACTTCCTCTGGCAGTTAATTCCACATACCAACCACTGTTTAAACAGGTTACCCCTCATGTCCTTTGTGAAATCTGTTCCGGTCACCCCGGTTGTGAATTCCCTCACCATATGGAGCAGACCCTTGCTATTCACCTTATTTATGCCCCTCAATTTTATAAACCTGTGGGGTCACCCCCTTGGACTTCCTACGCCCCGGTGAAAAATGTCTCAGCCTATTTTAATCACTTAAACCCTCCATTCCCGGTAACATCCTGGTAAATCTTTTCTGAATCCTCTCCAGTTTAATACTCTTCCGGAAAAGAAAAGGGCCTGGGGAAAGAGCATAATGTGGATTAATCTGATGGCTTTTCAAACAAACTTTCAGTGAATTAAGTACTCCAAGTGATGGATTGGGTCGTTGATGGGGTTATCGAACAGCACTTATTAACAATAACGCGCTGATCAGTTTGGGTACCAGGGCTACTTAGCTCCTGTCCTCATTACAGGCTAGGTCCAAACATGGACAAAAGCTTGAATTCTAGGTGAGGAGAGACAGCGACTGCCCTCAACACCAAGGCAGCATTTGACAGTGTGTGGCACCAAGGGAATTAGAGGAAGCCCTCAGTACTCAGTCAAAAGAACAATACCAAAAAAAGTTGCTCAACACATTATCAATCAATCTCTTCAGAGAGAGGTTATGACATACATCTGGAGCAGGTGGGATTAGGCTCAGGCCTCCTGAATCAGAGGTAGGGAAACTACAACTGCACCACAAGTGAAGTGTCACTGGGCCTAATCATCTTCAGCTGTCTCAGCAATTACATTCCTTTATCATAAGGTCAGAGGTGTGATTGTACTATCAGTAAACATCACTAAGCCTCAGTTACTGAAGTAATCTGCATCCATTTGCAGTAAATCCTGGACATTAGAGACTAAAATTGCTTAGTGACACCTAACATCTGTGCCATACAAATACCAGGCAATAATCATCTTCAATGAGAGAAAATCTCATCCTCTTGCTTGATGTTCTATGGCATTATCATGGAGTCCCTCATTATTAATATCCTAGGGATTTCTATTGACCAGAAACTGACCTTAACTAAAACAAGGAGAAAGTGAGGACTGCAGATGCTGGAGATAAGAGCTGAAAATGTGTTGCTGGAAAAGCGCAGGTCAGGCAGCATCCAAGGAGCAGGAGAATCAACGTTTCGTAGGCGGAAGATAAGGTGCTGTTCCTCCAGCCGTCGTGTTGCTATGGTCTGGCGATGGAGGAGTCCAAGGACCTACATGTCCTTGGTGGAGTGGGAGGGGGAGTGGAAGTGTTGAGCCATGGGGTGGTTGGTCTGGGTGTCTCAGAGGTGTTCTCGGAAACGTTCCGCAAGTAGGCGGCCTGTCTCCCCAATGCAGAAGAGGTCACATCGGATGCAGCAAGTGATGTGTGTGGAGGTGCAGGTGAATTTGTGGCGGATATGGAAGGATCCCTTGCGGCAGAGGGCGGCGGAGGAAGGAGGAAGATTTGCATTTCTTGCGGTTGCAGGGGTAGATGCCGGAGTGGAGGTTGGGTTGGTGGGAGGTGTGGGCCTGACAAGGGAGTCACGGAGGGAGTGGTCTTTTCGGAACGCTGATAGGGGAGGGAAATATATCCCTGGTGGTTGGGTCCATTTGGAGGTGGCGGAAATGACGACGGATGATATGATGTATATGGAGGGTGGTGGGGTGGTAGGTGAGGACCAGTGGGGTTCTGTCTTGGTGGCGATTGGAGAGGCGGGGCTCAAGGGCGGAGGAGATGCGGTGGAGAGTATCATTGACCACGTCTGGGGGGAAATTGCAGTCTTTGAAGAAGGAGGCCATCTGGGTTGTTCGGTATTAGAACTGGTCCTCCTGGGAGTAGATGCGGTGGAGACGAAGGAATTGGGAATATGGAATGGCGTTTTTACAGGGGGCAGGGCGGGATGTGGTGTAGTCTACGTAGTCGGTCAGTTTATACTAAGTGTCCGTGTTGATTCGGTCGCCCAAGGTAGAAATGGAGGTGTCTAGGAAGGGGAGGGAGGAACCCGAGACTGTCCAGGTGAATTTGAGGTCGGGGTGGAAGGTGTTGGTAAAGTGGATGAACTGTTCAACCTCCTCGTGGGAGCACGAGGCAGCGCCGATACAGTCATCGATGTAGCGGAGGAAAAGGTGGGGGGTGGTGCCA
>NC_057723.1:38757466-38783947 GCF_004010195.1 Chiloscyllium plagiosum
CCCGGACCAACCAACCCAACCACCCCGTGGCTCAACACTTCAACTCCCCCTCCCACTCCACCAAGGACATGCAGGTCCTTGGACTCCTCCATCGCCAGACCATAGCAACACGACGGTTGGAGGAAGAGCGCCTCATCTTCCACCTAGGAACCCTCCAACCACAAGGGATGAACTCATATTTCTCCAGTTTCCTCATTTCCCCTCCACCCACCTTGTCTCAGTCCCAACCCTCGAACTCAGCACCACCTTGCCAACCAGCAATCTTCTTCCTGACCTCTCCGCCCACAACCCGGCCTATCACCCTCACCTTAACCTCCTTCCACCTATTGCATTTCCAACACCCCTCCTCCCTACCTTTTATCTTAGCCTGCTGGACATCCCTTCTTCAGGAATGAGGAAAGTCTCATCCCGAAATGTCTATTCTCCTGCTCCTTGGAAGCTGCCTGACCTGCTGCGCTTTTCCAGCAACACATTTTCAGCTCTAAACTAAACAAGCCACATTAATTTAATAAATCCACAGGTCAGAGACTAGAAATCCTACAGAGTGCAATTTATCTAATTCCCTATGGCTGTCCACTAAAGACACAAGTCAGGTGTTTCTGACCTGAGTATTCTCTACTTGTCTGCATGAGTCCAGCTCCAACAGTAGAAGTTCAACTATCCAGGCAAATACATTCTGGTTGATTGGTATCCCAGCCAGCACCTTCAACATTCACTCCCTTCACTATTTTACAGTGGCAGCACCTGCAAGATACACTGCAATAATTCATGAAAACTCTTCAAACACTGCCAGATGATCTGTCTATTCTAGATGATCCTTCAGAAGGGCTACAGAAACTTTAAAATACGACAGAAAACAGAAACTTAACACATGGTAGTTAATGACTGGGGCAATTAACAGGATGCTGGCAGTCCTCAACTAAGTAACTTTTCCTTAAACTGTAGCTCATGAAAAATCAGCTGGAGGGCACTGCAACTGAGTAGTCATTTCTTTATCCCAAAATAGGCCAGATTCATTCTGTAACAAGATACAAATAAAAGTGAGTTTTGAGAAGATTTGTAGCTCAGGTTGAGGTTTTGGATGTAGGTTTGCTCACTGAACTGGAAGGTTCATTTCCAGACTTTTCATTACCTACTAGGTAACATCTTCAGTGGGCCTCAGGCAAAGCAATGCTGAAAATTCCTGCTTTTTATTTATAGGTTTGGATTTATTTGGGTTGGTGATGTCATTTCCGATGTTGTTATTTTCTGTGGTGAAGTCACTTGCTGTTTTTTCTCGGGGGTGGCAGATGGGGTCTAACTCAATGTGTTTGTTGACAAAGTTCCGGTTGGAATGCCATGCCTCTAGGAATTCTTGTGTCCTTGTTTGGCTTGTCCTTGGATGGAAATGTTGTCCCAGTCAAAGTGGTGGCCTTCCTCATCCTTGAGGGTACTAGTGAGAGAGGGTCATATCTTTTTGCGGCGAGTTGGAGTTCATGTATCCTGGGGGCTAGTTTTCTGCCTGTTTGTCCAATGTAGTGTTTGTTACAGTCCTTGCACAGTATTTTGTAAGTGACATTAGTTTTGCTTGCAAAAGTAAAATCCACCTAACGTTTTACATTTCTCTCAACCAGGAGGGAACAATAATTCCCCAACTGGCACCTTGACAAAGTTAACTAACTTAGTGGGAAACAAATGGATCGTTTCGTCAGTTTGGCTTATAGTGCCATTATTCAACAGACAGCAGGGAAGTTCCACAACTGCTGACTTCAACCAAATCAGGTGAACTCAAACAGGAAGTGAATCTTGGATCTAGTCAGGATCTTATTGCAGGATTAGCACTTCTTAAGCAAAGTATTTCCTTGACATTTTCTTGGAAATGGCAAAAAAAATTCTAAACATGAAAACTGTACTCTTGTACTTGTAAGCATAGCAATTCATGCAAAATTATGGTTTAATTTTAATTCAAGGAGCCATGAAATTATTAATGTATTTAATATTTCAAAACTGAGCCCATCCCTATTTGCACATCTAAATTAATCTTTCACATGATCAGATAATCAGTGTCTTGTCCTCCTTTTAGCCCAGGACTAAAGTGGATAATTGTGCTGCCTGAACTGAAACCAAAACCTAATGACAATTATTATGTGTGCATTTCAAATTTGTCAAGTCAAAAGCAACATATAATTCTGCGATTGAAACCAACATGCCAGTAGATGAAAAGATTATTTGCCAGATACTCTCAGCCGAAGTTAATGCATTAAAGCTTCACATTTTGGAAATAAGCAGGATAGAAGGAACTAAGCCTGTTGTGCTTGTACCAATACTTGACAGAGCATTCATGGTACCACATTTTGTTCATAACCTTGAAAGGTCCTCATTAAAATTCATAGAAAACTACAATTGGAAAAAGGCCCTGCAGCCAAATGTATTTGTGCCAGTCAAAAATCACCACCAAATTGGTACAATTACTTTTTCAAGTAAAGCATTCGAGATCCTGACAACTTTGGATGAAAAGCTTTACTCTCAAACTCCTCCTCTTTAGGTCTTTGTCAATAACATTAAAATTAATTGAAGGCAGAGAGACAGACAGAGACATTCACTCTTACCAAAATCTACATTGAAAACTTCTGTTAGATCACCTTACCATATTTATTGCAACGAGAACAGTACTAACTTTTCCAATTTCTACTCATAAAGGAATGCCCTGATTCTAGTAACATCCTAGCACATCTCCTCTTAACCTTTTCCAAGAACTTTATATCTTGCCTGAAATGTTGTGCCTGAATTCTCCATAATACTTCAGCTGAGACCTAACATGTTATTTATGAATTCAATAATTTATTTGACAATGCTTTTTAAACCTGTAGAATATCTGCAGAAACAGATATACACACACATCTCTCTGCATCACTTTATCAATCTTTCCTGTTATCCCAAAATAAACCAAGATGGTCAGATATGATTTGTCTTGAACTGGCCCTCTGATTAATCCATACCAGTCCAAATTGATGTTTATTCAGTCTTACAAGAGAAAACAAAATTAAATGACCTCACACACACTTTCTACAACAGATAAAAGGGCTAGTGGAAGCCAGCTTGGCACATCTCAGAATATTAAATTAGCTCTTTTGACCAACCTCTACTCTACGTTCACTTGTTTCAAGGATTGATGAATTTTCTTGCTTCAGTTGATTCTGCTCCTCCTGAAGTGACTGAATTCTATCATTTGCTGCTGCAAGCTGCAAGAATATCAAAATCAAGCACAGAATCAGACCATGTACTTAAGATAGAATATTTTCAACACCAGAAAAAGGACTTGATCGTTGCTATTTACCTCTTCCATTAGTTTTGCATTAGTTTTTTCTAATGAATCCAGCTTTGTCTGTAGATCAGAAACTGTACCACTTAAACAAAAAAAAAATCAGTTAATATGTTTGATTGATGCAAGACATCAACATACCCAGACTAAGTCAAGAGGTAAAACAAAATGATTACTTATTAACAGGTGACTTAGTGCACTGCAATGGGGTTACAGAAAGTGTTCAAATACATCAAGAATCCAGAGGCATCACAGAGTGCACTTGCTGAAATTAACAAAATAAAAATTTGGCAGAGCACGCATGTAAAACAAAGATTTTTGATGGTTCACCTCAAATGTCTGTTGAGTTCTTCCACATAATGTTTCTGATCCAGAATTTTAGTGAGTTCAGTGTCCCTGAAGGTCAAGAAATAATAAATCAATAATAGACTGAGTTTTGAACACCCCTTCAGGCAATCCAGTCTTCTGTAGTGCATTCTGACTCCACAATGAACATTTTTAAATGGCTGCTGCAGAATGTTCTATTCTTTGTGTATTTTAACAGTCATTGAATGGGTGGGGCTGCAACTTTTGGGTCTACCCAACAAAGTTGGGATCAGAACTTTGATATTCCCACAGTATGGCCAGATATTCCATCCTCAGTTTGGCCTCCTCACATTATGGTTGTGCAAGTGGCTGAATACAAAGTTGCCTTCTATGTGCAAAGTTCAAAAGCTTTTCATTGTTTACTTCAAAAACAAGTGGAGAATGAGTTTATTTTTCAGTGCATCGTATTTTTCACAACTAGCTAACATTTTATGGATAACCTTCCATCAAATAATGATTTGATAGACACCCCTGGACTTTGGGATTGCCATTTGAATCACACTCACTCAATTATGGAAGTTCAGTTGAGACTCATCATCTTTTTTAATTTTGTTTTTTTTAAGGCTGAAACAGATTAGTTACAGTTTTAATAACTACATTTACTTGAATCATTTGCAGCTTGCAAAGCCAATGCAGCTAACAAGTATCTAAGAAACTATGTTACAGTTTGGTGGACATCAAAGCCACATAAATTGCCTCTATTTGTGTTCAAGATGATTTTGCCCAGACACTGACTTGGTTGGCTTTTCCATTGACCAGTTAGTGTAGTTGCGAGAACGCTCAACTTAACAGCAGCTGGATTGGCTGATGATGCTGTGTTTCAGTAATACAGCAGAAAGACCTCTAAATGGAAAGTGTCAAGACAAAGCTCTCAATTTTGTTTATAAGATGGCCCAAGATAGCCAGCTCCCACAAGCTGTTCTCACCCACATTTTTTCCTGTAACTCCTCTCTTTGCACACCCTGTCAAAGGATGAAGAAAGTCTTCAAGACTACTGAAAGAATCAATTCACTAGAAGACAAAAAATTGTTTTCAACACAAGGTTGTCTGCACCACAAAACTGAAAAGGGATCAAAGAAAATAAAGCTAAAACTAAGATTCCTGTACTCCAGATTGGCACTGTTGCCAGTTTTCTTTTTTAAAAAACTTAAAAATCCATATCTTTGTGTCTGTGAGTATTTAAGAAGGGACAGTTAGTGTTTTCATTAATTCATATTTGTTACCAGTTAAAGATCAGTTTGCAATAATCAGTTTGTTCCAATTAAGTACAGAAACTGTATAGTGCGTTGATTTGCATTCTAAATTAAACAGGTAAAATTGGGTAATTTTGTGATAACTAAACTACTGAACTGAGGTAGGCATTGTGCCAGATTCTCAGACAGCCTCTCACCATGATAATGTTTTTATTTTTTCCTTTGAAGTTGTCTTTTGATTATTCTTTGTTGATCCCAGCACTGGGAACATTAAATTGAGGTGGTCACCACTGCCACAATAGTTTATGGTTTGTTTTCCTTTTTGGATACCCCCTTGGGTAAACTGTGGCCTGGTATATTTTTGGAAAATGTCCCCCACCAGAGAGTAACTAGAACATAGAACATTAAGTGCAGTACGGGCCCTTCAGCCCTCAATGTTATGCTGACCTGTGGAACCAATCTGAAGCCCATCTAACCCACACTATTCCATTCTCATCCATATGCCTATGCAATGACCATTAAATGCCTTCAAAAGTTGGCGAGTCTACTATTGTTGCAGTACTTTCAGTAAAGAAACTACCTCTGACATCTCTCCTATACCTATCACCCCTCAATTTGAAGCTATATGCATCGTGCTAGCCATTGCCATTGAGGAAAAAAAAGATTCATTGCCCAACCTATCTAACCCTCGACTATACTGTGACTCTGGTTGGTTTCTGCCAAATTCTATTAATCTACACTAAAATACATTATGTAGACGTGTCTCTCTCTGGTACTGATTGTTCCTGCTTACTTCAGATTCTAGCATATACTTACTGATTTCATTGTTACACAAAGATATTTGGAACATTGTCAATTGACTCTTAGATTTCCTGTTTTTGGGGTAGCAGAAAGGAAATCTCAAAACTATACTCTTCGCCGTCAATCAAAGCAGGTGATCCTCACTACATAGTGGTATAATCTTTTGTACAATCCTACCCTAGGAAAAGTGATTACCTTCTGAAGGATACAAGCAAGGTGGAGCGAAAGTTAAATAATATATGTTTTAGTTGCATGTAATCGTCCATAGACTAGTCAAATGAGAATAGACTTTGTTTTTCCATGTGCCTATCCAAGAGTTGCTTACAGGTCCCTAATGTATCTGACTATTACCACTGCTGGCAGTGCATTCCTCACACCCACCAGTCTCTGCGCAAAGAACTGACCGCTGACATCTCCCCTAAACCTTCTTCCAATCACCTTAACATTATGCCCCCTTGTGATAGCCATTTCTGCCCTGGGAAAAAAATCTGACTATTCACTCTGCCTTTCATCATCTGTACAGCTCTATCAAGTCACTTCTCATCTTTCTTCGCTCCAACGAGAAAAGGCCTAGCCACCTCAACCTTTCTTCATAAGACATGCCCTGCAGTCCAGGCAGCATCCTGGTAAATCTCCTGTGCCCCCTCTCTAAAGCTTCTACATCCTTCCTATAATGAGGTGACCAGAACTAAATTATTCCAAGTATAGTCTAACCAGGGCTATGTCGAGCTGCAGCATAATCTTGTGGCCTTTAAAAATTCAATCCCCCTGGCGAAAGCCAATACACCACACGCCATCTTAAAAACCCTATCAGGTTGGGTGGCAACTTTGAGGTATCCATGGAAATGGACCCAAAGATCCCTCTGCTCCTAGACACTGCCAAGAATCCTGCCTTCACCCTGTATTCTACATTCAAATGCGACTTTTCAAAATCCCTTCATACGTTTCCAGATTGAACTCCATCTGCCAATTATTCGCCCAGTTCTGCATCCTGTCAAGGTTCCGTTGCAACCTACAACAGCCTTCCACACTATTCACTGATCCATCAACCTTTGTGCCATTGGCAAACTTTCTAACCCACCCTTATGTGAAGTTAAGTTTTTTTCTTGAGGTTCTTGCACACTTTATGCAACTGCAACACACCGTCTGAACAAGCAACCAAATTTATTAAGCACTGTACAGCCCAGGCTTTGGTGAAACCTTTAACACACCTCGCAGGGCTTATGGGGTCATGGCAAAGACTCTGAACAAAGGAAACAGTCCTTCCTTTATACAAAATCTTTACATCAGTTAGTAATGCCTACAAGACAACCCCCAGTCAAGCCCTCACAGGTCACATGCCACATGCCACTAAAAACACAATGCAGTGACCACCTCACCTCCAGAAACAAATGTAATGCAAATCATCCCTTAATGGCCAGACCAGTATGAATTGTATTCTAACTATAGGGTGCAGTCAGAATTTCAATTGCAATGTTCCAAATTACTTCTGAATAGGTGGTGGTGGTGATGATGACGATGCAAATCATCCCTGAATGGCAAAGTATGGGAACGTAAACCTTCCACATTCCACCTATAAGACAAAACACACACCACCCTACCCCCTCAGGGCATTCAGTTTCTTGCAGGTCAGCAGAGGAAATTAACTCTTCAATATCACACCTTCCACTTCCTCATCCAAATCATTTATAAAAATCACAAACAGCAGAGGTCCCAAACAAATCCCTGTCGAACATCACTGGTCACTAAGCTCCAGGTTGAATATTTTCTATCTACTACCATCCTCTATCTTCAAAGGGCCAGCCAATTCTGTATCCAGGTGAAAATGAGGACTGCAGATGTTGGAGATCACAGCCCCCTCATTCCTGATGAAGGGCTCCTGCCTGAAACGTCGATTTTCCTGCTCCTCTGATGCTGGCTGACCTGCTGTGCTTTTCCAGCACCACTCTAATATCAATTCCGTATCCAGAGAGCTGAATTTCCCTGTATACCATGCCTCACTTTGAATAAACCTACCATGGGGAACCTTAAACGCTTTGCCAAAAATCCACATACACTACATCCACTGCTCTACCTTCAATGTGTTTTGTCACATCCTCAAAATATTCAAAAAGGCTTGTGAGGCATGACCCTCTAACCACCTGGCAATACTCTAGTGGACAGTGAGGACACAAAGATCATTGCCAAAGGTGCAGCAATCTCTGCATTTCCCATTTGACCCAGGGACTTAGCTATCCTCATGTTTTTCAAAATTTTCAGCACATTCTCCTTCACATCAACTTGTTCGAGCATCAGTCTGTTTCACACTGCCTTTAAAATGTCAAGGTCCCTCTCCGTAAATATTGAAGCAAAGTATTCATTAAGGACATCTCCTATCTCCTCCAACTCCAGGCACCTGTTCCCTCCACTATCCCCGATTGGCCCTACCCTCACATAAGTGTACAATGCCTTAGGGTTTCCCTTAATCCTACCCGCTAAAGCTTTATCATGTCCCCTTCTTTCTCTCCTGATTCCTTTCAGTTCCTTCCTGGCTACCTTGTAACCGTCTAGATCCCTACCTGATCCTTGCCTCCTCAACCTTAAGCTTCCTTCTTCCTCTTGACTAGATGTTCCATATCCCTTGTCACCCAAGGTTCTTTTAACCTACCATCCCTTCCTTGATGAAGTCAGACAAACCTGTCCAGCACGGAGTAGATGCTTCCAAACATCCACCACATTTCTGGGGTGCATTTCCAAGAATGTGATCCCAGGTTAGGCGCCCCAGTTCTTGCCTGATAGCATTGTAATACCCTCTCTCCCAACTAAATACTTTCCCATACAGCCTGTTCTTTCCCTCTCCATGAGTATGGTAAAGGTAAGGGATCTGTGATCACCATCACCAAAATGCTCTCCCACCAAGAGACTGGATACCTGGCATGGTTCGTTGCCAAGCACCAAATCCAAAGATGGCCTCCCCTCTAGTCAGTCTATGTATTGAATGAGAAACTCTTAGACACCTGACAAAAATTGCTACATGCAAACTATTGGCATTAAAGGAGGTTCTAATCAATATTAGGGAGTTAAAAGTCACCCATAACAAGAACCCTGTTATTTCTGCATCTTTCTAAACTTGTTAATAACATGTGCCAGATCAAATGAATAAGAATTAAATTTTACTGGCATGTGTACACAAGCACAGAGTTATAGGAGTATACAATGTCACCATTCCCCGCACCACACCTTAGGTACAAAGGTACCTGGGTGCAAATTCTAAAAAGTTGCATCAATATTTAGGTTAGAAAAGGACTAAGATATAGAACACAGGGAAATAGTTGGTTGGCTAACACGGTGCCCCTGTTTAAGAAAGGTGGTAAGGACAAGCCAGGGAACTATAGACCAGTAAGCCTGACGTCGGTGGTGGGCAAGTTGTTGGAGGGAATCCTGAGGGGCAGAATGTACATGTATTTGGAAAGGCAAGGACTGATTAGGGATAGTCAACATCGCTTTGTGCATGGGAAATCATGTCTCTCAAACTTGATTGAGTTTTCTGAGGAAGTAAAAAAGAAGATTGATGAGGGCAGAGCAGTAGGTGCGATCTATATGAACTTCAGAAAGGTGTTTGACAAGATTCCCCATGGGAAACTGGTTAGCAAGGTTAGATCCCCAAATTGTCAGGGGTGAATGTTGGGAAATGGGGCTTGGTGGGTTGCTCTCGGGTCAGCGTGGACTTGTTGGGCCGAAGGGCCAGTTTCCACACTGTAGGGAATCTAATCTTAATCCCATGGAATACAGGGAGAACGAGCCATTTGGATACAGAATGGGCTCAAAGGTAGAAGACAGAGGGTGGTGCTGGAGGGTTGCTTTTCAGACTGGGAGCCTGTGACCAGTGGAGTGCCACAAGGATCATTGCTGGGTCCACTATTTTTCATCATGTATTTAAATGACTTGGGTGTGAGCACAAGAGGTATAGTTAGTAAGTTTGCAGATGACACCAAAATTTGAGGTGTAGCGGACAGCAGAGAAGGTTACCTCAGATTACAAGATCTTCATCAGATGGGCCAATGGGCTGAGAAGTGGCAGATGGAGTTTAATTCAGATAAATGTGAAGAGCTGCATTTTGGGAAAGCAAACCTTAGCAGGACGTATACACTTGATGATGAGGTCCTAGGAAGTGTTGCTGAACAAAGAGACCTTGGAGTGCAGGTTCATAGCTCCTTGAAAGTGGAGTCGCAGGTAGATAGGATAGTGAAGGCAGCGTTTGGTATGCTTTCCTATATTGGTCAGAGTATTGAGTACTGGAGGTGGGAGGTCATGTTGCAGCTGTACAGGACATTGGTTGGGCCACTGTTGGAATATTGCATGCAATTCTGGTCTCCTTCCTATCGGAAAGATGTTGTGAAACTTGAAAGGATTCAGAAAAGATTTAAGGATGTTGCCTGGGTTGGAGGATTTGAGCTATAGGGAGAGGCTGAACAGGCTGGGGCTGTTTTCCCTGGAGCATTGGAGGCTGAAGGATAACGTAATGGAGGTTTACAAAATTATGAGGGGCAAAGTCTTTTCCCTGGAGTTGGAGCGTCAGAGCTGAGGGGTGACCTTATATAGAGGTTTACAAAATCATGAGGGACTTGATAGGATAAATAGACAGAGGTTTTTCCCGGAGGTGCGGGAAAAAAAAAAAGAGTCCAGGACTAGAGGGCATAGGTTTAGGGTGAGGGGAAAGACATAAAAGAGACCTGCACGGCAACTTTTTCAAGCAGAGGGTGGTTTGTGTATGGAATGAGCTGCCAGAGGAAGTGGTGGAGGCTGGTACAATTGCAACAGTTAAGAGGCATTTGGATGGGCATATGAATAGGAAGGATTTGGAAGGATACGGGCCAGGTGCTGGCAAGTGGGACTAGATTGGGTTGGGATATCTGGTCGGCCTGGATGAGTTAGACTGAAGGATCGGTTTCTGCGCTGTACATCTCTATGATTCTATGTACAAAAGTAGCAAAATAAGGAAACAATTAAAAGTTCAACTTTAAAATCCTTGATTCTAGTTCTAAATTCTAGGTTGATTCTATAAAATAAACTAAAGGGAAAAAGTTAAAAAGTGAGCTAGTCACGTCTGCAATGGTAATTGCCATTTCAGTCCATAAGGAAAATATCAACACTGAAATGGCATCAGACATACCCTGAAAGAAAACAACTTGGAGAAAAATTTAAACTTTGGTGTCAAGTAATTGTTAACATGCACATTTGTGGAGGTATGCAAAGGACACCAATTTTATCACTCAAATTTTGTACAAATTTTTAAAAGAAATTCCATACTACTGGATTTGACTACTCACTGTCGGCAGTCAGCATTATCCTGAACTCCATCTTTAAGATACAGCGAGAAGTCAATCACTCCCACCTGAAACTCAAGTCAAGAAATCTATTAGAACAAACTTAGTGGTACAGGTCTAAATCTAAAATATTTTAAATTTAACCATAACATTTGAAGTAGTCATTTTGAAAGAGATATGTAGAGTCCAGAAGGTCTGCAAAATAAACTTGTCAGACAGAGTGAGTGAACGAGTAACTTGCCACACACATTTAATAGAATGGCAGTTAACCTTGGTCTTTAGTAATAACAAACTACCTATTTACAAACCTTCTGAATGCACTGCCTCCTCCATAGTGATTGGCTGTGTGGTTTTCAACAATGTGCATATGAATCTCACATTTACTTTTCTTTAGGGAAGGGAGGGGAGGATGGAAGGCCAGAAACTGGTGTGTAACAGAGGTGCATTCAATTTGGTTTCATGCAGTGACCAAGTGCCATTAAGGTATTTCCTGACTGCTGTGCCTTTCCATTAATTTCTGTATGGATGAAGCATATTGAATTTTTGAGTAGCTTGAAAAGCTGTCACCAGGATGTACTTGTGCAAATTCATTGCCTAATTAACTGAAACTGGCTTTACACAGGTCTGTAAAATACTTCAGACACTGTCATATTCACCTGACTATTCTGCAATAGAATGGAAACTTAAGATTATGAGTTTTTTTAAAAAAAACAAACCAAAATACTAACCCGCTTTAAACTTATTGAACATCAAAAAATGAGCTTGCTGTTTAAAATTGATTTAACTAATACTTGTACTGGATTTGTAAGCAATCTGCCAACCAATTGTCTGTCAACAGTATACATACCCAGTCTTTAACCACATTTAGGAGTAGTTTACTAACAGGTACAAAATCAGGGGCGGCAAAGATGAAACTGCAAATCTCAACTGTCAATATAGATTAGAATTTTCCGATAATCAGAAAGGTATTACTCAAGCATAAATGGGAGTTGCATAAGGAGATCCTATGAAATCCTCATTGTCACAGACTACAAAGGAACCTCCTCAGAAATGGAAGATTCTGATAGTCATTTCCCTACCCGAAACTCTCCAAAAGTATCCATTTAAGTCAGAATTTGATGGGTTCCAATGAAATTAAATAGATCGAGGTAATCAGAAAAAGTCACAATCAAATACATAATCCAATACCTGAATAGGTATTCAGCCAACACCATTTTCCCCTCATACACCTCGCAGATATTTACACTCCCTCACGACCCAGCTCCCTACCCTCCCTTGTTCAGACCCACTCTCCCTTTCTTCCCAAGAGTTGGCCTCCCCTGCTCCAGACCCCATCTACCTCCACACCAACCCAGGGATTCCCCTCAGGATTCAGCTGCCTCTAGACCAAATTTCTCCTACTTTTCCCAAAATACATTAAATTTTACCCATTACTCTCTTGGCCTCTTGCCACCTTACACCCATACACATGGCACCATACTTGCTTAGCAACCCGACTTCACACTTACCTCATTTACTTATTATTTGACAGCAACTATCAAAATGGCAGCCCATTTTGATACTGGATACTGGATCTTTAATTTCAGATTACAGCAGCTGACTTCGGTGAAAATGGGTTACACAGTTTGCCTTCTCCAAACAGTTGAGACAAGAGAACTGTCAGAATGCAAGTATGGCTCTGCATTTCTTAAAGAGCCTCAACTGGAATTTCCTGAGAAATATGATGTGCTTTCCTTGGTTTAAAACAAAAAGTATCTGGCTCATAGCCTCAGGAAAGAAATCATAGTGACTTATTAGACACGACTCCTGCATATATTAATTTTCATAATATTTCAGAAAGATTACAGTAGCAATAGAAAATATGGTCACGGATTCTCAGCTTTTAAAGAATGCCTTCTGCAAAGCTATTTAATACTGATGTGAGGGAAAATACAACTTAGATTCTGTCCATTTAACTTTTTTCCAAAAACAGAGTTCTTAAACATGCAGGGAAAAAATATTTGAGGTTCCATATTAAACTTTAAGCAAATATTGTAGATGGAAGTGCTCCTTTTGAATTAGACAGTCAAGTCCATTTGCTTTAGTGGACCCTCTGAATCATGAAATATTTATAGGATGCAATAAGGCCATTCAGCCCAGCATATTTTTGCTAGCTCCCTGTGAGAGAAACTCAACTCATTCCACTTTCTCCTCTTTGTTCAAGCATTGCAAGACTTTCACTTCAAATAATCAGTTCAACCATCCTGTGAAAGCTTGGATTGAATCTGAATCAACCACACAGAGCACACGACAGAACCTAAACCATTTTCTGCTTGAAAAAAAACTTTACATTTACAAATTGGGTCTTTTCAGTTCTCTACCCTTCTATCAGTAGAAGCAGAGTTCTTCTTTCTGCCTACACCCATTATGTTGAAAGTCTACCAAATCATCTGAATTTTCTCTTCTCTTAAAAAAAAAATGCAACCTATTTTTGCTAATCTACCCACATAGTGCAAGTCTCTCATTCTTGGAACTTTTTCCACTATCTCCAATGCTTCCAGAACAGGAAACTATACTACAGAAGAAAAGGATTTTCTATGTTTTGAAAAGGGTTTAAAAAAGGTCTGCCTTAACTTTCTTGCTTCAGTACTCGATGCCTCCATTGATAAAGCCCTGGATCCCTTAAGCTTTATTCACTGCTTTCTCAACATGTTGTGACACACTTCCCCAATTTGAGCACATGTACCAGCAGGTTCCCCTGTTGCTGCACCTACTTTAGCTTTGTAGGCTCACGTTACGTTATTCTTCCTATCTAGTCAAATTAGTTCAAGTTTCCCTCCATTAAATGCAAACTGAAAATAATTTAAAGAGTGCAAATTCCATTGAGGTACAAGATTAGAAATTGGAATAGTTGAAACTACAACAGTCAACTGTTAATATAGTTCTTAACATGGAAAGCATGGCCAAGGATTACCAACTAGTTTATTTTAGGTATTTAAAGTCAATCTTAGTCATTCTCAGTATGTTCTTGGATTTTAAAAAGGAGTTATCATTGATTAATCTCTGAAGTTCTAAATGGGAGGTCCCTTGGTAACAGGAAAAAGGCCTCAATGCAGATCCAGTGGGGCTCCTGAGGTAGTGGTAGTTTCCCTACTTCTGAACCAAGAGTCCTGAGTTCGAGACCCACCTGCTCCAGAGATGTGTAATAACATCCATGAAGTGTAAGAAAAATAAACAAAACAGACCCATCCCTGTCAGTCTTGGGCTGGGACTATCCCACATACACCACAAGTAGTGGCTCTATTTTGGTGTTCAACAAATGATGCTACTTTCCACTTGGACTTTAATTATTTCGACAACAAGAGCGGCATACAAGGGGACCATTGACAAAAAGCCATGCTGTAATATTAAAAGATTAAATGGGAATCGCGCTCTCAACATTAATGTAACATTAAAAAGGGTTAAACTACACTGAGTGAACATTCTGGAAGTGAGTGGGGATGACAGTCAGGAAGGAATGCAAATGATTCCAACTCCAATTAGACAGTCATTTTGCTACTACTCCCCCCTACTTTCATAGCCATCCTCAGCCAATTCAGGTTCGCTTGCATGATCATCCCCGATGCAGAGGCCCACCACACTTACATTGTCTGAGGAAGCGGCAGGAGCCAGAACTCATGTGCATGGCCACCCCCAAGCTAGGACACATCACATCTACATTGTCTTGGGGAACCACCGAGTCAAGAAATCGTCTGCACAACGATTCCCCAGGATTAGGGAATTCGTGTTTGCATTCTCGGAGGACAAGCTCATCCTACCATTGTGCCTGGGGTAATGTGACAGAGGCTGGGGGTTGTCTTGAGTGGCATGTGGCTATGGGGGAGCGGCCACAATCTGTTATTGCCAGCAGACCTGTATAAATGAAACGTGTTTTCTTTGTTCAACATGTCTCTGACTTGATGTCACACACCTGCGAAGAGCATCAGAGGTATCACCTAGCCTGTGTAAGCTTTATTAAAGTTAATGTCTGCAGAAGTTGATGTGCGCAAATTGCATCAAGTGTGTGAAACCTCAGGAAAAGAACCTAACAATGCTCTTGGCCACTTTGGGCCCTGATTTTCAGCATTATGCAGAATTTAACCTAATCAGCAAAAAATCCTTAGCTGAATTGATAGTGGTCGGCTACCATATCTATGACCCCAAACCATCTCTCATTGCAGCGCGGAAAGTTTAATAGGGCAAATAGACTTCCTGGAGAAACCAGTTACCGAATTCTTGATGAGACCACAGAAGTCCGAGTGTGTGGGTCACCGCTTTGAGCACTGTTAAAGGGTCACTTCGTTTGTGGAATTAATAATATTGCGATTCAAAGGAAGCTTCTAAGTGAACCAGATCTGAACTTCAAGCTACAGAACTGGCACCTCCCTCCCATAACATGGAAAAAAGGGGCTCATGGTAGTATCTTCAAAAATCAGGAAGATCACAAAAATAAAAACACACTAAACACCTCGAGCAGAACCCTCCACAGCGGTGATTGTCACAATGGACGTTGAGCCCTATGCAGTGACTCTTTGCTCTTCACAGAAGAGATGCTCGCCTACTTTATTATGTGCCCCTCAACCAGACCTGGAAAGCAACAGGAACGGAGCCATGGAGAAATCGACACAGGAAGACACAGGAGTGAGGGGGATCCAGAGGGGTCGGATGCGATAACCCCTTTAAAAGATCATGGGGAATGACTAATCTCACCATTGAGCATGAATTCTCTTGGTAACAGACAATGGCCTACCCAACTGGAACTCATCACCTGAGACCTTAGTAAAGCAGACCCAACCAGTTAATGTTTGTGCCTGAATATCCTTGGAAAGGGAGCAATGCTCAAATGCTTTGAGAGAGAGGTGGACACTGCAGGGTTTATAGTGCTTTATTTCCCATGACCCCACCACCTCCAACTCCATTTTGATTTACTTCCTTCTTACTCTCCTTACCGCCCTTCCCTTCACCTTAGCTAGGGTTAGCTAAGTATAATAATGGGTTTTGCTTGGAAATATACATGGATTGTGTGTGTTATGGCAGTGTTTACTAGTTTTAATAAAGAAAGTAATGATTTTGATGATGCATAAACTAACGTAAACCCAGTTGAGAGAGAGGTGGGCACCAGGGAAGATAGTGCTTTATTTCACCTTACAAATCCATTTTGATTTAGTGCCTTCCCGTTCTCACCTTTGATGGTTTGCATTGCCCACAGTAAGCTTTGCTTGTAAATACACAATTGGCTACATAGGATGTTTTTAATTGGTGGTGGTTGCTCATCAATAAAAAGAATTAGTGATTCTACTGTTGGGAAGATCGTTCAGTTTGTGTGAAAACACTTCTGTATATATATTTTCAAAAAGCAAACCAGGGATGCATCTGCAGAAGTCTATTCTAGGTTGGGACTAGCCTGCATATGCCATGAGTAGTGGCTCTGTTTTGGTGTGCAATAATATGACTATACTTTCTAGTCAGGCCTTCTCAGTTTTTACACCAGTGGTAGGATTAGGGTTCTGGTAGTGGGCAATCAGTTTCCTAGCTTCCCACAGAATTCTAGGGTACACCTAATATAGTTGTTGAATAACCTGATCAAGAAACATTTACAATGAAATCCCTATATTTATCACATTGTTAATGTGCAAAATTAGTTTTTAAAAAGTATGTTATTTAAAATCTGGTATTTCTTAAAGGTGCAAATGATCAGAAATTCAACAGTTAATCATGTTATGCAATGGGGAAACAGAAAAACCCCTAATATTCTTTTACTGCATAAACCAACAGGAATAGAGAGATCAGGCTTTGAGACATAGAATCCTTCAAATAAAGCAGATATATCAACTCTTCATAAAACAACTATTCTGAAAATAAACAGTATGCAAACTCCAAAATATTTCTGAAACTAAAGCAGTTTAAAAAACACTAGGATAGGATATCAAATATTACCTGAGAATCCAAGTCTTCTCCTTTTAAACAAAGATTCGCATCAATAACTGTAAGGCCCACCAGTAGACCAACAATGACCGCTCCTTCATCATGCATCATCAGTGCATTAGGATCATAGAATTCACTACAGTAACAAAATGCATCAATTAATTCATACATAGAAAGCAACTTAATAACTGACATCCATTTAACTAGAAAACAGTATGAACAAGTTCTTCGAAAACAATTGTTCACATATCTATTTCACTAAACAAATTCCCCACTCCTAAAGCATGCAGTCTAAATTTCAGAGCAACAGATTAATAACTGTTTAATTAAGAATTCTGAAACTCAACTTCAAAACAATGCTACTTTCACCTATCTGATATAAAACAATGAATGTTCACAAGATTCTGAAACAACTGCAATGTGGTGCTGTCAACATGGCACCATGATACTATTGAATGGAACCAAATTTGCTGTGATGACCCAACAGTCTATATAAGTCCTGTGTATTGCCCTTCCAAAATATTTAATGACATCATAAACAGAGGGACCAGAGTAAACTTGAAAGACTGAACAGTGTAAATGCATACCAAAAATGAACATCTTAAAATTCTGAAGCTGGATGCACTGAAGACATTTGAAAGACTGCTTTTATGTGGTGTGAATTGAAAGACAGACATACTCAAGACATGTGAAAAAAAAACTGAAGTTCACTAAGCTCCAAACACAAAGCAAATAGAACAAAACATTATTGATAAAATCAGACTGAAGAGAACCATACAGAACACAAGGAGTGCTGGAGTCACTTTCCATGCATTCCAGCTCTGATTATCTCGGTCAAACCATCTTTTTATTTTGTACTTCAAATCCCCTCACCTAATGGCCAAGTAACCACTCACCATTTGCCAGGTGGAACCCAGGTCCCCAGAACATTACCTGGGTCTGTCTGAATTAATAGTCTAGTGATAATACCACTTGGCCATCATCTTCCTTAGTTTTGCTGCCCTAACTACATTACCTTTGTTCTATTATAAACATTAAGGAACCAGAGTAGCTAATTCAAACTGAAAATCAACACACATCAAGCATGGCTGCATCTATGTTAAGATTAATAATAAATATAAAGGGGAGCTGAGGGAGGAAAATGGTAGTTGTTAGAATTAAACAAAGTTCTGCAGATAACTATTTAAAATATGAAGTGATACAAACAATGTCTTTACATTGATCTGGCAGTCTGATCAGCAAACAGCTCAAAGTAAAATAGAACAAAATTATGGAAAAGTTAGAACGAGGATAACAGTTATAAATGCAAGCCAATTCAATTATCCAAAGGAAGAGAAGAAGATGAAGAAATAGTTTTTCTAAAAAAAAAACAAGATTTTCCCTCAATCATAAGTTGCTCTTGCAACAAGTCAAATCTGGTTCTAGGTGATGCAATTAAGTGACTTTGAAAAGTGGAATCGGAAACAGTGGCCACGATTAAACTTCAAGAATTAAGGGGGGGGCCCGAAAGAGAAAGCAAATGCTCACAAAATAAGATGACATTACCTACAATAAAAATAACAAGTGGTAAGCAGAATTTTGTAGATTGGTAATAATCCATTCCTGCAGGTTTTAACAGGTTGACAGAAGTACTGGATTTTGGAAAGTAACAAACAGGTTCCGAGGAATGTCTATCCTGAAATCCAAGTCCCAGTAGAGTCTTCCAAGTTCTACGATGTCTTTTTAAACTCAGTTCTGAGCTACAGACTAGGAATGAAAGTCCAGAGAGCGTTGACAAGTGTCAGATTAAGGAAGCACTTTGCTTGAGCATTCTGATTTAACAGAATTCAATAACCACTAGGTGGAGGATATCAGAACAAGTTGCATTATTGCACCTTCAGAGTAAGAAAATGTCCCAGCATGTGGAAGCCTAGGGGAAAAAAAAAATGGAAAAATCAAGAATACATTAGAAAGGGTGACCAAAATTTTGTTCAAAAGGAAGCTCAAAAAAAAAGAGAAGTCAAAAACTTAGGGGCACAGAAAGCTAAAGCAATGAGCCAAGAAAAAAAAACCTGTTTCAAAGAAAACAGAACATTGGGTGGTGGAGCAGATAAAGCTGGAGAAGACAACAGACAGGATGAAGTAAGGCCACAAATTATTAAAAACAAGGGATGAAAAATTTATATTTGAGGCTTTGTGTGACGAGTGAACTGGAGAGATGATGGCCAAATGGTATTATCATTAGACTATTAATTCAGACAGACACAGGCAATGTTCTGGGGACCTGGGTTCAACCTGGCAAATGGTGGTGAGTGGTTACTTGGCCATTAGGCGAAGGGATTTGAAGTACAAAATAAAAAGTTGGTTTGATCGAGATAAATCAGAGCTGGAATGCATAGAAAGTGACTCCAGCACTCCTTGTGTTCTGTATGGTTCTCTCCAGCCTGATTTTATCAATAGTTTTTTGTTATATTTACTTTGTGTTTACATCCAAATGGACAGAGAGATGGACAAGCAATACAATGAGCAGGGCAAAGAAATGAATCAACTGCAGAATATAAAGAATGGAGACTTGAGAACTTAAGAATTTCTCATCACAACAGGATTAGATAAAACTCAATAATTAAAGTGGTGAAACATTATGTTAAGGTAAACAGAAATAGGCTGCAATAGTTGTATAGATTATTAAACAAAAGCCAAGTGTTGAAAGTAATTGGAAAAATCCTAAGAGAAAGGATAAACTGGATTGTCCATTCAACATTATTAAAACAAAGTCAATAAATTACATCATGAAATGTTCCTCAAGGAGAATTGGAAGCAGTGTCAGAGTCCCTTGGTAATACTCTAGGAATCTAGGTACAATGTGCTAAGTGGCAAAATTTTAATTCAATAAAAGTTGGAAGGACAAAAAAAGTTAGTCGAAATGGTGACCACGCAGCCATTATCAATTGTCAGAAAATTGCATCTGGTGCATTAATATCCTTTAGGAAAGGAAATCTGCTGACCTTGCCTCACCTGGCCCCCATGTGACTCCAGAACCACAAATGTGATTGCTCCTTTTTGCTTTTTAAATTTAATCAACATACTTTGATTTTTAGGAGAATGTCACCCCTCATCATTCCTGTAATCAGTTCCTATGAAAACTGCAACAAGTCCTCCTCTTCCCTCCTCAAGACCCTACATCATGGAATATTGAGCAATCAATCCTGCCCCTCTTTCAACCATGTTTCAGTGACAGCAATTACAACCTCCCATGTTTTAGTTTGTCGTCAACCCATCTGTCTTGTTCGGCAGACTCTCCTTGCATTAAAAGATAAACACAATCCAACCTTGCCAAACTCCCTTGTGCCTTAACATGCCTTTAATTTCTCTGCCTTCCTGACTCACTTGTGGTCTCTTCTAATTTTAGCTGTTCATCTCCCCCTGCTGAAAATTCTCTGGATCCCAAGTTAGTTTATACTCTCCACTACAACACTCGCAAACCTGCCCACAAGGACGTTGCTCCCATTCCTGTCCTGGTTGCAACCGATCCACCTTGTACTGGTACCATTTTGGGGGGCAGTGGAACCTATGTTCCAGAAATCGAAAGATCCCCTCCTGCACGATCTCTCTGGCTATGCATTCATCCGGACTAACCTCCTGTTTCTATTATCATCTCATACTTGGCATCAGAAATAATCTACAGATTACTACCTGTGTCCTGGTCTTCATGTACTTCCCAGCTCCCTAAATTCTGGTGACAGGTTCTCATCCCTTTTCCTACCTATTTTGTTGGTACTAATAGGTACCAGCATCTCTGGATGTTTGCACTCCCCCTTCAGAAATGCCCTGCAGCTATCCAGCGACAATCCTGACCCAGTGGAGGCAGCATACCATTCTGCAATTTCTTTTATTGCCTGAAATATCTGTCTGTCCCCTACTCAACTCATTCTTCTTCCTTCACTCATGCAGCAGACCTACATATTGTGCCTTAACATTGGTTGTCACTGATTTTCCCTGCAGTCACTGTCCCCCAAAAGTACCCAAAATGGTATATTTTCTGCTGTATGATTCTGATTCTATCAGAAAGGGTCATGGCCACATAGGACTCCTGTACAACCTACCTTCCTCTACTCTGGTGGTCACCCACACCCGTTCTGCCTGTTCAGTCTTCACCTGCGGTGTGACCACCCACTAAAATGTGTTATCCACAATGTGCTCAGCATCATGGCTGCTGCACAGTGAATTATAGAGACCAAAACTCATCTTCGCACTTGAGATACCCTCCATTATGTTGTCACAGCAGCAGACATGTATTTAAGTGCCAGGTGCAAGCTCATGGCCTGGTTCTACTAATAAGCCATAAGATCAAATCTGATTCAATAAAGAGTACGGAGGCTATGCCAGGAGCAGCACCAGGATTATCTAAAAATGAGGGATCAATCTAGTGAAATAAAACAGAACTATTTGCATGCCAAACAGTGAAAACTACTTGTAACAGATAGGGCTGAGCAATTCCTGGTGAAGGGCTCCTGCCCAAAACATCAATTCTCCTGCTCCTCAGATGCAGCATGACCTGCTGTGCTTTTCCAGCATCACACACTCTGGACTCTGATCTCCAGCATCTGCAGTCCTCACTTTCTCCCAGGGCTGAGCAATCCCACAACCAACCAATCACATTTTAGCTTTGCAATCCAGTCAGTGCCAGCTGTGAATGGAAAATTAAACTCACTGGGGTGGACAGTGTACAAATATTCCCATCCTCAACAATGGGGCAACTCCATATAAATGACAATGCTTAGATATTTGCAGTCTTTAGCCAGAAGTGCCAAATGGATGATTCAGCTTAGTCTTTCCTAGAGCCCCCTGGCATCACAAATGCCAGTCTTCATCCAATATGATACACTGGTTGGAGATTCTAGAACTAGAGCGGCACAGTTTAACAATTAGGACCAGACCATTCAGATGTTAAGAAGCAATTCTACACACCAAAGGTGGCAGAAATTTGAAATTTTTTCACAAACAGCAGTTCATGTTAGATCGGTGCTAATTTTAAAATTTTATGTTAAGCAAAAATATCAAGGAATATGGACCAAAAGCAAATATTTGGAATTTGGCCAAAGATCAGCTATAATCTCACTGGACATAGGAGGGACTTAATGGCCTGCTCCTGTTCCTATGATAAGTGTTTGTTATATATAGCAAGGATGAAACCATAACAAAGCTGTTAAAGGCCAGTTTCAATCAGGGACACATTTTTATAAGAGGGAGGAGCTTAAAGACTCAAGAGACACAGGAAAGGTTATTGTTAAAGACCAAAAAACAACAACAGAACAGCATGAGAACCAGGCTGTTCAGACACCCTCAAGGTTGCTTGCATTAGAATTTTAAAATTCATGATCCAAGAAGGAGTTAAAGAAAGCAATAGGTACATAACCATATCGAGCACAGACACAAGAATCAGACAGTTGCAGTTGACTGTTTGTCTGTGGGAGAACAGATTAGCTTGAACATGAAGCCACTGGTCCCAAAAGACTATATAAAGAAAAGTGAATACTAAACTCAAATATTTATCAGAAGAGACTAAATTAATGGAGAAACATAATTAGAAGTGGGAAAGGCCACTGAAAAATATAACTTCTGGTGGCCAAAGCATCAAAAGTAGTCGACACTCTGGACATCAAACAAACAAATATACAGTCTAAACATTGCCTCAAGTTGTAACCTCCAAGGTCCATCTTAGTAAATGTGTGCTGTCTCTAGTTGAAAGTAGACTTTGCCGTGTTTTACTGACACCATGGGGTGGTTGGGCAGCTTTCAGGCATCGTGATGAAACAAATTTTTTTTTAAAAAATAGGATAGGATCAGTAAATTTAAAAACAAACTGGCAATAAAAGGGATAAAAGCAGAATTCAAAATTGGAAGTCGGGTTTCAAGGTCTTTTAACTACATTGGATCGTAAAATAAGTAAAATGGATTGATTATTGCTTTACATCAGCAATCTTATTTTGAAAATGAACAACAGCAATAAGACTAACAAATTATACCCTCATGAAAAGATGCAGCAGCTGCCAAAACTGAAATGGAGGCATCCCAAAGTCTATTTGGACAACTGAATTGGTTGGCACCTAAAATGAGACAAGATGCTTGTTTTGAGGTTTTACGAATTAGGTACAACCATGAAAAAAAAATCTTAAGGTGGAAGATATTGTTCAGCCAAACAAAACACAAATTTAAAAAAAAATTTAGAAATGTTCATTATTGGAAGACACCAGGAACAAAACATTGCTTTTAGTGATGCTTCTTATGCAAATCACCATGGGTATCCCAAATTCAGGATTGTTTGTAAGTTCTCTTTTTAAGAGAGAGAGGGGTAAAATGCTGTCCTTTACCCAAGGAAGCTAAAAAGATCAGAAGTATAGTAAGTATCTTACTAACAGAAACTCTTGCTCTTTTTGAAGCAATAGGTATGGCAACATTTTAAACTAAAATATTGCAAGTAACTCGACAAAACAAAAAAGGATTCATCATTAATACTCCTTAAATGTCACGATGAGATAAAGAGTGTAAAAAGATTGACATTGCTTCATTCTTCAGCATCTGTATCAAAACTGTAATCTCCAAACTGAACAGGTAGATTGCAGCAGTCAGTTATCTGATTGCTTTACAAAGAAAGGAAGGGATTCCAAGAACTACTGGAAAAAGGTCATCTGGAATTTTAAAGTTAGGAAATCTGCAGCAAGTAACTCACCTCGTGACCACTCCTCATACATGTGCACCACCTATAAAAGGTGCAAGTCAAATGTGATGAAATACTTGCCATTTGGGTGAATGGGACAACATTTGAGCAGTTTAACACCATCCAGGACTAAGCAACTGACTGGAATAGCACATTTATTACTTTTCATATTCATTTGTTTCGCCAACATAAAGTACTGATGGCTTCATTGCGATGCGGTGACAGCAGTGTGTACTATCCACAAGATGCACTACAGTAACTCATCAAGGCTCTTCCAACAGCATTTTCCAAACTTGCAGCTTCTATCATCTAAAAAGGATAAAGCGAAGCAGACATATAGGAGCAACATCAGCTGCAAGTTCCACTCCAATCCACACAGTCTTGACTTGGAACTATCAGTGTCCCTTCACAGTCACTGGGTCAAGTTCCTTGAACAACCAGTAGTGTTGTGTACCAACACCCAAGGACTGCAGCAGTTCAACAAGGCAACTCAGGTTTTAAGGGAAAACATGGCTGGCTAACAAATGTTGGATTAGCATACAACCGAATGAATCAAAAACAACAGATCAGAGTACTTTCTAGATAATATGAAGTTAAATACAGTGAATGTCCAAAGTGGGGACTTGGATGCATTGATCTTTCAAATGTTACAGGTGCAGAAAATAATCATGAAAACCTCTGCTGGCTTTTATCTCTAGCAGACTGGAGCATAATGCTGCAGAAATTAGGCTGCAGTTATACAAAAATGTTAGATCCTACTTGGAGAACAGATCTTGATCACCACATCTTAGGAAGGATATATTGGCCTTGAAGGGGCAATGCAGATTTAAGAATGATATTTGGACTTCAGGGGTTACATTATGAGGAAAGATTACAAAAATTAGGTGTGTAGTCTCTAAAATTTAAGAGATTAAAGGGAGATTTGATAAAAGTTTAAGATATTAATAGAAAAAGATAGGATAAATTAAGGTAAACAATTTCTACTAGTTGGGGAATCTAGAACCAGGCAACAGTTTAGAACTAGGGCCAGACAGTTCAGGAGAGATGCAAGGAAGCAATTCTGCACAAAAAAAGGTAGCAGAGGTTTGAAACCCTCTTCCACAAACAGAAGTTGATGTTAGATCAACTTAATTTTAAATCTAGAGAGACATAATTTTTTTGTTAAGCAAAAGTATTAAAGGATATGGGTCAAAGGCCATATGGAGTTAGGCCACAGATCAGCCACGATCTCACTGAATGGCAGAACAGATGTGAGGGGCTGAATCACTTATTCTGTGCCTTTGCTAATTTCCATAAGCATGGTCTAATTATATTGATACAGACTTGTAGATCAGTAATGACCCTTTTGTAAATTCAGTGATTAAATTTCATTTTAGCAACTAGATATTCCAGTGATCACTCCAGCATGTTTTGCTTCAGGGTGATGAGTATGAAATCTATCCCAGTTAAAGCATGCATATCGTTCAAAATAAAAGTCACCTTAGCAAATCTTTCCGATCAAGCAAGGCCTTCAAATAATCAGCTAGTTTCTTCTGCATTAAAGCAAGATTAAGCCATGCTCTTCCTCTTCCTACAGCAGTTCTGAAAAGTAAATGTTATGATTAGTGTTTCCTTTTCTTAAAAGAAAAAGGCCAATAAAGTTCCTCAAAACAAAAATATAGTTTACAAACTCACTTTAGCCCTGGCAGGTCTCGAACACTAGTTGCTATTTCAGCAGCTTCAGGGCAAAGTTTTTCCACCACCTCTAGAGGACCCCAAAATGACTTGTTTGGGCCAAGGAAAGTCTTTTTTACTGAGAAAGAAAATAGAAGAAGTTGTGTCAGTTTTGTGATCTTTCACTGAATGAAACAGACTACTGAAACAAGCCCTACAGTACCTTTCAGCCCATGTTTGAGGCATTGCTCCATGACCACAAAAAACTGCTGAAGAGGAGGGAAATCTGCGTCTAAAGTTCTTCCCAGGCTTAATGCAGACTGAATAAGCACTTTGATACTCAGTTTCATCATATTCATGAGGTTGACTCGTTCATTTTTCATATGCTCATTAACATCTAATTTAAAATAGAAATGAATTAGAAAGATCAGATAACTGCAATTAAAACATGGTTTTTACAGTGATATTAACATTAATACATCAAAAGCATTGCAAGTTGTAAGAAAAACCAACTACCTTAAAATATTTTTGCAGCAAGCTCACTGTTAGTGCAGTTTTCAGGCCTTGTTTTTCACCACTTCTGTAGTTTTCCATTCCCCAAACTTGGAAAAATACACTAAACCCTTCCCTAGCTGGTTATGCCACTTTTTGCTGAAGCTTTTCATTCTCAGTCACTAACTGACAGATGCTGAGTATTTTTAAAGGACCGTGTCTTTATTTTGTGGGTTTTTTCCCCCAGAAAACATGGACTGAAATGAGAAAAATTATCTTAATGACACTGTTTGAAAGAATGTTGGTACATTTGGAAAGCAAAAAACCCAAAACATATGTCACGCATTACGTATCCAACTATTTGGACAAACATGAATTGAAGTTTGAGTTGCAGACAATTTGGATCCAAGGTGGTATACAGATATACCCCCTCCCCTTCCTCGACCTTTCTATTTCTACCTCAGGCGACCTAATCAACACGGACATCTATTACAAACCGATTGACTCCCACAACTACCTGGACTAAACCTCCTCCCACCCTGCCCCCTGTAAAAACGCCATCCCATTCCCCCAATTCCTTCGTCTCCACCGCAACTGCTCCCAGGAGGACCAGTTGCAAAAACGTACAACCCAGATGGCCTCCTTCTTCAAGGACCGCAATTTCCCCCCTGACGTGGTCGACGATGCCCTCCACCGCATCTCTTCCACTTCCCGCTCCTCCGCCCTTGA
>NC_057723.1:38784412-38813004 GCF_004010195.1 Chiloscyllium plagiosum
TCGAACTCAGCACTGCCTTCCTAACCTGCAATCTTCTTCCTGACCTCTCCGCCCCCACCTCCACTCCGGCCTATCACCCTCACCTTGACCTCTTTCCACCTATCGCATTTCCAACGCCCCTCCCCCAAGTCCCTCCTCCCTACCTTTTATCTTAGCCTGCTGGACACACTTTCCTCATTCCTGAAGAAGGGCTTATGCCCGAAACGCGATTCTCCTGTTCCCTGGATGCTGCCTGACCTGCTGCGCGTTTCCAGCAACACATTTTCAGCGGTATACAGATATAGCCTTCGCCGGCCAGAAGTTAATTTGTTTATGAACAAGTGACCAGTTATCAATTACAGAAACCTTTTGCTTACCACCTACTGAGTTATTGGTTCTCAACAAAATTAAGAGTTTGGAGCTGGAAACCAGTTACATAGAAAGGGAAGTATTCAGTTATTTGCCAGTTCTAGCGCAATTTGACTGTCCTGTGCAGTCAAAACTCACGGTAAACTGAAGAAACAAAAACAGTGCTGAATAAACACAGCAGGTCTGGAAGCAAATGTGGAGAGAGAAACAGAGTTGATATTATTATTATTCCCAGTAGCCATTCATCTGAACCAAATGCAGTTGGAAACTAATAATATTATTAATAACGTTTCTGTCAGCAGATATTTCCAGAGTGCTGAGTTTCTGCAGCACTCAGATTTCCAGCATTCACAGTTTTTCTTTCCCCCAGTTTATCTTTCTTGCAATAGTTGTTGAGAGCAGTGAGCTTTAATAGATAGTCAGACTTTTTATTAAGTCAATCAACCATCTTGCATCTCTTAACCAGTGGAAAAAGACGATGGAAGCTACATGCTGGCCAGCAGAAGAATCACGAGGATCATCTCAACAAAATACCCTGGGTACAAATGTCAGAGGGTAAAAGGAAATATTACAGCCAGTGTCTCCTGTATTTATACCTTTGCGGATGCATCTCATCAGGTCCCTGGTGTCTTGTTATCCTTAAGTGCCAACCAGCAAAGACTTCTTCCTTAATTATTTCGATCCCCTCTGGTGATAAGAGGATTTTCCTGTCACCACAGTCTGATGTTATGGACCAGACCAAATCCTCTCAAAAATGTATTAAGAAGATAGCCTAGACCCTAACTTTTTCTTATTTTAAGGCAAGTGCCAGATGTTGCGTTCTGAATGCAATTTGTTATGGACCAGGCCAGACTACCCTAAAACATTAAGTGGCCCAGACCCTAACTTTGCTAGCTGTTTTAAGCAGGTGTAATGCAGATATTCCAGGGAGGTACACAGTTGATCAAACCACCTAGTTTTAAACAACACTATTTATTTACTTACTGAATGAAACACAAAAGAGAACAGAATACCAAATAACTTTACCTATCCGAAAACCCAACAAATCATCCCAACTTAATGCTGCTGTTCCAAATACTTGCAACAATCCCTTGGCACAAAAAAGGTAAAAATCAAGCACAGGGTGTTAAAGAGATGTCAGAGGGGGAGGAGGATCAGCCTGGACCTGCTTCTTTAGGTTCAGCACCTTTTACAACACTACTGCTAAAAATCAAACTAAATCAGAAAAGCTGAGCTAGGAGAACTGGCCACTTCCCTTTCATTATACAAGTGTTTTTCTTCCAAAACTGGTCCTAAAACCCGTCAACCTGGACTTTTGAGTCTGCGCCTTTTATGACCTCTCTGGAATAAAAAAAAAAATTAAGGACAGCATAACCTTGTTAAAAGGAGCAGCATCACCACATCTTTCCCCCTTTAATAAAAAAAATGTACCACTAGTATCCAAAGATGATTTCATTTTAAAACCCTTAAATTGTGAGTACACCACAGACACATTACATTGACTATAAACATGCATGACAACATTTTCTTTCAGTCTTTTTTACTCCTGTCACCAAAAGTGTCTCTCTCATTCTGACAGCCTGCTGTCCTTTGAAACCTACTGCTTTTCTTTAGCAATTCAATGAGTGGAGCAGCCACACTGCTAAACTTTGGTATGAGTAGATTTTATCAAAAATTCAGTCCCAGGAATTGTAGTACTGCCTTTTTGTCAATGGTATGAGGAAACTCCTCAATTATCTTTGCTTTTGCATCCAGTGGAGCCATTTGTCCATGTCCAATAACATGGCCCAGGAAGGTGATTGGGCTATGACAAATTCACTTTTAGTCAGGTTTAATCTCGAAGCCTGCCTTCTGACATCAATCAAATAAGTCTGATAAATGTTGCAAATGTTCCTTCCATGTGTGACTAAAAATCACCAGGTCATCTAAGTAGACGACATAGTTGGGTAGCCAGTTGTGACCTCACTGGTTAGTTTCTGAAACGTGGCTGGCGCAGTTTTCATACCAAATGGCATGACTTTAAACTGGTACAGTCCATTTGGTGTTATGAAAGCCGAAAGCGTCTTCGCTCTTTCTGACAAAGGTACTTGCCAGCATCCTCTAAGCAAGTCCAACTTTGAAATACAAGTTGCTTGTCTCACCTTCTCAGTCTTCCAGATGTGAAGTCAGATATGCATCAATCTTTGTAACTGCATTGACTTTGAGACAGTTCACAAATAACTGTTGGGTGCCATCTCCTTTCGGCACCATATTATGGGCAAGCTCCAGTCACTAACTCAATTTGATGTAGTCTTGGAGCATGCACTCAATCTCCTTTTGAACCTGTGCCAATTTTAGAGATTATGCCTATACGTTGCTTAATCGGAACAGCATCTCCTATTTCAACATCATGCATAATTAGGTTAGTATTCCCAGTTTGTTTCCACATATCTCCCTACGTGATAGTAATAGATCTTTCAGGTTATCTCGGAAAGTCAATAATTTATCCCAATTTTTTGACAACTTCCTCAATATCCAATTTAATGTGAGGAACATCCAATTCAGAATCCTCTGAACTTGGTTATTCCCTGTGTTGTAACCAATAATACATTCTCCTCTTGCTTTCCTTCCCTGTCAAACTGCCTTTTGAGCATATTCACATGAGACAGACTTCTTTCTGTCTGAAGTCCTTACCAAATAGTTCACCTCTCCATTTCCTCTTGACTTGATAAGGTCAATGAAACCTGCTTTTAAGGTTCACCTATCACTGGAAATAATATGAATACCTTATCCCCGATAGCACAATTGCGAGTTTTTGATTTGTTTCATTGTATGCTGCCCATTCTATTTAATCATTCCCTAAAATTTGCACCATAGTCCAAATATGCGGTCTCTGAATTTTGACTTACCAATTCCTCTATTATTTTTAGTGGTCCTCTCACTTCATGCCGAAAAACTAATTCAAATAGACTGAATTTGTTTGATTCTGATCGCAAACAGCACAAATGGAATTCCCATATCCCAATCATCTGGATAGTCTTGACTATAAGCCCTCAACATTGTGTTTAATGTCTGATGTCACCTTTCTAGTGATCCCTGCAATTTTGGATGGTTCCATTAGATTTGTTTTATTCCTAAACTGTCCATAACTTCCTTGAATAATTTTGATGGAACATTTGACACTTAGTCTGATTGTATCTCTGTGGGAAGTCTGTATCTAGTGAAAAATGAGTAATTACTCTACAATCCCCTTTTTCCTCAGATGGTGAAGGCTAATAAGAGGGGACATAGCTTTAAATTGAGGGGTGGTGGATTTAGGACAGATATTGGGGGTACTTTCTTTACTCACAGAACAATACAACATAGAACAGGCCTGTCAACCCTCAATGGTTCTGCTGACCTGTGAACTAATCTAAGCCTACCCCCTACACCACCCTATCATCCATATGTTTATCCAAGGACTGTTTAAATACCCCTAATGTGGATGGGTTAACTACATTGGCAGTAGTAGGAGCGTGGAACTGCCTGCCTGCAACAGTAGTTGACTCGCCAACATTAAAGGGCATTTAAAAAGGGCGTTGGACATACATATGCATAGTAATGGAATGGTGTAGGTTAGATGGGCATCAGATTAACTTTGCAGGTCGGCGCAACATGAAGGCCAAAGGACCTGTACTGCGCTGTAGCTTTCTATGTAATACTTTTAGCTGTGATATGGCGTAATGGAATGGCCTCTGAAACCTAGTTGACACATCCATTATTGTTAACAAATACTGACTCCCACTTTTTGGTTTAGGCAATTAATCAAGACTCTTATAAAAAGGTTCCTCAAATGCAGGAATAGGTATTAAAGGTGTCGTCTTTATTACTTCCTGTGGTTTTCCAATTACACGTGTCTGGCAAAATTCAACTACACGCTTGTGCAGCCTAGGCTTGTAAAAATTTAAACTTGAGATTTTCCCACCCCTAAACGATCCCCTAGCTCATGCGTCACTCCCAACACCTCCTTTCTATAATCCACTGACAATATGATTTGATGAACTCCTGCCCATTGCTCATCTTCCTGAATATGTAGTTGCCATTTCCTCATTAAAATATCACTAAGATAACAATATTCAGGGATACATTTGGATTTTTCTTCCTGTATGCCTTTTGATACAATCACTTTAAATTTTCACCTTTCTGCTGTAACTCAGTTAACTTATCGGAGCTGATGACGTTAGCTTTGTCATTTATCTGCTCCTGGATTGTCTCAACCATTGGATCAAACACGATCTCTGCTAATTCCACTTAGACTTTATCCCTCATGTTTCAACTGGTGACTTTGTGACCTTGCTACCAGAATATGTGTTCTGTAATAGTTCAGTTGCCTGAGTTTCCACTGGCTTTTCAACCACAGTTGACAGCACTCCCACCTGTGAAACAGCTATATCACTAGCAAGGACAAATGGTGTTCCTGGAGCTGAAAGTTTGTCCAATAATCCTACTAGGACCTCTCCACTCTTCAATAAATATTCTAATCTCACATCACACAGTTGGGCACTTCTTGTCTCACTGTGAATTCTTGTTACTAGCACTTTTTCTGGCAATAGTCTTCAGTAGTACATACCTCATCTTTCAGCATCACAGATTGAAAGGATCCTGTATCTGTAAAGATTGTAACCTCTTTCCCTGCTGCGCCTGGCCAATGTGAATAAACTTTACCTTCATAGGTATACAGTTTAAGATGATTTGGCACTTTTCTAAACCAACCTCTGACCAGCTTGTACATTCTGGTGCAGCAGATTGTAACCTCTTTCCCTGCTGCTCCTGGCCAATGTGAATAAACTTTACCTTCATAGGTATACAGTTTAAGATGATTTGGCACTTCTTTCTAAACCAACCTCTGACCAGCTTGTACATTCTGGTGCAGCTTTCTAGCCTCCACTGTGCTTTGTTACCACTCCAACAAAATTCACTGGCTTATCCTGTTTTTCTACATCTGACTTCCCAGTACTTTTCATAGCCCACCAACACTAAATTTCTATGGCCTACTTTGTTGCAGTGAAAACACCAGAGCTTTCTAACTTCTTTCCTCTTCAAGGATTTCCTTTTTATCCTGTGGTAAGTTATCTTTACGATCTTCACAGAGAATTACTGTTCCCTTTCCATGTGAGGATTTCTCTTTTCCCCAATTTCTATCCCCCTTGGTTTGAAATTGATTTGGGAAGTCAAACTTTTAATTGGTCCATAAATCAGCCATTTCAGATGCTAATCTTGCTGTTTTAACTCTCTGCTCTTCCACATCAATTCTCAAACTTCAGCAAGTGAATTTTTGAACTCCAAAATAATTGTCTTAGAGTCATAGGTTTGCGCTATTTTAATGCCCTTATCCATATATCAAAATTACTTTGATCTTTTTTGTCCAGGGTCCATCCTTATATTCCTGAAATATTATCTGCAGGCTTCTGGCACAAGTTCACATGCACTTAAGATGGCTTTCTTCACCTCCTCATACACCCCAGATATCTCCTCCGATTGTGATGCAAATACCTCACTAGCTCTACTAACAACTTTGGTTTGGATCTGCATTTGTTCGCCACCTTTTCAGATGAGACGGAAGAGGTTGTCACGTCCTTCGCATCAAACTTAGGCAATGCTTGAATGCCGTGGGCAGCACAGTGGCACACAGTGGTTAGCACTGCTGCCTCAACGCCAGAGACCCGGGTTCAATTCCCATCTCAGGCGACTGACTGTGTGGAGTTTGCACATTTTTCCAATGTCTGCATGGGTTTCCTCCGGGTGCTCCAGTTTCCTTCCACAGTCCAAAAATGTGCAGGTTAGGGGAATTGGCCATGCTAAATTGCCCATAGCGTTAGGTGCGGTGGTAAACGTAGGGGAATGGGTCTGGGTGGGTTGCACTTCAGCGGATCGGTGTGGACTTGTTGGGCCGTAGGGCCTGTTTCCACAGTAAGTAATCTAAGTAATCATATTTAAGCTGTTTCTCACTCGGCCTTTGGCTGCTCATCCTCTCACCTCTTTCTCACTAAGATTATCTTCAGCCTTCATCTTAATCCTTTTAAGCTGACTTTCCTGTCTAAGTGGAGAAAGTGAGGACTGCAGATGTTGGAGATCAGAGCAGAAAATGTGTTGCTGAAAAAGCGCAGCAGGTCAGGTAGCATCCAAGGAACAGGAGAATCGACGTTTCGGGCATAAGCCCTTCTTCAGGAATGAGGAAAGTGTGTCCAGCAGGCTAAGTTCCTCCAACCGTCGTGTTGCCATGGTCTGGCGATGGAGTCCAAGGACCTGCATGTCCTTGGTGGAGTGGGAGGGAGAGTTAAAGTGTTGGGCTACGGGGTGGTTGGGTTGGTTGGTCCGGGTGTTCCAGAGGTGTTCTCTGAAACCACAAATGGGCGATTTCAGGGTAGATGACAAGCAGCTTAGTCATAGAGGCAAATACGAAGACAAGGAAGGAAGTATAGAAGTGAAGATGTTTACATTGGGAACTATAGCTTTTGGAGCCTCGGGATCTGAAGGGATAGCTACCTATTCTGGAACAATTAAAATCAAGGGATGTTCAAAGACAAGAATTAAAGTCAGATATCTTAAGATTTGTGGGCTGGAGGAGACTACTGTGATTGAGAGTGAGCCCATGGAGAATTCAAAAAATAGAATGAGAATTTTAAAACCAAGGTGTCATTTACATCATGAGCCCATGTAAGTCATCTGGTGAATAACCCTTAACTATGCAGACGTTTAAGTGCTGTCATAATCACAGGAATGATTTGAAGACGCCGGTGTTGGACTATCATTCTAACATGGTCTTTATAAAAGATGAGAGATTTAACAAACAATCCAGGTCTTTTTCAACATATAATTTCACTAACATCACACTGTAAACTTTTGCTATAAATTGTGTCTTCCAGTCTTATTCTACACAACCACCTGATGAAGAAGCAGCCATAATCTGGTGTTATGATTTTTAACAATATAAGTCACAGGAAGAATAGAATACAAGTTCTCCACCAGGAATGCACTGGAATATCAAGTTGCAACAACAAAACAAAGTATTAAAGAGAATTTGGCTAATTAGCTGAGGCAGGACAGGATTAGATTATGTCGCAGAAATGGAAATAGGCTTTCAGTAATGACAAGGTCATTACAGGGCCAAGTATGACACCAAGGTCTGGTTTAGTCTCAAACATCACCTGCCAGTCAAAGCAGAGGAGTCCTTAGCCAGGGAACACAGTTTAGATTAGATTAGATTACAGTGTGGAAACAGGCCCTTCGGCCCAACAAGTCCACACCGACCCACCGAAGCGAAACCCACCCATACCCCTACATTTACCCCTTACCTAACACTACGGGCAATTTAGTATGGCCAATTCACCTGACCCTGCACATCTTTGTGATGTGGGAGGAAACCGGAGCACCCGGAGGAAACCCACGCAGACACGGGGAGAACGTGCAAACTCCACACAGTCAGTCGCCTGAGGCGGGAATTGAACCCGGGTCTCTGGCGTTGTGAGGCAGCAGTGCTAACCACTGTGCCACCGTGCCGCGCGGGGCCAAGGGGTGGTGTGGGGCCAGGGAGCGCGCGGGGCGCGGGGCCAAGGGGTGGTGTGGGGCCAGGGAGCGCGCGGGGCCAAGGGGTGGTGTGGGGCCAAGGGGTGGCGCGGGGCCAGGGAGCGCGCGGGGCCAAGGGGTGGTGTGGGGAACTGGAAACTGAAAGCCATGGTTTCTCTCCACAATACTTAACTAGAGAAAACAATTCATTCAATATTCAACAAATAGGCAACATTTTAGCAGCTGTGGGACAGGTGAAAAGTGGTGATGGTGAGGGAGAATTGGATACCGCCATTGTACCTGTCAAGAAGTTATTTTTGAATAATGTCACAGTTGGGTAACCTGTTGGTGAGAAACAGGAGGACGAAGCCAACAATAGGAAAGACTAGAGCTAACATTTTAGAAGCAGGGCTCATGTGGCATAGTGATGGTTTAAGTTCCAGGCCAGATACAAAAGTAAATCATAGAATCCTGACAATGTGGAAACAGGCCATTTGGCCCACCAAGTCCACACCAACCCACCAAAGAGTACCCTATCCAGACCTATTCCCCTACATTATCCCTGAATGACACATCCAGCTTACACATCCCTGAATAGTATGGGCAATTTCACACAGCCAATTCATCTAACCTGCACATCTTTGGACTGTGGGAGGAAACCAAAATACCCAGAGGAAAACCATACAGACATGGCGAGAATATGCAAACTTCAAACAGACAGTCACCTGAAGCTGGAATCAAACCTGGGTCCCTGGTTCTGCAAGGCAGCAGTGCTAACCACTGACCCACCATGCCACCACAGTCCTAGTGAATCATCATACTGCTCTCTCACTACAGTGAGAAATGGTGATTGTTTTACCAGAGAGTCACCATATCTCAAAAAAGTAGAGAAGTTCTTTATGGTAAACTCAGCTAGTGCAGGAACTGAACCCAGACCATTAGCATTACTCTGCATCAAAAAACAACTATCCAGTCAACTGAGAGGTCAAAAGACCCAGGTTCAAATCCCAATTGCCAAAAGTGGAATGTCACATGCCTGAACAGATTTTTTTTTGAAATTGCTGCAGGTAGACGCTCATATTCACAACAATTAGCCAAGAGCCAGGCGCTGTAGTAAAGTTATAGGCCAACCGAACACCTCGCAGACAGGTCGAGAAGGCAAATATTACGTTAAACTGGCTGAAGTCTCAAAGGTGTTCGCTGGAATTCCAAAGAGATCAGATAAGACAACTCGTTATAACGTGGGGATCCTGCTGGTGTCCCCGATCCTACACATTCCCCTGGCCCCACACCACCCCTTGGCCCCGCGCGCTCCCTGGCCCCACACCCCACACCACCCCTTGGCCCCGCGCGCTCCCTGGCCCCACACCACCCCTTGGCCCCGCGCGCTCCCGAGCTTCGCCCCGGGACCCCAAGCCAACTCTGCCCATTGCCCGCGGCTCGCGCATAGTTGGCCCCGCCCCATTCCAAACCTACTTTTGCTGATCGGGTTGTCACTGCCGCTCGCTTTGACCGCGAATCCCACGGCTGCTGACTTGAGAGCACTTCCGTAGTTCGCCGAGAGGGTCTCTGACGCTTTCCTAGCCAGGGATAAGATGGGAGTCGACCAACCGCCTTCCTCCAAGCCCCGGCCACTTGCAGTAGGTGACGAGGGCGGCTCGGTTTTGCAGTCCGTCTCAGCCGCGGCGCTACTCAAATCCTCGGTTTTGTCCGCCATCTTCCCTCGTGACACAGACGTGTGCAATCACTCGCCGAGAAATGGAGCGAGAGTCGCGCAGGACAGACAGTGGAAATCCGAGACATGAACCAGCGAGCGGGGACTGCGCAGGCGCATTAAGTCTTTTTTAAAACCTTCCGTCTTCAGTTATTGGGTGAAGACAGATTTAATATAGAATCCAGGAATGAGGTTCACCCCAGTGATAATAGCACATGTCTCCATCTTTCTAATCTATCAGATTGACTGGCCAGATCATCGGAATCCACCTGTAGGAGTCAAAACAACAGTAGACCATTCAGCCCATCGAGCCTACCCTGCCGTTTCATATGAGCACGACATATCGAACACTCCAGTGCCTTTTATTCAACCCATCCCGTACTGTTACATACAAAAGTGCAGACAATACAGACCCAGCAAGCCCCCATCCCTCCCACCTTCCGACCACTCTGAGGCAGCCCACCCCTACCCACCTTCCAGTTAGAACAATGTTTCTTTTTTTTTCCAGTGCCTTTTATTCAACCCATCCCCATAACTGTGGAAACCACTAGCAATCAGAAATCTATAAATCTGTCAAAGATTGCAGCATGTGACACAGTGCCAGGGACCTGTGTTTGATTCCAGCCTTGGGAGACTGTGTGGAGTTTGCACATTGTCCACGTGTCTTTCCGTCGGGTGCTCTGGTTTCCTCCCAGGTCTAAAGATGTGCAGGTTAAATGGATTGGCCGTGCTTAAGTGTCCAGGGAAGTGCTTGTTAAGTGGATTAGCTATGGTGGTTATGGTGATCGGGTAGAGGTCTGGGTCTGGGTGAGATGATCTTCAGAGGATAGGTGCAGACTTGATGAGTCAAATGGCCTCTTTCTGCAGTGTAGGGATTCTATAATTCTGCAGCTTTGTGGTAGAGAATTCCAGTTTTCCCAATCTCCTCACTTGAAAGTAATGGCATCTTCCTTTTTAAATTCTGCCCATTGGTTCTACATCCCACATGTGTCTAATTTGTCTTATAAGTGTTTTGTACATTTCAAGGAGATCACCTCGTTTTTTGAAACTTTAAACAATAAGGCCCACTTTGCCCAATCTCTGTTCAATAGAGTTATCTCATCATTCTGGGAGGAAATTTAGTGAACCTTTGTTGCACTTTATAATTCGGATGTAATTCCTGAGATAAGGAGATTAAAACTGCACACTGTAATCGAAGTATGGTTTAAGCAAGCTTCTGTACAGTTGAAACAAGACTCCACTGTACTCAAATCCTCTTGCACGAAGGACCAACAGTCCATTAGCCTTCTTAATATCTTAGTGCACCTGCATTTAGTGACTTATCAACAAGGACACCAAGGTCCCTTTGTTCATATACATTTTGCAATCTCTTACCACTTAATTAATATGAAATTCAATCCAGGCAATATGAGGTGATACACTTGGGCAGGACAAAGAAGGCAAGGGGATAAATAATGAACAGTAGGACCCTGAGAAAGCCTCAAATATCAGAGGGATCTTGGTTTCCGTGTCTGCTGGTCGTTTTAGGTAGTGGGACATGTAGATAATGTGGGTCAAAAAAGGCGGGGTGGGGGTGGGCGAGTGTGGAAGGTAGCCAGGAATGCGATAGGTGGATGAAGGTTGGGGGTGATAGTGATAGGTCAGAGTGGAGTGGATAGGTAGGAAGGATGATGGACAAGAAATGTGGTTGAGAAGGTATATGGGATATTTTGTTTGGTTACGTAGTCTGCACATTTTGAGCTACTTCTTTGATTCCATATTCTTTCCCAGTTTGGTATCACCACAAATTAGACAAATTTATATTAACTCTGGTGGCATCTGTTAGTCTTGTGAGATCATGGATCCATGCCTGGGAAGTCTACCTTCAATCTTTTTTGGTAGAGCAGCATCTGTTGTGGCTGTAGAGGTCCACAGGGGAGTGGCAGTCTTGGTTGCAGCTATTGCACTTGAAGGTGCTGACTTCTGGTGTTGTCTTGGTGCTATTTTTTTGACAGGTGTGCTTTTCTTCAGGAGCAAGCCTCATCTCTTTTTAACACTTTAATACAGCACTAATACAGTAATGTCCCACAGGGATGCTGCGCAATGATTTCTGTCCTATTCTTAACATTACCTCTCTGACCAGTACCCAATTCTTTCCTACCTTTCAGCCAGTTTCTTAATTCCTACTGTTTACATCTTAGTAGGAAATCTTTTGTTTGACATGTTATCAGATGATGTTTGGAAGTCTTAGAGCAAACATGGTTGGGGATTAACACAGTTTTAAAAGTTAAAGAAAGAATTACCATGATGTCACAAAGAATCTCACAAGGAATTCTTTTTGAAGCATTATTACTTTTATGTCAATGGTAGAATTGCAGGACCCTTTAAACTTCATCTCTAGAGCTGTTCAAGAACAGGTGATGCGCATTTAAGTACTGACCTCTTTTCCAGTCGGGGAAGAGTTCCTGTAGTGCAGTGGTAGTGTTTCTATCTCTGAGTTAGGAGATCTGGGTTCAAGTCCCACCTACTTCAGATATGTGTAATTAAACAGGTTGATTAGGGAAAGAAGTATCTTCTCCAGAAGGGAGTTAGCTTCTGGACAGGGAACAGAAGGGAAAGATGGAAACTGCTGTTGGTGCCAAAATACAGATTTACAAAAAGCACCTTACAAATCTCTGCAAGTGTTTTGCTGTCTAGATCAAAATATCAATATTGTTCTGGTAAATAGTAATTTAATCAAATCCAGTCAGCAATTTATATGTGCTAACACATCATAAACAGCAATGAGATAAATCAGAAGAATTAATTGTATTGTCACACATACTCACGTGAGTACAATGAAAAGTTTACAAGTCGCCACTTATGGCGCCATCTTATGTACAACGTCTTAGTGAAAATTAGAAATATAAAGAAAATGTTCAGCGTTACAGACCTTTGTGCCATCTTAGGCGCAAAAGTACAAAATCATCAAAATATATTTACAAAAATAAAGAAATAAAACATTCAGAAAACAGTTGTTCAGAATAACCAGACAATCTAATGTAGTAATATTAATTTAGGACTAATTGTTTGGCTAGACTGCCAGAGTTGCATACGTTTTTCTGCAAATAGTGTCATGACATAGCTTTGCAGCCACAAGCGCAGCCATTTTAACTATTCATCTGAAAGTTGGAACTTCTTCAGTACACCACTAGATATATGCCAAGATGTTATTGGCATATGTTCAAATCTGAAATGCGGGTTTAACTCGCAACCTCTTTTGCTTCACAGATGGTCACTTCTTCAAAGATACTAAGGGGATTGGTAAAACAGGATGTTCCCTTTTAGAAGTTAAGTTAACAACTGGCTGAGAGCTAGATTGCTGTCCATTCACACCAATGTGATTGCACTATGTATCATCTACAGCAAGTACTGGCAAGAGCTCATTTAGGCTTATTTGGCATCATCTTCCAAACCTGCAAGCTGTGCCATAATAAAAGACAATGGCATTTCTCTTCCTGGTGGTGGAATATAAATAAAGATTTCCACACTTGTTGTTTTTCACTGTGTCCAACAGCTGCACACGCATATCATGGGTGCTGGGCAAAGATAAGCATTACCGCAAGTGGTACTGTGGGAATAAAAAAGACAAGGGCAGCAACCGCATGGGAACACCATTAGTTCCAAGTGACACACCATCCTTTTGAGTATTTATAACTGTCCCTTTATTGGCATTGTCTCAAAGTCCTTGTTTGTTACCTAATGGTATTGTGGGAGCACCATCACCACACATTGTGCAACATTTCAAGAAGTACATCTTCCATTTCGTTCACAGGTTACTAAAGAGAGACGGCAATGCCTGCATCTTAAAACAAAAAATATTCTTCAAATAAGCTCCTGATAATCAAACCATTATTGTACATCAGCGTAATCTAAGGTTAATGTATCCTTAATTATCAGTACTTATTTTGACACTTTTTGAAAATATTGTCATCTTAATAGCCTACTGCCAGTCAACTGATAATTTTCCCAGTGTACTTAGATTCCCTAATGAATGTCGCTGCAATTTAAATATGCATGCTTATATTTCTGAATGCTCTAGATTAATGCTGTTTAATGTTGGGCAGTTATTTGCTTTAATTCCTTACAGCCAGTCTGGGACTTCAGAAGCATTTATGTCAAAGTTGAAGATTTTTGCTGAAGTTATGTTGTTCATAATTTCCCCACATTAATTATTCAGAATATTTATTATCTGATGCTCAACATACATTCAATGTTTATGCAACTTTTAACGTTCCTATTTCTTCTCTTGGAAACCTGTATATCAAATGGCAAATGTAAAGACCAGATATTTTCATTTTTCTGTATTTCTCATTATGGCATGAAATAGGAAAATAACTTGAAAAAAAATGAGGATTATTGAAGGATGATTGCACTTTTTAAAAAGCAAATAATTTGACATTCATTATAAGTACCCATCTGCTTGTTCAAGAAGTAAGGGAAACCTGGATTTCCAATGAGCTTAAGCAAAGGGGTGTGTACGAATGGAGCATTGACTGTCAACAAGTAGCTGATTGGACTGTGGTTGAGTGACCAGTTATTGAAGACAAATCCTTTTTCCCTATCAATAATTATGTAATTGGTTTCCAAGTAGCTGAACAGTTGGGGTTGTGAATGTTTTGACAGAAACCATTGGACCTCTGGAAGAAATGGTTCTCTTTAAACTATACAGTAAAAGTTGCCTTTAGACTGAAAAAAAATCCAGTTTTCTTTTCCCCTCAGCAACTGCTGTAACCTGTGACTTTTAAGCAGTAAGCCAGATACTGTTAATTTGAGCCACTCACCCTATACCTTCTACAAGCAAATGAAAGTATCTGGAAAAGGAAAATCATGGAGCACTACATCCTCTCAATCAAAAGGATAATTTATTAAATTTAAGCATGTGGTCACTCCAAATTATACTCAGTATCCAGTATATCAAATGACATTTACCAATTGTGAGTCAATAATCTCATTAAAATTGTATAGTGCCACCAATCTCAGAAAGTTTCTGGCAAACCTGCTGATTTGTGGACCCTGCTACCTGAGAAAAAATAACCCCTAACAAATCCAAAAAGACAAGTATCTGTCTCAAAGCAATTTCAACATTTCAGGACAACAGAGTCATGTAAGTATGTCACAGGGCCAGTGCTTTCCCTCCCATTCCAACTGTGACTAAATTTGTAATATTTACAGTCAGATATGCAAATTAAGATTTAGCTTAACATCAAATATGGGGTGACACCAACCTAGCTGGTGAATAACTGATCTCCTTGCTGAATGTTCAGCTGTGAATAGTGGTTGCAGAATCCATCACTGTGCAACTTTTCTAACAAAAATAAAATTGTTAGTAATTTTTGCTTCCACATCAGAAGACTCAAAAGTAAAAACTTAAATAAAATTACATAGTTTGACTAATTCAAAACACTGATTAAAAATTGATACAGTATCCTATTTAGTACACAGCTTGCAGATTCTTTGAATAAGTATTTTAATATGCTGATCTCCCTCAAATAATTTGTGTCTGAAATTTTTGTGCATGTTACCTACATTGTGCCATGGTTTTCTTCTTAGCTTTGGTAAATTTGCACTTTTGTTAGAATGTACCATATTAAAATTTTCTCCACAGTTTCATTTTTCTCTACAATTGTATTCAAAATAATCACTGAAATACTACAAAATGACAATTCCACCCATAATACTGCCTTAAAGCTATTACGTAAAATATGATCTTTAAAACGCTAAACAAACGTCTTCAATGATGTTTTCTACAAGTTCCTCTTATATATTGTCTTCTACATCCTACAGCAGACTATCTGTCCATGACAATATGTTAAGAATAATTACCACACTGTGTTTTGCCAACAGTGCTGTCTTCATTGGAAGACACCCTCCATCCTGTGTATGGCACGATTCCCATATGAAATAGGATAAGTTCAAAAGAGAATTAGCGGCTGAAAGCTTGATACACTATAAGGTGTTGTAGCCATCACAATCTGTAACAACGTGGATTTGCACATTCCTCACTAGGGTATCATTACCATAAAAACCAGGACCAACCCTGATTGAATGGGAAGCACCAAGTGTATCTAAAAATGAAGTGTTACGCTGGTGAAGCTCATACAAATCTGTATATGTGCTAAACAGTGGACATAACATGCTATAGACAGAAATTAGCAGTTCCACACAAACTAAATAGGATCAAATATTTGCAGTGCTGCCATATGTAATCATGACTGATGGTCAATAATCTAACAATGAGCATGATGAAATAGTGCCATGAATTTTCCCATCCTCAATGATATTAGAGTCTAGTATGTCAGTGCAAAAAACAAGGCTAGAGCACTTGCAACCAACTTCAACCAGACATCTGAATAGATCCACCATTTTAGCCTCCTGCAGTGGTTCCCCAGCCTGTTATTAAGAAAGAACTTTGCATGTCGGATGTGGCAAAGATTAAGCGTCCTGACAACAGCTTGGCTAAAGTTCTGAAAATGTATGATCCAGAACTTGTGGTACTTCTAGCCATTCTGTTATGGTAGAGCTACAACCCTGGCATCTACTCAACAAAGTGGAAATTTGGTCAAGTGTGTGAAAGAATTGTAGAATGGCCACCGCACAGAAGAAGGTCATGTGGCCCATCGTTTCTGTGCCTATTTTCTGTAAGAGCATCTCACTAGTCCCATTTGTCTGCTCTTTCCCTGAAGCCTTGCAATTATCTCACTTCAGGTTCTTGTCCAATTCCTGATTGAAAGCGATGATTGAATTTGTCTCCATTCTTCAGTCCATGCATTCCAGATCATAAAAGATCATCACTATTATTAAATAATTAAAATCCCCATTGATTCTTATGCTAATCACCTTTAAACTGTCTACTAGTTCTTGATTTTTCCACAAATAGGAACAGTTTCTCCTAATCCATTATCGAGACTCCTCATGATTTTGAGTACAGTACTATGATCTGCTTTACCATTCTTTCTCCAATAAATGAATAAAAAGAATCTTCATCCTTGTTTCTATATTATAGGCAGTGAAGGATTCCCTTCAGGAAAAACATTACTCCTTCACCGACGAATTTTAAATTTGTCTCGTGCTTCTATTCTTATTGAAGTTGTAGGAGGACGCTTCAGTAAATCCCATAATATTATAAAATCTAAATGTGGGCGGCACGGTGGCACAGTGGTTAGCACTGCTGCCTCACAGCGCCAGAGACCCGGGTTCAACTCCCGCCTCAGGCGATTCTCTGTGTGGAGTTTGCACATTCTCCCCGTGTCTGCGTGCGTTTCTTCCAGGTGCTCTGGTTTCCTCCCACAATCCAAAAATGTGCAGGTTAGGTGAATTGGCCATGCTAAATTGCCCGTAGTGTTAGGTGAAGGGGTAAATGTAGGAGTATGGGTCTGGGTGGTATACGCTTCGGCGGGTTGGTGTGGACTTGTTGGGCCGAAGGGCCTGTTTCCACACTGTAAGTAATCTAATCTAAGTAATCTAATCTAAATAACCCCCTTAAAAGAGATGAGGATACTTTCAATGGATCTGTGGAATTCAGTACTGCAGAGTGGGGTGGATGCCAGGCATTGAGTAAATTAAGGAGAAGGCAGCTTTTTAAATGGAGGGATATGGAGAGTGGACAGGAAAGTGAAATTAAGATGGATTCGATCGTAATCATTTTAAATGGCGGAGGGGCTGAACTGCCAACTCAAACTCTTAGTTCTTACATTCTTATCCTCCATTGAACTGAATTTTAAAATACAAGATGACTTAGAAAATTATCAAATGCTAAATTTACAAGGTCAGCAATTCATTCTGTTTAATTTTAAAAAGGCTAAAGAAAGCATATACGTCTGAAACTGCAATAAATGTGAAGTCATATAAAGGTGGATGTTAGCCTCAGAATATAGAGAGGATGTCTGCTGTTTTTATTTCCAATTTCAGTTTTGCCTGAAGTCTGTCAGAGGTGAGTAAGATGCTTGATCCCTAAGAAAAGTGCAGCAATGTAAATGATATCAAGGTAGTATTATTAAACTTAAATTAGTCGTTTCCACTGATATATACCACCATAAATGTAGAACAACATCTGAGAAAGGTTGATTCTAGAATTTTAAAGCCGATCTGCTGTATTTAATTGTGGTCTTATAGATAGAGATATTAATTTAGAATGCTGGGAATGGAAGAATTTCTCATTCTGTTTAAAGGTTTCCCTCTAAATAATTTATTGTGGGGTAATTACCTATCTAAGGGAGAAAGTGGCTAAATTATTTTCTTTATTGGATATTCCCTTTTCATCATTTCTTGGAAGGAGAAAAAAAAAGAACAGCAGTCAACAAATAAGTCAGGTTGATAAAGCAATTTCACAGGAAGGGAACATGGGGTTCAGCAAAACTGGACTGAACCTGATGTTTAACAAAACCAGTGTGGGAGAGAGGCAAGGTCAAGCATGGCTTGATAGTGAATTATAAAGCCCAAGTATATCACGTTATTTTAACTGTGGTGTTTTTATAATCTGTATGAAATTCAGGAACTTTAAATTCTGCCTGTTTTCCTGGTCTGATTTTCATGTGACCAACAACAGGAAGGCTTCTGTCTATCGCTTACTGGCCACCCCTAATTGCCTGGAGAAGATTATGGTGAATTAGCTTACTGAGTTGTTGCAGTCCAAGTGGTAGACGTCCTGACGCAATGCTATTAGAGTAGGAATACCAGAGTTCCAATGACAATGAAAGAACACCAACATATTTCCAAGTTAGGATGGTGTGGGACTTAATGTTGAAACTTGCAGGTTCACGTATTTTTACAGTCTTTATCGTTCTACCTGGTGAATGTTATGGGTTTTATGGGGCATTGTCAAAGAAACCCTGGCAGGTTACTGCAGTGTTTCTGGTAAATGGTACACACTGAAACTAATAGAATTATGGTTGCTGGCCCCAAAGTCCTCTCCCACCTCAATCACCTGCCCTGCCTTGTTTCCCAAGAGTCAAATTTTGCACCTTCTCTAATAGGTACATCCACATACTGAATCAGAAACTTTTCTTGTACACACCTAACAAATTCCTCAATCTAAACCCTTAACACTATGGCAGTCCCAATCTATGTTTGGAAAGTTAAAATCCCCTACCATACCCATCCTATTATTCTAAAAGATAACTGAAATCTCCTTAGAAATTTGTTTCTCAATTTCCCGCTGACTATTGGGGTCTATAATACAATCTCAATAAGGTGATCATCCCTTTCTTATTTCTCAGTTCCACCCAAATAACTTCCCTGGATGTATTCCCAGGAATATCCTCCCTAACTGCATTTGTAATGCCATCACTTATCAAAAACACCACTCCCCCTTCTTTCTTGCCCCCCAGTTCTACCCTTCTAATAGCATTTGTATCCTGGAACGTTCAGCTGCCAGTCCTGTCCATCCCTGAGCCATGTTTCTGTAATTGCAATGATATCCCAGTCCCATGTTCCTAACCATGCCCTGAGTTCACCTGCCTTCCCTGTTAGGCCTCTTGCATTGAAATAAATGCAGTTTAATTTATCAGTCCTACCTTGTTCTCTGCTTTGTCCCCGACTGCCCTGGCTGTTTGACTTGCTCCTTTTCCCAACTGTACCAGATTCAGATGGATCTCTTTCCTCATTATCTCCCTGGGTTCCTCCACCCAACCTTACTAGTATAAATCCTCCCAAGCTGTTCCAGCAAATCTCCTTGCTAGTATTTTGATCCCCTTCCAATTCCAGTGCAATCTGTCCTTCTTGTACAGGTCACTTCTACCCATGAAGAGATTCCAATGATCCAAAAATATGAATCCTTCTCCCATGCACCAGCTCCTCAGCCACACATTCATCTGCTCTATTCTCCTATTTCTACCCTCACTAGCTTGTAGCACCGGGAGTAATCCAGATACTACTACCCTCAATGATCTCCTTTTTAAATTCCTGCTAATTTTCTATATTCCCCCTTCAGAATCTCATCCTTTTCCCTTCCTATGTCATTGGGACCAATGTGTACAATGACCTTCTGCTGGTCCCTCTCCCCTTTGAAAACATTCTGCACTCTCTCTGAGACATCCTTGATCCTGGCATCAGGGAGGGAACACATCATTGAGAAGGAAAGGATAACAAATGAAAGAGCCCACAGGATCATGGCAAGAAAGCTAGATACAGATCTGTGTCCATGCTCTGTCCTGGTAAGGTTCCATCATTATAAAGACAAGCAGAGGGTCATGGAATCCTCTCGAGCCCAGGGGAGGGACCTGAAGGCATTGGTATGTGTGGCTCAAGGTCATGTTTTTTCAAGACTTCTTGGCTGCAATGGCATAGAGGACAGAGCTTTTTGGGTATGCTTTTCTTTAAAAAGGACTTTGTGGAATCTTCTTTCTAGTAATAAGTTGCGTGAAATGATGTTCGCGATGGATAGAGTATTTATCTTTAATTTCTAAGTTATGTTAATGGATGAGTGACATATTTATTTTTAGTTTATTTGTCTATAGTACTAACCTTGATCTTGGGTTTTTTCTTACTCTCCTGGCTGGTCGATGTATGTAGCGTGACCCTAGCTGGTAGGAGTTGTATGTAGCGTGACCCTAGCTGGTAGGAGTTGAGAGGGCGGTTGGGATCGTTAGTAGGATTGTAGGATGTGTAGGTACCCCCTTTGAATTAGGGGTGGGGGTGGGGGAATTCCTCCAATCAGTGCCTTTGGTGTTTTTTTTTGTTTTTCTGTTTTTGCTGTACATAGTTTTTGTAAGATTTGTAGATTTGTTGGCTGTAGTTATTTTAGTCGTGTAGTTTTTTGGTTTTGTGCATTCTTTTGCATTAAAGCTCAGCAATCTATAGTTTAGGTTCTTCCTCTCTGGAGTATAGATGATGCTATAGAAAGTTATGGCTAAGGATGTGTTTAAGTAGTGCACTTGGAATATTAAGGGGAGTCATTCACCTGTCAAGAGGAAGGAGGTACTTTCCAGCCTTAAAAGGGAGTGGGTGGATGTTGCCTTATTACAAGAAACTCACTTGGATGATGCAGAGCATTTGAAGCTGCAACAGAATGGATATGACCGGGTTTAATTTTTATCTATCAATACGAGTAGAGAAATGGCCATTTTAGTTAGAAAGAATCTCCCATTTAAGTTATTAGAATCCATTAAGAACACACACGGGAGATTTGTAATCCTTAAAGCTTTGATACATGAGGAAGAATACGGGATCTAAAATGTTTACTGTCCCCCGGCCCACCCCCTTAAGTTCATGACAGATGCATTTTCTAGACTGGTTAACCTTGCATCTCAACATATCATCGCAGAAGGGGATTTCAATTGCCTCACAGACCCTACAGTAGACAGATTGCCCAAAGGCCGGCTGGTATCTTCTTTGCGATCTAAACAATTAAGGGATCTGTGTGCTGAATTGGGGTTGGTAGATGTTTGGAGGCATCTTCACCCTACTGATAGGGACTTCAAGTTCTTTTCGAACCCACATAAATGCCACACCAGGACTGATCTTTCTCTGACCCTCGCAGCACATCTCGGCTCGGTGGTATCATGTACAATTGGCAATATCACTATTTCCGATCATGCCCCAGTGTATTTAATGGTTAAGAGTAAGGATACTGTGGTAGGCTCGAGGCACTGGCAACTCTTCTCCTTTGTCCTCAAGGATAGCAAGTTTATTGAATTATTTTCTACTGAGTTCAGGGTTTTTTTAGATATGAATTCAGGCTCAGCCAGTAGCCCATCCATTCTTTGGGAAACAGCTAAAGCCTATGCTAGGGGGTTGATTATTTCCTATTCAGCCAGTAAGAAGCAACAGGCAGGTGTCCAGCAATGTTTGCTTGAGGTGCATCTGAAAATAGCTGAAAAGGCATACTTTGACAGGCCCTCTCTGTTTAAACTGCAGAGGATCACAGTGCATCGGTCTATGCTGAACTTCATGCTCACATGGACAGCAAAGAGGGAGCTTACATTTGCAAGTCAAAGCCTGTTTGAGCATGGGGATAAGCTGGGCAAGTACCTAAGATACGTTGCGAAGAGTAGGAATGACCCCTGAACAAGGGTCTCTCCTCAATGCCCATTGTCAGAACAAGAGGTGCAGGAGACTGTGAGGCAACTCCAGAATGGAAAAAGGCTAGGTTCTGATGGGCTCCCCAGTGAGTTCTATAAGGAATTTATAAGTATATTGTCAAGGCCAATGCTTAGTATGCTTAATGACTCACATAGTTGTGGCCTCCTCCCAACATCTCTAAGAGGGGCCAACATCTCTCTTATTCTTAAAAAAGGGAAAGCCCTGGAGGACTGTGCTTCTGATAGACCTATTTCACTCCTGAATGTCAACTTCAAAATTCTATCTAAGACTCTAGTATTAAAGCTAAAAGCTGTACTACCTTCATCATTAAGGAGGATCAGACAGTGTTAATAAAAGGTCGTAGATCAATGGATAATGTCAGGAGATTACTTAACATGATTCAAGTATGCCAACAGCAATTGATACAGGGATTGGTGATCTCCTTCAATGTAGACAAGGCATTTGACAGGGTTGAGTGGCTATATCTTTTTAATAATTTGAAGAGGTTTGGCCTTGGAGAGATCTTCATCAGGTGGGTGGAGGTTTTGTGTAGTGATCCTCTTGCCACGGTTCTCACCAATGGTGTATGGTCAAACAATTTTAATATTTGTTGGGGCAGTCGACAGGGCTGTCCCTTGTCACCATTGCTTTTCATATTGGTGATCGAACTGATGCAGGAGGCAATATTCAGGGATCCCAACATAATCGCTCCAGAAGTGGGGACAAAGTCACATAAATCTTACTGTATGCGAATGAAGTTCTTGTCTCCTTCTCAAACCCAATAATCTCAGTGCCATACCTGATACAATGCATCAATTTATTTGGTGCCTTCTTGAGTTATAAAATCAATTTTGCAAAGTCAGAGGCCATGGGTGGTCTCCCGAGAGTGCATGATCCTGAGGGTGGATCTCGGTTCCCTTTTAGATGGTCACAGGAGGACTTTCTGTACTTGGGTATTTTTATTACTCCCGTTTTGGATCGGCTATTTAGAGCCAATTTTGCTGATTTATTCGACTGAATCAAGCAGGACCTTCGTAGATGGGAGGCGCTTCCGATTTCTTGGTTAGGTCGAATAGCCCTCATTAAAATGAACATTTTGCCCCACCTGTTGTATCCTATGTGAATGCTTCCTCTGCTTTTTACGAAGCAAATATTTAGAAGACTGAATGGCTGGTTTAGTTATTTTATCTGGTATCATAAGCGGCCCCTCATTAAATTGACTAAATTGCAGTCCCCTTACAGACTGGGAGGAGTGGGCCTCCCAGATATCAAAAACTATCAGTTAAGCTCGTTGCTATCTTACATGAATGATTGCACCCAGGGAGACCCTCACTAACTTTGGTTGGACATTGAAGCATCTCAGACAAGATGCCCCCTTATTAGGCTGCTGTTCTTAGACAAAATGAGAACAGTTAAGGAATATTGCCATAGCCCAATAGTAATCAATACGGTCAAGGCGTGGAGGGCAATGCATCAGGGTGAGGGCAATATTGCCAAAGTATCATTTTTGATACCCATAGTTGGTATGCCAGGCTTTCAGCCAGGGCTGCATTTTGGGAAAGCAAATATAAGCAGGACTTATACACTTAATGGTAAGGTCCAAGAGAGTGTTGCTGAACAAAGAGATCTTGGAGTGCAGGCTCATAGTTCCTTGAAAGTGGAGTTGCAGGTAGATAGGATAGTGAAGGTATGCTTTCCTTTATTGGTTAGAGTATTGTGTACAGGACATTGGTTAGGCCACTGTTGGAATATTGTGTGCCATTCTGGTCTCCTTCCTATCGAAAGATGTTGTGAAACTTGAAAGGGTTCAGAAAAGATTTACAAGGATGTTCCTGGGGTTGGAGGATTTGAATTGTAGGGAAAGGCTGAACAGGCTGGGGCTGTTTTCCCTGGAGCGCTGGAGGCTGAGGGGTGACCTTATAGAGGTTTACAAAATTATGAGGGGCATGGTTAGGATTAATAGACGAAGGGGAGTCCAGAACTAGAGGGCATAGGTTTAGGGTGAGAGGGGAAAGATATAAAAGAGACCTAAGGGGCAACTTTTTCACACAGAGAGTTGAATGTGTATGGAATGAGCTGCCAGAGGAAGCGGTGGAGGCTGCTACAATTGCAACATTTAAAAGGTGTTTGGATGGGTATGTGAATAGGAAGGGTTTGGAGGGATATGGGCCGGGCGCTGGCAGGTGGGACTATATTGGATTGGGATATCTGATAGGCATGGACGGGTTGGACCAAAGGGTCTATTTCCATGCTGTACATCTGTATGACTCTATGACTTTATGGATGATGGACTCTGGGTTTACACTATGGGCAGCTAGGGGTGTGTCTTGCCTGGTGACTTATTCAAAGGGGACGTATTGATGTCTTTTGACCAGTCGGCTCGGAAATATGAATTTCCCAGTAGGGACCTCTTTCAGATTAGAAACTTCCTGCAAAAAGAAGACCACAATTCTAACTGATCCTTATGGGTCCAGTATGGAGAAGAGGGTGCTGAGTGCTGAGGGCACATTATCTGTTAGTAAAGCTTATCATCTATCGGGAGAGGGTCCCTCTGACGAGACCGAATGGCTCTGTAGGATATGGGAGAGGGAGTTGGATGTTAAGATCTCTTCTGAAATATGGGAGGTTATCTGGGAAAATGGAAGAAGGATCGCAATTTGCAACAGGACCCATGCTTTACAATTAAAGATTGCTCACAGGGTCCATCTGGCCCCAGACCACCTCGCTAAATTTAAAGCGGGAACATCTCCAATATGTCCTAAAGTGAGCATGGGCACGCTTACTCATTGTCTTTAATCTTGCCACAGACTGTGGGTATACTGAAGCGCTGTGTAAGGTGAAATAGAGAAGGCCCTGGGGACGGAGGTGGAGATGGACCCGGTATCAATTCTTCTTGGCTTTGTTCATTCACTTTTATTAGATACACACAAAAAAAGGCTTTTCAGTATCCTCTCTTTTTGTGCCAGAAAGAACATTCTATTAGGGTGGGTGTTGGAAAATCCCCTGGGGTTGGCATAAGTTAGTCATGGAGCACATCTCCTTGGACTTTCTTATGAGTATGGTGCACTATAAAACTTAGATTTGTATAAGACGTGAAGGTCCTTTTTGGACCACCTGGATACAGATTTGTCTTCCATACTAATGAGAGTCTTTATATAGCCATGGCAATTCTATGTAATGGATTTGGTATCCAGAGGGGAGGAACTACGAACATATGAATATGTATAAACTTATGCGCTCGATGATCGAGGACAATTGCTTTGTTTTGCTGAGCTGTGTTATGGTTATTATCATTATTATTATTGTTAATATTTCCCTTTTTAGCTTAGTTATTAGTTATTATTTATTTATGTAATTAGTGGATTTGTTTTTCAATATGGTTTGAATTGTTTGGTTTTGTATTTGTTGTAATATTCAAAAGAAAAAAAAATTCTTTTTTTAAAAATACATATTTTTTAAAAAGTGCCGTTGTTTTGACCTTTTTTTTCTCCAAAGTTCCAAAACACTGCAACAGCATGTAAAACAGTAATTGCTGCTCCTGGAGTTCGAGGAAATCACCTGCAACATATAAAATAACTCAAAAAAGGAGCAGCTCTTACAACCACAATTTATTCCAATCCTCTGCCTTGGACTACCCAAAATCCTTGTTGCAAGTAGTTGGAACAGCATCATTAAAGTGTGATAATCTATTGGGTTTTCAGATTAGTATACTTTTCTTTATCGCTCAGAGCTTTGAGTATAGAAGTTGGGAGGTCATGTCGCGGCAGGACATTGGGTAGGCCACTTTTGGAATATTGTGTGCAATTCTGGTCTCCTTCCTATCGGGAGGATGTTGTGAAACCTGAAAGGGTTCAGAAAAGATTTACAAATATGTTGCCAGGGTTGGAGGATTTGAGCTATAGGGAGAGGATGAACAGGCTGGGGCTGTTTTCCCTGGAGCGTTGGAGGCTGAGGATTGACCTTATAGAGGTTTATAAAATCATGAGGTGCACGGATAGGATAAACAGACAAGGTCTTTTCCCTGGGGTGGGGAAGTCCAGACTAGAGGGCATAGGTTCAGGGTGAGAGGGGAAAGGTATAAAAGAGACCTAAGGGGCAACGTTTTCACATAGAGAGTGGTGTGTGTATGGAATGAGCTGCCAGAGGAAACTGGTACAAATGCAGAATTTAAAAGGCATCTGGATGGGTGTATGAATAGGAAGGGTTTAGAAGGATATGGGTGAAACGGAATGAGATTAGGTTGGGATATCTGGTCAGCATGGATGAGTTGGACCGAAGGGTCTGTTTCTGTGCTATATATCTCTATGATTCTCTGTTATTCTATGTTCTGTTTTGTTTGTGTTCCATTCAGTAATCTTGCAAATAAATTGTGTTTTATTTAAAACTAAGTGGATGGGCCAGCTGTATCCCTCGTGGAATATCCACTCAACACCTGCTTAAAACAATTAGCAAAGTTAGTGTCCGGACTATTTTATTGAAATGCTTTGAAAGGTCTGGCCTGGTCCACAACAGATTGGGGCCGCTTAGCAGGATTTGTTCTATAATGTGGGATTAGGGTTGATGGACTTGAAGGCAACGAGTGGTAGATGTAAGTGTCTTTTGTTCTGGGTGTTGGATTCAGTAGGTTTAAACAGTGCTTTGGATAGCAATGGCTCTTTCAGTCACCAGATGAGATTGGGGGTGGAAAAAGTGACTTTGGGGGATTTGCAAAAAGTGATTAAGGCCAAGACGTTGGAATTAGCAGACAATCTGGAGTTGGAGCTGCCTCTCTGTAAGGAAAGGAGAGATAATTACAGCATTTATATTTGCTGGAAACGCCATTTGAATCTGTGGAGATGGCTAAAATTCAATTGAAAATGAAGCAGCTTGAGCTGGAGGGACAAGACAAGGAAAGCGCAACAGAAATGAAATGGTTTGAGTTACGATTAAAAGCAGAGGGAAGAGAGAGAAAAGGAAAAGAAGAAAGGAAGAAAGACAAGGAGTTTGAACTTCAGAATTTGACACTTAGACAGGAAAGTCAGCTTAAAAGGGTCAGATGAAGGGTGAGGGTAAGATTATTGAGGCAGAGAGTGAGGGTGAGCAAACTCATGGTAGCCAAAGGCCTGGTTAGGATTTGTTAAAAGACATTCACACATTGCATAAATTTGATGAGAAAGATGTGGAAGACTTTTTCATCCCACTTGAAAAAGTGGTTCAACAAATGCAATGGCCATTGACCATGTCGGTTTTATTGATTCAAACCAAACTTGTAGGTAGAGCTAGTGAGGTAGTGAGGCATCACTATCAGAGGAGTTATCTGGAGCTTATAAGAAGGTAAAGAAAGCCATTTTAAATGAGCTTGTGCCAGAAGCCTACAGACAATGTTTCAGGAATCTAAGGAGGGAACCTGGACAAACCTATATTGAGTTTGAGAGCATCAAGCAAAGTAATTTTGATAGGTGAATTAGGGCATTAGAAATGGATCAAAACTATGACACTCTTAGAGAGACAATTATTTTGGAGGATTTCAAAAACTCATCCACTGAAGTAATCATGATTTGGAGATTCTGGTGTTGGACTGGGGTGTACAAAGTTAAAAATCACACCGCACCAAGTTACAGACCAAGAGGTTTATTTGGATGCACTAGTTTTCAGCACACTGTTCCTTCATCAGATGGTTTTGGAGTGTAAGATTGTAAGACTTAGAATTTATAGCAAATGTTTACAGTGTGATCTAACTGAAATTATATATTGAGAACTCATGTGGAAGAACAGAGAGTTAAAATGGCAAAATTAGCAGCTGAAATGGCTGATTGAGTTGGTCCACAAATCGAAGTTTGGCTTCCAAAATCAATTTCAATCCATGAGGGATAGAAATTAGGGAAAAGAGAAATCTTCATGTAGAAAGGAAAAGGTAGATCTTGGTAAAGATCATAAGGATAACTTAGCACAGGGTAAAAAGGAAACCCTTGAAAGGGAAAGAGAAGTTAAAAAGCTCTTGTGTTTTCACTGCAATAAAGTAGGCCACATGAAATCACAGTGTTGGTGGGTTATGAAAAGCACTGGGAAGCCAGATGTAGGAAAACAGGATAAGCCAGTGAATTGTGTTGGTGTGGTAACGCAAAGCACTGTGGAGGCTAGAAAACTGCACCAGAATGCTCAAGCTGGTCAGAGGTTGGTTAAGAAGGAAGTGCCAGATCTTCTTAAACTGTATACCTGCGAAGGTAAAGTTTACTCGCATAGGCCAGGAGCAGCAGGTAAAGAGATTAGAATCTTAAGAGATACAGGATCCTCTCAATCTTTGATGTTGGCAGATGAGGAAGATGTACCTCAGAAGGACTATTGCCAGAAAAGGTACTAGTAACAAGAATTCACAGTGAGACAAGAAGCACTCAATTATGTAGAGTGAGGTTAAAGTATCCAGTGGCTGGGGATCCAAGATGGCGGCGACCCAGTAAGACTGAGTCTATAGTGCTCCTCCCAAGACTTGGGCACAGTGGGTCACCTACCCCCTACCAAGCTCACCAAATCATTTATAAATCATTTATAATAGTTTAGTAACTCAATTAGTTGTGTAATATTACATTTAAGCAACTTTATCCTAAGTTAAAATGACTAAAGGGAAAGGAGCCCGAGGCTCTCAGCAAGCAGGAACCCCTCCCCCACACTCTACAGCTGCAGCAGAGGCGTCCACAGCCGCCCCGAGGAACTTACCTACAGTAGCAAGTCTTGCAGAAATGCTTTCCAAGCTTGACTCGAAGATCGATGCCTTTATCGTCGAATCCAGAAATCGTTGGGAGTCGCTCTCGGCCGCGCTGCAGAAGCACGACCGTGAAATTGAAGAAATTCAAAGCCGAGTCGGAGGGGCGGAGCTAAAGGCCGCGACCTCGGAGACAACCGCTCAATCGGCCGTGGATCAAGTCCGGACTCTCGAGCAGCGAGTCCGGACCTTGGAAAATCATATTGACAACCTCGATAATCGAGGTCG
>NC_057723.1:38817893-38821686 GCF_004010195.1 Chiloscyllium plagiosum
TTACATTTGATGTTAACACATTCCGAGCATGTAAGAGACTTAAATATACACTCTGGTTAGTTGTAGGTTAGATTTGTAGATAGTTGAGTTTTGTTTGTTTGTTGTTTTTTTTTCTTTCTTTTCGGTTTTTTTTGTTGTTTTGTTTTTTTTTGTCAAATTTTGGCTATTGTATATTTGAGCTAATTGTATATCAATGTTTATATCTGAGAGTTTTGTTTATTTTTGTAAACTTGTAAAAATGTTAAATTTCTAATAAAAATATCTATAAAAAAAAAGTATCCAGTGAAGAGTATTGGTCGGAGTATTGGACAAACTCTCAGCTCCAGGAATACAATTTGTCCTTGCTAACGATATAGCAGGTTCACAGGTAGGAGTGCTGCCTACTGTGGTTGAAAAGCCAGTGGAAACTCGGACAACTGAACTATTGCAGGGTACATATCCTGGGATTTTTCTCAACTGTGTGGTAATGGGGTCACAAAGTCACCAGTTGAAATAGGAGAGATCAAATAGTACTGATAATAAAGTCGAAGTGGAATTAGAAGAGATCCTGTTTGATCAAATTGTTGAGACAAATCAATCGCAGATAGATGACAAAGCAGACATATTTAGCTCAGATTATATAACTGAGTTACAGCAGAAAGACGATAATTTAAAGCGATTGAGTCAAAAGGAATACATCAAAAAAGAATCTGAATTTTTCCCTGAATGCTCCTATCTTAGAAATGATATCTTACTGAGGAAGTGGAGACCAACACATAGACAGGGCAGATGAGAAGTGGGCAGAAGTCATATTGGGGTTATAGAAAGCAGGTGTTGCAAGTGGCTCATGAACTACCAGTAGGGGGTCACTTAGGGATAAGAAAAACTCAAGTTAAAATACAAAAACATTTTTACTGGCCTGGATTGCACAAGAATGTAGTTGAATTTTGCCAGACCTATCAGACATGTCAGATAATTGGAAAACCACTGGCTATAATAAAGCCCCCACCTTTAATACCTATTCGTGCATTAGAGGAACCTTTTACAATTGTCTTAATTAATTGCCTACCTAAAACAAAAAGTGGGAATCAGTATTTTTTAACAATAATGGTTGTGTCAACTAGGTTTCCAGAGGCAACTCCATTACGCAACATCACAGCTAAAAGGATTGTGGAGGAATTACTTAAATTTTTCACTAGATACAGACTATCCATAGAGATACAATCAGCTTAAGGGTTAAACTTCACCTTGAAATTATTTAAGGAAGTTATGGACAGTTTAGGAATAAAACAATTCAAATCTAATGCGTACCATCCAGAATCACAGAGAGCGCTAGAAAGGGCTTATAGTCCAGACTATCCAGATGATTGGATAAGAGAATTCTTTTTGTGCTTTTTGTGATCAGAAATGCATAAAATGAATCAGCCAAATTGAGTCCGTTTGAGTTAGTTAGTGGGCATGAAGTGAGAAGATCGCTTAAATTAATTAAGGAGGAATTGGTAAGTCAGAATTCACAGACCACATATTTGGACTGTGGGTCAAATTTTAGGGAACAATTAAATAGAGCGGGGGAGTTGGCTAGACAGCATTAAAAGTATCACAGCATACAATGAAACAGGAAGCAGGCAAGAAATCAAAAACTCACTATTTTGTTATCGGAGATAAGGTGTTAGCGTTACATCCAGTGATAGGTGAACCTTTAAAAGCAAGGTCTAGTGGACCTTATCAAGTCAAAAGGAAATTGAATGAGGTGAACTATTTGATAAGGACTCCAGACAGAAAGAAATCTCAGAGTGTGTCATGTGAATATGCTCAAAAGGTACTTTTACAGGGAAGGAAAGCAAGAGGAGAATGTGTTATTTGTTACAACACAGAATGAAGAGCCAAGTTCAGAGGATTCTGAATTGGACAATCCTCACATTAAATTGGACATTGAAGAAGTTGTCAAAAATTGCGATAAATTATTGAGTTACTTGCCAGAGGAAAATTGAAATGGCCTGAAAGAGCTATTACTATCGCATGGGGAGATATGTGGAAATAACTGGGAAGTACTAACTTAATTATGCATGATATAGACATAATACATGCTGTTCCAATTAAGCAACATCCTTATAGACATAACCCTCTAAAGTTGACATAAGTTTAAAAGGAGATTGAACGCATGCTCCAAGATGACGTAATTAAAGTGAGTTATCGTGACTGGGACTCACCTATAATAATGGTGCCAAAACCAGATGGTACTCAACAGTTATGTGTGGACTGTCGCAAAGTCAATGCAGTTACAAAGACTGATGCATATCCGATTTCATGTTTGGAAGACTGTGTTGAAAAGGTGGGACAAGCACCTTATATTTTGAAGTTGGACTTGCTCAGAGGATACTGGCTGGTACCTTCATCCAAATGAGGGAACACAGTTTAGGCCTTTGTAATGCTGAATGTACTATATCAGTTTAAAGTCATGCCATTTGGTATGAAAACTGCGTCAGCCATATTTCACAGACTAACCCATACGGTCATTTCTGGATTATCCAATTGTGTAGTTAATATTGATGAGCTGGTGATTTTTAGTCACACATGGAAGGAACATTTGCAACATTTATTCAAATTGTTCGATCAATTTTGGGAGGCAGGCTTGGTGATAAACCTGGCTAAAAGTGAATTTGCCAAAACCCAAGTCATCTTCCTGGGCCACGTTATTGGACATAGACAAATGGCTCACACTGAATGCAAAAACAAAAGTGATTGCAGAGTTTCTCAGACCATCGCTGAAAAGAGCAGTACTTCAATTCCTGGGATTGAGTGGATTTTATTGAAAATTCATAGCAAACTTTGCAGTGTGGCTGCCTCATTCACTGAATTGCTAAAGAAAGGCAAGAAGTTTCAGTGGACAGCAGACTGTCAGAAGGCATTTGACAGCATGAAAGCTGCATTAACCACTGTCCCAGTGTTAGCCACACCTAATTACGCAAAGCTATTCAAGGTGGCTATCAATGTGAGTTATATGGGTGTCGGTGCTGTGCTCTTACAGGAAGATGACAGGAAGATAGAAAGACCTATCAGGTACTTTTGCAGAAAATTGAACATTCATCAGCAGAAAGAGACTTTGAGCTTGGTGTTGGTATCACAACATTTCAATATTTATGTTACCAATAATATATCTGAGCCAATCATATACACTGATCATAACATATTGAAGTTTGTGAAGGAATTTAATGACAGAAATTCTGGGCTGTTTAGATGGAGCTTGCTGTTACAGTCATTCAATGTGAAAATTGTGCATGTGGCAGAACGAGAAAAAGTGATTGCCGAGCATCGTCGAGGCTTGAATGAGAAACAGGCATTTGATGGCAGGAGTAAAACAGCCTGAAACAGATTGTAGCAGTGCATGTTTGCATGATTATTGTCAATGTAATGTATATGTGTTGTAGTAATTTAAGATTAAGTGGTTTTAAAATGAAGCTATCTTTGGATATTGATGGTTCATTTTTTTAAGGGGGGAGAAGTGATGATGCTGTTCCTTTAACAAGGTTAGATTGTCCTTTTTTTTCCAGGAAGTTGTAAAGACACTGGTTCAGGGGAGGTGTCGAGTTTGGAAGAGTTTTAGGGCCAATTTGATTATAGCCAACAGATACTGCCTCAGACAAGGGGCTTTCAATATTTAATTTATAGTCATAGAGTCATAGAGTCATAGAGATGTACAGCATTGAAACAGACCCTTTGGTCCAACCCGCCCATGCTGACCAGATATCCCAACCCAATCTAGTCCCACCTTGTACAATGAAAGGAGTGTGGCTGGTTCTCCCAGCTCAGCTTT